>NC_081557.1:152781687-152932869 GCF_022355385.1 Mustela nigripes | reverse complement strand
ATCCACATCATTGAAAATGACAAGATTTCTTTTTTTTTTTTTTTTTTGATGACTGCACTGTATTCCATTACATATATATACCACATCTTTATTAATTCATCTGTTGATGAACATCTAGACTCTTTCCATAGTTTGACTATTGTGGGCATTGCTGCTATAAACATTGGGGTGCAGGTGTCCCTTTGGATCACTACGTATGTATCTTTAGGGTAAATGCCCAGTAGTGCAATTGCTGGGTCGTAGGGTAGCTCTATTTTCAACTTTTTGAGGAATCTCCATGCTGTTTTCCAGAGTGGCTGCACCAGCTTGCATTCCCACCAACAGTGTAGGAGGGTTCCCCTTTCTCCTCATCTTTGCCAACATCTGTCATTTCCTGACTTGTTGATTTTAGCCATTCTGACTGGTGTGAGGTGGTGTCTCACTGTGGTTTTGATTTGTATTTCCCTGATGCTGAGTGATGTTGAGCACTTTTTCATGTGTCTGTTTGCCATCTGGATGTCTTCTTTGCAGAAATGTTTGTTCATGTCCTCTGCCCATTTCTTGATTGAATTACTTTTTTTTTTTAGGTGTTGAGTTTGATAAATTCTTTATAGATTTTTGGTATTAGCCTTTATCTGATATGTCATTTATTTGACATGTCATTTGTGAATACCTTCTCCCATCCTGTCAGTTGTCTTTTGGTTTTGTTGACTGTTTTAAAGGGGGGACATTTTAATAAAATGACCCTTTTGGGCTGTATGAAATGAGCTAGTGTAAGGAATAACCTAGTGTACTATTCCCTGAACATGTTGGAGTCCAGTCATTGTTCTTTTGCTTCTTTTTAAACTCGGTGAATTTCTGGAAGTATCCAGAAGAAAGGTCGTCCTTAAAACTAACAATTTCTAGATTTCAAAAGATATCACTGAAAATACAGATTTTTAAAGTTCTATTTACAATAGAGCTTAAATCCTATGCTTCAGTTTGATTCCTTCTGATAAGTTATTTTGTATTGTGGAAATATTTCATGCCTCTGTATGAAATCCAGAACATTTAAACTGTAATCTTATATCTAATCTTTTTATCAAGAAAGCAAAACCTATAAGAACTATTGAGTGCTTAGAAGGGTATTACCTTATCTGGTGGAGGTCATTTTATGTCAGAAGTATAAGGCTAATGAAGTGTTAAATTCTTTTGCAATATTTTTACATTCTTTATGCTTTCTAAGCCTACTGCTTAGAAGAGCTTAGAAGCATACCTTTGATAACAAATAAGACATTCATAATAAACAAAAGACCATTTCCCTTTTCTATCCTGCTTCGAAACAAAAGTAAAAGAAGGGAGAGAGAGAAAGAAGACAAGGCTTTCTAATCAAGACTGAGCATTGATATTAATCATGAAACATCTTAAGGCTTTTATTTGCCTTGAGCAGGTTTGAGGTAAATTCTGAAATATCCTGTCAACAAGTATTTATGAAATGTATCACTGTGTTACTGCAACCTCGCTGAGTTCCATGGAAGCATTAGGATTTTGTTACTGGTTTTAATGTTAGAACCAGAATAATTTAAAAGCTCTGTTTGTTTGGATTCACTTCCCATTTCATCCAGTCTCTAAAGGCTACTGATGCTTTAGAATTCCCATGAATTTTGGAACTCTGTTATGTCCATTTTCCTCTGTTGTCAGGCCAAAGAGTAAATGTTTATGGTTCCATGTGGTTCTTGTATTAACACTGTGTGGTTCCTTCCTGTGCAAACTGCATTACACAGTGCACTCCCTGGTATCGCTCCCGGCTCTGCTACTCTCCTAGGCTCCTTCTTTATATCCTGTGCAGGGAGGGGGAAGAGAAGGAGCAAAAATTCACCAACTATTTGAATTTCGATAGGAGCAAGATCAATGAAGTCTGACGATTGGAAAAGCCAGGTCCAGTTAGACAGGGGGGACAGGTCTTGACAAAAATCAGGTTAATAATCTAATAGTGTTTCCTTGACCTGAACACAGGCTGTCACCTTAGGCCCCAGGCAGGGTGAGCTCTCTGAGTATTTGCTTCCTAGCAGCCTGCTTTTTTCTGTTACAACACTTGTATGTTCAATGTCTTCCTTCCACACCTTGTTAATTCCTATAATCCTATGTGTCCAATAAACACTTGCAGAGGAATGAATGTGGAAGGGAGGTACCCAATAATTGGAAATTGCATTTTTTTTTTCACAACTACTATGGGCTAGCCATTGTTAGACATGTTTTTCATTTAATCTTCATAACAACTCTATGAAGTCTTACACTTACATGACAGAAAAAAAGCTTCAAAGAAAGAATGCCAAGAACAGAGAGGTTTTCACTGAAGATCTTGCAGCTGACCAGCTGGTATTGAAACTCTGATTTGAAAACCCATCCCCTATCTGCCGTACTACATTGTCTCTCCTGAGAGCTGAGAATATGCAGTGTGTTTCCGTATGGTACAGTTTCGACGGGGGTCTGGTGTGTGACCTCGTGGCCCAGGGATCTCTGAGCTGAAAACTGTGAAATTGCAGTAGTCCCCTGTTATCTGTGGTTTTACTTTCTGAGGTCTTAGTTACCCACAGTCAACCCTGGTCCAGAAGCAGATGATTGTCCTTCTGACCTACCACCCGAAGGTCACCATAGCCCCGTGCTGCGTCCCGATCATCACCCTCATTTCATCTCCTCCTGTTGGTATTTCATCATCTCACATCATCACAAGAAGCAGAAAGGCAAGAGAGAGAGAGACCACTTTCACACAACATCTATTACAGTATCATTGTTCTGTTTATTAGTAGCTACTGTTTATCTCACTATGCCTAACTTATTGGTTAAACTTTATCATAGGTGCGTATGTATAGGAAAAAGCCGAGTGTCTCTAGGGTTCTTCCCTCCCCTCAGTTTCTGGCATCTACCAGGCATCTTGGAATGTAACCCCCCAGAGAAGGGGGACTGCTGTAATTCATTTACTCTGCATTTTCCCTGAAGACATAAAACATGTAAACAACAAAAATTGAAACCGGAAATATTTTGGTACTTGAGAATGTCTTTGACATTTAAACATGAACCATCTAGGAGGAGCAATAGACAAGGACAGTGCCATAGGATGAGCACGAGGACAAAGGGTGGGACAATCTGGAGAGGTGGCCCATCCCATCTAAGCTAACAACTGTTTGAGGGAAGAGTAGTTTCCATGCTGATGTATTGCTTCAGACCCTGAACAGCTTCACCGTGGGTGGCCATGGCAGCAGGAGCCCTAGCTCCCATATGTGCAGAAACCCTGGGCCCACACCAGCAGCCCACTGTGCATCCCCAGGAATGGCAACCACGTCAGGTGCTGGTGAGACCAGTGAGGCCAGAAATTCGGAACCAGGCCTACAGGAGCAGCAGGCCAGTGAAAGAGCAACCCCAGGGACTGATCACAGCACAGCAGGACAGAGGTGGGCATGTGGACACGCTGGCAAGTGCTGTGCCACGCGTGTCTGTGCTGTGCAAGCTGGTGCGGTTTATGTAGGAGAGACCCTTCCCCTGCTGTGTGGGAAATCAGGCCAGAAAGTCCAGAAGCTTGTGTAGGTTAACATAGGTCTACAATGTGAGTGATACCCTGTTCTATGTGGCACATCCTAAACACCCTTACACAGTGACTCCAGACACACTGATCTCTTTGCTGTTCCTTAAACACAATGACCATGCCTCAGGGCCTTTGCATTTGCTTTCCTTCTTCCTGGAATGCTCTTCCCATGGAAGGTTCACTCCCACATTTCCTTCTTACCTCTGCTTATATGTCACCTCATAAGAAAGGCCTTTCCTGACCACTGGATAGAAAATAGCAAACCATGACCCCCACCTCCATCACCTCTCTTACTCTGCTTTAGTTTTATCCATAGTCCCTGCCACTACCTGACATTTTGTTCTTTGCTTACTGTCACTTCCTATAAGATTTGTTAGGACAGACTTTATTGTCTCCTCTGAAGTATCCCCAGTGTTTAGAAAATTGTCTGGCATGTGGTAGGTATGCAAAAATCATTAGCTGAATTAATGAGTAAATATTATCTTTGTATCTCTTGCACACAGTGGCCCTATAATAAGTATATATCGTGTGATATATATTATTATTGAATAGACTGATAGAGTTCTGACCTGATTCTCTTTGTTAGAATAAGAGGATCTTAGGGGTTGTCTGTTCCAGCCTCCTACCCAGGGCAGTAATGTCTCCCTCTCCCGCATGCCCGACTCGCCGACTTCATCTCAGCACTGTGAGGGGCAGCTCACTAATTCACAAGGTCGTCCATTGTTTATTGCACCCCAATCAACTGTTCTTAGAACCCCACTGGGCATTCTTGAGCCTTTTCCACAGAATTTCAGCTCTTTCAGTGTAAGGAGCTTGTGTGGCTCACAGAGCCCAGCACAGAGGAGTTGCGCCAACCCATGTTGTCGAAGAAATGAAGACATCTCTGCATTTTGGAGGGTAAAAAATTAATTTTCTGATTTTAGCTTTCTTTAAAATGGATACTAATTCCGATGCAGAAAAAATTTTGTAACCTTGATTTCCTTTGTAATGGGTCTAATACAGATGTAGCAATCATGAACAGTACACGTTTTTACATGTGTGTGTGTATGTATGTGAGTTTCAGTATTTTACATGTGACATGTCAAGCACCACAGGTCTCTGAGTACCCTGAGTGGACACAGGCATGGCAGGAAGCAAAGCCAGTGTCTGGCATTGGGAAGGGACACAGGCTGCCTACAGAACCCAATGCTTAGGCTTATAGGTCTTCCCACCAGCATTCACTCCCATCTGTAAGGCTTCAGCCTGGAAAACACGTTTCACCATTGTTACTCTGTTTCCTTCCATGGCTTTCCCTTATCAACCCCAGGCTAAAATCCAGACTTAGCTGAGCACGCAAGGCCTTTCTCAGTCCAGTGAGCTCGGTCCAGTGAGTTCACCCTACACCCTCATCACCTGCCATCCCTCTGTCCTGTGCTCCCCTGCTGTGACCAGCGAACCCCAGGGGGCCTGTCTCTGCACCTGTTCCTCCTCCTCAACCCCTCTCACCCACACTGCCCCCAAAACAGAATTGCTGTTGCTGACTCATGATGAGAATCCCCAGTGGCTTCTTTTCTCATCCTGCGCTGAGAACTCCCCTCCTCCAGGTAGCATGGTTCACCTTGAATGGCTATGAAACATGTCTCATCTCCAGCACCTCTCTCTGGTATTTGGAGATGTGCCAGTGCTTTCCTCATCTTCCCATGGTGCCTAGAAATGATGAAGAGACCGAGGGCCTCCTCTGTGTGTACCTTACGCTCCAGGCACTGTGCTAATGGCCTTGCATGCCTTTTCCTAGCTCTTCAAAAGAACCTTGCTATATTGGAATTGTTCATGCCCATTTCCCAGACTAAGAAATGGAGGCTCAGCGAAGTGCAGCAGCTCAGCCAGAGCGCCAAACACAGCAACTGTCAGCCATGCTGGTCCGCTTGTCCACAAGACCCGCAAACGTCCCCGTGTAGTGCAGTGCGGGAGGCCAGCACACGCTCCTCGGGAATGTGTGCTTGCATCATGGAATCATATTTCTTATAGTCTTCCTGTTTGTATGTCTCTAAGTGGAATGAGTGTTAGAAATCTTTACTAAGAAGATGTTTATTTGCTGCATGCATATTCTAACACACGCACGCATGCACTCTACGTGACTTCAAAGTTATTAATGAGCTGAGGTCCGGATTTTGTCATTCCGCCCTGGTCCACTTAGGCTTCAGCTCAAGAAACAAATAACTCTTACAGCATAAATGCATAATCTGGTTTTCACCCAATAGACAAGCGGCATTTTGAAAGTGTCTTAAAACCCCGGATTTACCTGACGATTCCATCTGACTTTAGTAGCTCATCAGAAACTGATGGATGGTATTTCATTTTATTCCCAATGTGGTGAAGAAAATAGCGGTCCTCATGTATCATTTTATGGAAATATAATAGTAAAAGCTCCTAGAATATTCCCTGGTGATATCAAAGTGAGTTGAACAGCTACTAAAAGTAGCTGGTAGTCTTAACAGTGCTTATTTTAAGCAGAAGAACATTTCTCATGCATTAATGGAATCATTTATGATTTCCACATGTTTGGGTTCTTTTTTTTCTTTTATTATATTTGCTAAAATGAATTTCCAGTTATTCTCCAAGAAAATCTTTTGTACAAATCTGTGCTACTTGAGAAGAATATTTGTAAGTAAATACTTGTGTTTATAATCTTAGGAGAGAAGGGAAAGTGACAGTGGCTGGGATTATAAGATGCCAAAAGAGCAAAGAAAAAATGAACGAATTTCAATGCGAATTTTGTTTGCATAAAATCACGTAGCTAAAATAGCAGCCTTTAGGAGAGAGTTTTCCCCTCCCCCAGATAGCCCTGCCTAGGAGTAGGTGCCCCCAAGGAGCAAAACCAAGTGTAGCTGAATATTTAATATTCAGGCTGGATAAATAGTACAAAAACAAGTGACAGTTGGATATTTGTAAGATATAAATTATGCATTGCTGACTTGCCAGTTCTTGGCTTTTTTACTCTTTAAAAAAAAAAAAAAAAAAAAAAACAAACCCGCTCCCTATGTAATTTTGGCTTACTTCCATAATCTGTCTTCCTTACGGCTAGCCCAGATGAGCCGCCAAACCCCTGTGCTGTTTGAATTTGCGCAACAATGCTTTAATACCCAGAGCTCCTCCATAAATAGTCTGTCCTCCCCACACTTCGGGTGAAAACAACCACAGGAAATCTGGGAACGTGCAGCTAGCCCCGCTTAATTGATCTAAGCCTCTGCCGGGGCCAACAGGAGAGCGTCCGTGTACACAGCCTCTGGGCCTTGCTGGACTGTTTACCTAAGGAGCAAAGAAGTCTGCAGGCTGGAGACACCATGTTGCTTCTCCAGCCTTAGCAACAGCAGTCGCGGGATTTTGTTGGTTACGGTCTGCAGAGCCCTACTCCTTTAAGGAAACACAAACTCCTTTCCCTCCTTCCCGGCCCCAATCAGTCACCATCAAGACCGTCAGCTGCCTGCAGTTACCAGGAGCAGCGGCTCTGGGAAACCCTCCTGCCTTTCTCGCAGAAGAAAAGTTAAAGGAGCACAGAGGGACCAAGGCGATTTGCATGCCAGTGGCCAGCTAGCATCCAGGGGCATCAGGCTATGATTTTGGTTTCTGTACTGGGTGCAGCCGCTGCCACAGCCTGGGAGGTTTCCCCCAGAAAGAGTGGACTTGCTGCAGACGTCTGTGGGTGTTGGTGAGCCGTAGCTCCTCAGAGACATTGTGCTGTCATTACAGACCCCCGCGATGAAGATCCAGGAGCACCCCGGCGTACCTGACTCCAAACTGCAGAGGACTCCAGATGCCGACGACCAGCGGGAGAGCTTCGTCTCCCAAGTGCCTGAGCTCGACCTGACTGCATTGTGTGATGACAAGAGCTGGGAAGGTAGGACCATCGGCTGTTTGGATGATTTCATATCGGAAAAGCGTATATAAAGTAGCCTAAATGAGAGGGGCGTCACCACATGGATGTATGAAAGCAGAGGGTGTAGGACTAACTGCATTCCTAAATGACTGCAGATCCTTTCCCTGGTATGGGAAATTGTCTCATTAAATGTTGCCGGGAGTCACTGCAATCTAAGAAAGAAAATGTGCTTGCCCTCTATTGTAGTGTCACCTTGCAGTCTTCTTTATTTCTTAACTCCCCAGGAGTGCCGCTACCTGTGTGTTTCCCCTCTGGTAGTACCGAGCACAGGACTGAGCAAGCCGTGCACATTTAGGACTTCGGCTGGGAGCCGCTACATGCCAACCCCCTGCCTCCTTCATTAAATCTCCCTCCCATTTTTTCAAGAAAGATTCAGTTTGCTTTGCTTTTGTGATTGTCTTTATGGACAGAATTTTTTAAAAGCCGTGTTAGCCAGCATCAGGGATTTGTCATCAAAGAGAAAACTGTATAAAAAAAAGTGCTTCCAATGGAAAGCCTGCAATAATGCAGTGTTGAAGGCTGGTTTTCCTAGAGATTTTTGGCAAAAGGTTAAAAATGGACTTGTGAGGAAGAAGAGGGTATCCTCATCTTGTCAAAACTGCATTTCAGGAAGGTGCTGGCAGCGGTGCCGTCAAGCCGCACTTCCTTCCTTATCCATGTGTCTGCATCCAGACCTGTGTCAACGTGTATCCAGAATGCACGCCCGGCTGCCTCTGTACGATGGGTGTGTTTGGAGGCAACAAAGAGGGAGAAATTGTGTGCCTGGTTTCAGAATAGCAGCACGACTTAACACGACCACACAGAGAATCACAGCTACAGGAAATCAGTCCCTTTCCGAAGCGCCTGGATTTCCTTGTGTTCTCCCTCAACCCTCTTTAAACCAGAAAGTACTTGTGATAGTGAATTTAGATGAAGGAGCAAAAGACGATCTAAACAGACACAAGGTGAAAAATAGTAACCCTTCTATGCTCCTTGCACCCAGGGCTTGGTGCAGCAAAAACAAGCTGGTTTTTTTGTGTTTTTTTGTTTTGTTTTGTTTTGTTTTTAAATTCTAGTTCTCCCTCTTTGCAATTCAAGAAACATGTTCTAGCCCTTTACCATGTAATTAGGCAGTTGGGTGGGAGATTTTCTCAGACCTTCCCAGCTCATGATATGGTCACTAGAAAAAGATTGCAGGGTGTTTGTTTTGTTTCCTTTTTAATTTCAGTGGTACATCCCTGGGTAGTGTTTTATTGTTCTTCTTTTGTTTTATGCACTTTGGGATATTCAGGTGTGTTTTAAATTCATTAAAAACAAATCCCCACCACCACCAAAAAAAGTCCCATAGTAGCTACTCTGGCCCAATAAACGAAAAAAGCAGTAGTCAAAACAAGTGCTGTATTTGGATTTCAGGAATAACGGTCTCCTCTCATCAGTAACACAAAACTCTAGATAAAAACTAGGATTTTTGGACAGAATTCAAATTAGCCACATTATCTTGGTATATTCAGTAAAGGGGCACGGAGACTCTTCTAGTCCCCCTGAAATGGGCTCAGTTTGATGATTTTTATCTTGATCAGTCATAAATTTGTGATCTCTTCCAGCATACGTGAAGAGGCCAGAATGAAAATTCCCAGGATGGTTGGAAGTTAACTTTCCTTAAAACTGTTTTATTACTTAATGTAAATAACTCTCTTCTAAATGATAATATAATAATAATAATAATAATAATTTGAAGGAACCAACTAGATGGAATTTTAAAAAGCTTATCAGGGAGGAAATACAATAGGCTTGGAAATGCTAATTATGTTATCTATGTAATTTATGAAAGGACTTGTGTTAACTTTTGCCAATTACTGCGTTACTGAACTTGCATATCTTAAAAATCTACACTGATTCATTTCAAGGCCATTTTGATCATTTGGTTACTGCTTTCAGTAGCCCCTTTTTACCATATATTTATTTTAAACATTCATGTGATATTATTATAGTAAGTGCAGTCAAAATAAAGGAATTGTTGCATATAAAGAGTAGTTCAGATGAGAGCTGTAAGTCCAATCGCTAAAATACTACTCTTGTTTTATAGCCTCAATAAGAAACAAACAAGTTTAATGGTAGCTTCGCAGTAAGGAATCCACTTTGCACTAATTTAATCTGTGAAAGTGAAACCAAATATATAAATGGAATTAATAGTTTACGCAAACCTTCTGAGCCAGAATCTGTCTGTAAGTCTCCCTTACCAGTCTCCCAGCCCCCGTGTAGTGTTTGCTGGTCCCCATCCCCACACCTCAGTTCACACTCTCCTATCCAGGCAGAGTGGCAGAATGTCAGGTGTGATGGTCCTCAGTGAGTAGTCTGCTGGCGCTAGCCTCAGCCCTGGGTGCTCCCGTGCAGCAGTGACATTCTCTGGCTTCTGGGCCAGAGTGTGTCAAGGCAACAAAAAAAGGAAATGAACCCGATGATTAGATTCCATAGCCTACCTAGAGTGGAATCCTGTCAAAGTGAACGTAGGATCAGAGTCTAATCATGCTGGTTGGCAGATACATAATACATGCTTTTTTCTTTTTTTCTTTCTCTCTGTATGTAGCTATGTATTAGGGCACATTTTTTTGACCTATCTACATCGTATTATTATTTTATTACTGCCACTCTCCAAAATTAAATGAGTACACAAATCAAATGTACTTTTATTTGTTATGTAGAGCCCTTCAGAATTGCATAATTAGAATGTTCCTAATCAGCCAATTCATGTTGATTTGGAAGTATTTGTGGAAGTATTGAGGTTTAAATACTCAGCTGTCCTGGTGAAGTTAAACTTAAAAGAACATTTTTTTTTTTTTTTAAAGATTTTGCTTACTTGACAGAGATCACAAGTAGACAGAGAGGCAGGCAGAGAGAGATAGGGGGAAGCAGTATCGCCGCTGAGCAGAGAGCCCAATGTGGGGTTCGATCCCAGGATCTTGGGATCATGACCTGAGCCAAAGGCAGAAGCTTTAACCCACTGAGCCACCCAGGTGCCCCAAAAGAACATTTTTAAAGGGCTAAAATACTTTATGCTTCTTATTTATTACTTGCTACTTGTCAAAAATAACCTTTAAAATTCTCTGAAAGAATGATGAAAAAGCAAAGGATCTTAAAGACCTTTTGACTGGATGCTGCCATTATACAGGTAAAAAAGCTGAGGCCTAAAGAAGAAAAATGATGATTCAGGATAATGAAATCTCCTGACTTCCTCTCTGATGCCTCTTTCTCAGCAACGCCAGTTTTGTGTCCTGGCAAGCAGTGGGCCATAATGGCTAAGACCAGGCACATCCTGGGTTCAAATCCCAGCTCTACTACTTTAGCAGCTTTGTGGACAAATTACTAAATGTGTTACAGTTTTGACCTCAGTTTCTCCATCTTTAAATAGGCATAACAGGGACACCTGGGTGGCTCAGTTGGTTGTACATCTGCCTTCGGTTCAGATCAAGATCTCAGGGTCCTGGGATCGAGTCCCACATTGGGCTTCCTGCTTGGCGAGGAGTCTACTTCTTCTCACTCTGCCTCCTCCCCCTCTGCTCATGCTCTGTCTTTCTCAATAAATAAATATTTTTTTAAAATAAAAATAAATAGGCCTAACAACAGACAATAATGAGTAAACAGATATTATAGTATTCACTTAGTAAGCTTGTTGTAAGAATTAAGTGAGCTAGGATTTGCAAAGTGCTTGGCACAGTACAGGCACCTAACAGGCATTACATGAGTGTTAGTTGATGTTATTACTGTCTTCCATAAATGTTTCCAAGTGTAGTTTCAGGAAAAACCAGACTAAGTTGGACTTCTTTGAAACCAGAGCCCAGATCTACCTAATGACAGTGGGTGGCTCTGAACACAGAGAAGGAGTCCATAATTACTGGGTCCTCCATTGCTGCCCAAGGACAGATCTTAACAAATCAACCTCTGTGTGTGTGTGTGTGTGTGTGTGTGTGTGTGTGAGAGAGAGAGAGAGAGAGAGAGAAAGAAAGATTAACTCTAGATTAGGAAATGTCTCATTCAAAAAGACCTCAGCTGGGCCTCTACAGCTGGGACTCCAGTGCCCTGTCAGATTTGGAAGGAATAGCAGACAGGTAACAGAGTCAATTAGTAACTGATTAAGCAACAGTACTTAAATGTGCAGATACACAGATCAAAGTTGACACAAATAGGGGTATTCTCATTAGGAAAGTCCTCAGCTCTAGCCTGTTCCACACATTTTATTAATGACTTGAATGGAGCAATTAAGGACCCACTTATTAAATTTGCAAATAGAGACAAAGCAGATAGAAAGATTAAATTGGGATTGACAAAGCTGACAACTAAGGTTTATTCTAACTATGAGAGTTTGTTTGCAAGATTAACTGAACAGTTTAATAGTACTACCACTGTTAAGTCTTGGAACACTAAGGAAATTTTAAAGTTTTTTTAAAAAATTTGACAGAGATCACAAGTAGGCAAAGAGGCAGGCCGAGTGGCGGGGGTGGGGAGAAGCAGGCTCCCCACTGGGCAGACAGCCTGATGCGGGGCTCGATCCCAGGACCCTGAGATCATGACCTGAGCCAAAGACAGAGGCTTAACCCACTAAGCCACCCAGGTGCCCCAAGGAAATTTTTATAATGGGATTTCCCTCCCTATATGGGATTCACATCTTCCAGCGTCTGGGATGTGCCCATTCCTCCTCGCCCCACCAAGGATCCACCTTGAAAGACGGCATGATGTTGCGCCAGGGCGTAATGCCTCTAAATAGCATGTAGTTGGAATTGAGAAGTGGAAGACATCAGCTCCTGTAATTCTAGCAGGTTTCTTCAATAAATCATCTTAGTAGCCCATTTTCTTTTGTATAGCAAATGGATCCAGCCGGCCAAGCAGTCTCTCTATTTTCCATAGAGAGACACGCCATATTTATGTTCAGCGTTCTTTGTGACAAGACACACGGCTGAAATCACAGAACTTAAGGAATTCTGGTCTGGATATAAAAACACATTTCTTTTATGTGGTGTTTTAAGATGAAAATCTAATTTGAAACCTCTAATCTTTTCTGTTTTCCGTTTGAATACTTTCCTTGCAATATATTTGTCCATTTCATTGCTCTAGAATTACTGATTAAAATATAAACTATTTTCCAGACTAGGCACTGGGAGTGGTCGGTGAATGCATCCTCGAAACTGAATCTCTAGGTCGGCAGTGCAATTGGGCATACTGTCCGGTAGACACTGCTCTATTCAGTTCTTCCTTTTTTGTCTAGTTGAGTGTCAACTATCAAAACATGAATAGGCCTTGTATTTTTAGATCATTACAAACGAAGAATAGTTGGCATTTTTGATTTAGTTATATTGAACTATATATTATGTGTAATTTTATAAATTATAAGAGCCTTAAATTATAATTCGATAGAAGAAAAGGAAAGAGAGATCTTGACGTTTACAACAACATGAATGGGTCTAGAGGGTATTATGCTAAGTGAAATAAGTCAGACTGAGAAAGACAACTATCATGACTTTACTTACATGGAATTTAAGAAACAAACAAATGAACAAGGGGAAAAAAGAGACAAAAAATGGACTCTTACCTACAAGCTGGTGGTTGCCAGAGGGAGGGTGGGGAGATGGGTGATATAGATAAAAGGAAGTAAGAGTGCACTAATCTTGATGAGCACTGAGTAATGCAAGGAATTCTTAAATATTATACACCTGAAACTAATATAACACAGTATATTAATTATATTTCAATAAAAAGTAAATGAATTAATCCATGGAAACTGAGAGAGAGAGAAGAGAAAAATGCAAGCATTTAATGTTGGGTGGGTGAGAAACTTCACTCCTGTTCTACATGCATACTAATGATGCAGCATAACCTTTTACTTTGTTAATTGAAATTCATAATGGTTTACATTTGTCATTTTTTAGTGAATTCATTTATGCTAACTATATCCTTTAAGAGAAAATGTCACCCATAAGCTAGAATTCAGCTCGTATTTCGTATATAGCACTGGTGATGTTAAGAAAAGGGCATACTGGGTCTTCTTATCTGTATCATTCAAGTGAGCGGTAGGGAATGAGTCTGTGTTGATGCAAAGGAAATCTGATAAATGGCTCCACAAAGCCGCAAACAAGGGTAACTCTGTTCCATGATTCGTGTTGTATTGTTAATTCAGGATCACGGTACCTTTCTTAATGGAGGTCTGGTTGGAAAATGGTCACAGACACTCTCATTTTGTACGCAGAGGACACGGAACCGAAAAGTGAAAGCTCACTTGTGATATTTCTAAAGAGATATTCTGCTAGGTTCAGACAAACTAAAGGATTTCAGGATCTAAGGTAACACCTTTTCAAACTAAACTGCTATGAGTAGAAATGTCCAACTAGCCAGCACACCCACGTGCCAATACCAACATCAGACTTTGCTTTGCCTGTGCCCTCTGTCCCCCGCACACCACTTGGCCTCCCCCCACTTGTTTTGCTACTTTGCCACTCTGCCCTGAGGTTATTACTGGCTGCCTCTTAACTCTTTCCCTGCCTGGCTCTGTTGATATTAGTCCTTACAGAAAATCCCTGCTGTCTTAAGAATTATCATGAAATTAAAGATACAGTCTGGTCAGTTTCATAGTTCCATTTTCCGTAACTTAGCACTACACTTTTCTTATTTCTCTAGGGATTACTTTCCTCTTACCCTATCCTTCCCTCACTGTTCATCAGTTTTTTGCATAAAAGAGCTCCTATCTGAGCCCTAATGCTTACGAGGAGCCTTCTGTAAACTTTAGTGCAAATGAGGGGCAACTTCTGGAAACCTCCAGATTTAGCCAGATATGTCTACCAGAATGTTCCCTGCCACTTTTTGAGAGTAGTGGGGGGGGGGGGGGAATCTGTCTTTAACAATGCTTCCATATTTTTAAAAAATAATTTATATTACCATCTGAGCTCCCAGAGAACTTCATTCTCTTTAAACTATGAGAACCTATGGACCTCATTCCACATAAGGTCAATTTTTGCTTACATTAATATGCTTAACTCCCCTACTGTGGGGTCTTCAAAAATTTCAGATAATCATCCTTGTGATTGGGGCATATGGCATGTACTAAATTGAAGCACTGTCCTTCAAGTCAGGAGATTTCGTTTTGTCCCAAGTCTTGTCATTGATTAGATATTTGCTCTTAGAGTCTTCAGGTTTCAGTTTCCTTGTCTATAATCTGTTGGGTTGACTCTGTGATTCTTAAACTTGAATGCATATAGGATCACTTGGGCAGATTTTAAAGTACTGGAGGTGGGGAGGTTGATATCTGGGCCCTCACCTCAATATTCTGTTTAGTTGACTGAGGGGGGGAGCATTAGAAGTTATGTGCATCTCCCTTCATGATGCTAATGTGTAGCTGGGGTTGAGAAATCACTAAATTAGATAGTGCATGGAGTTTCAACCAGCTCTGATGTTCTATGATTATGATATGATCTTTTTAAATAAAATACTGAACAAGCACTTAAGACAGTTTAGTAGATCTGATAAACACTTTGATAGCTGAAGGAACGATCCAAGCATGGCCGGATCCCAGCCTTGTGTAAATCACACTAATCCCTAAGTATACTTAAAGCCTACCTTCTATTTAAACTCAGGGACTGCTATAAATAAAAACCCTACATCATCTGAGATCTGTCTTTCAAATCTGATAGGATTTTTTTTTAATGCATACTAAGTTGGATCTTGAAGGAAAGAGAAATAAATACTACCCCATTCCCTCCAAAAATGACAAATCGGGATGTTGCATTGAGTGTATTTTTTCTTTTTTTTTTTTTTAAGATTTCATTTATTTATTTGACAGACAGAGATCACAAGTAGGCAGAGAGAGAGGAGGAAGCAGGCTCCCTGCCGAGCAGAGAGCCGGATGTGGGGCTCCATCCCAGGACCTTGAGACCATGACCTGAGCCGAAGGCAGAGGCTTTAACCCACTGAGCCACACAGGCGCCCCGAGTGTATTTTTTTCTTAAAGACTGTCTAAAATAATTTGTACAGATTTACCCTTTGTAAAGCATTCTTCTTTTTCTTTTTCTCTTTGACTAATTTATGTAAGCATCTTATGTTAACTGTGGTCTTGAGCAGCTTCTGAAATTTCAAGTGCAAAACACACATTTTACACATGCTAATCCCAGCACTAAGCAGAAGCACATGAACAGCTTACTGAAAGCCCTAAATGGGAGGTGCAGACTCCTAGGTAAATGGGCTCTCACAAGACAAATGTGACTTCCCGGTTGTTCCAGTGAGGGACGTGCAGCTACAATGCCAAATCTCTCACCCCCTGATGCCCATGCTTTGCTTCTCCCTAATGCCCTCACCTGGGAGACAGTCCTTGTCTCTGACCGGGGAGGGAAGTTGGAAGCATGCAGTATTTGCTCTCCTTCTTTAAGGTCATTCCTCCAGGTGACCCTAGTAACTTCTCTTTGGAAAGCAAGCAATGACATGGCTGTCAGATATATTGGTGATGCCAGCCGGGGCATAGTGTCCTTCATCAGAACCTTAAATCTGAAATGCGAGTTGTTTGCATTTAAATTCAGTGCCTCCTAAAGCATTCAGAACACTTGGGAAACAGTTATGCTTCCATGAGCAATTTTGACTTCTTCCCCTCTGTATTTTGCAGAGCCCATCCCTACCTTCTCATGGCAGCAGGAGAACGTGGACTCTGATGAAGCACGCCTCTCCCCGCAGGCCGGACGCCTGATTCGCCAGCTTCTGGATGAAGACAGTGACCCCATGCTCTCTCCTCGGTTCTACGCTTATGGGCAGAGCAGGCAATACCTGGATGACACGGAAGTGCCTCCTTCTCCCCCAAATTCCCATTCTTTCATGAGGTATGTTTGTGTTGCCGGTAAGCCAATGCATCATTAGGAAGAATGGGAATGGTGTTGCAGGTCTGCAGAAGGGCATATTGGGAATACTCCATCCTAGGACACGGGATCTGTTGCTCCGTTTTTCAGTTGGCCCGACTAGAGCGCCACATACTGCATCTCCACTAGCACTTCCTTTCCAGAGCTATCTAAAATTTAACTTTTAGGTCTGCAGTGCATATTTCAGTCCTCCCTTTGCTAATTGTAAATGTGAGCAAGAGAAACTTAGACCCGTTGATAGGTGGGACATAGAGAGCTCAGGGGTCACGAAATGAACTGGTAGTACACTTCCTTTTATTGGAGAGGATGGAGACTGTTGGGACCCCATCCCTCCGTGCTGCATCCCCACCCCCAAGCCCCTATGCAGGCAACGAGTGCCCCACTCGATGTCCCTCACAGGCGCCGGAGCTCCTCTCTCGGGTCCTATGATGACGAGCGGGAGGACCTGACGCCAGCCCAGCTCACGCGAAGGATTCAGAGCCTTAAAAAGAAGATCCGAAAGTTCGAAGATAGATTTGAAGAGGAGAGGAAGTACAGAGTAAGTGTCTCCTCGCAGGGTTGTCCTGTCCCCTCCCATGCCCTCCGGTCCCCTGACAGTACCCTCATGCCAGCATATCAGCAACTTGGAAAAGTGACAAAAAGTTAAGGGAGGTTTCTAGAGAGCCTCATAACAACAAGACGATAAAAACTGGATAGTAAACCCTGAGAAGCCCCAGACGTCATACATCAGCATTTTCCTTAAATTGGGTATTCTTTCAAATGATTCGGTGTTTTAGTTGACCTCTTATAAATTCTGTGAGAAGGAATGGGAAAGATCATTAAATGACTCTTTATTTTGGCTAAAACTTAGTTCGAAATTATCTTCTAAAATTTCATCGGTACTGACCTCATTCCTCTCTCAGCTCTAAGCATTGCCCCCAGGAGTGGCAGAAAGGCATTTTATGTGGTGATCCCAACGTAAAACGTACCCCCCTCTGCTTTCCATTCTGTTAGCCCAACAGCTTAAACCCTCTGACTCCTGAAGCAGGACCGTGGACTTCATAGAAGTCCAGCATTTTGCCTGTGAGGGATTCTTTGAAAGCATCAAAAATAACCAGATGTAAAGAAAGATAATGGAATAACATTTATGATGTTTGCTCTGATTGTTCATGTTGAATTTTTTCCCAGTGGGACTCGACTTTCTCTTCCTCTTTAAAACGATCTGATCATGGGGCACCTGGGTGGCTCAGTTGCCCCTCAGGTCATGATCCCAGGGTTCTGGAATTGAGCCCCACGCTGGGCTCCCTGCCCCAGTTCGTATACATTTACATTAGATTTTCCTTTTCTCAGCCTTCCCACAGTGACAAAGCAGCCAATCCAGAGGTTCTAAAATGGACAAATGACCTTGCCAAATTCCGGAAACAGCTTAAAGGTAGGTAAAGTTTTAGACCTCCGCCATGATTTTCACTTGCAGATTCACGGTATCACCGCATCCTGAGTGCCACTGCTGAAATAGTTCAGAGAAGACAATTCCTTGACGTGCTCCCCAGCCTTCTGGGTGTTCAGAGCACACCCACCCCATGCCTCACCATGGTCTCCATCACAGGACAACCGGGGTCAGCTAAGATGCAAATTCTGCGGCATTTCCCCATTTAACTAAATCATGACTTTTCATTTGCTCTGGTGTTAGGAGAAGACCTGTAAGCATGGAGGAACACAAAAAGGATTGGATCCTTGTCCCTCCAAAGCATGCTGTCTCTTAGAAGATAGTCATATAAACAACCACATGGAATACAAAGGGAAAATAATTCCAAAATGACATCTGTAAGTTGTCCAGAGAAAGCTGGCCAGAGTGAGGTGCTGGATCAGTCAGTGCTACTCAACAGTGAGGGAGTGGGTATAGAAACATCTACCACGTTCTGAGAACAGCAAACCTGTGGGTGTGGCCAAAGCATGGATGTTACGTGGCTAAAGCTTTCTCAGGAACTCCGGTTAGGGAAGCACTCCAGATAGTCCAAGAAGATGTTAGCATTTTCTCAGGTTTTACATAATAACCTAGGGATTTCAACTACTGTTATAATTAGATATTTTCTATTTAAAAAAAAAAAAAAGATGGGGCTACATGGTTACTAACACCACAGAAAAACAACAGGTTCAGCAGACATCAATTCTCATATGTCACCACCCCCAAATGTTTTCATACTAGAGTCCAAACTAAAGATATCGGAAGAGGACCTAACCCCCAGGATGCGGCAGCGAAGCAACACACTGCCCAAGAGTTTCGGTTCCCAGCTTGAGAAAGAAGATGAGAAGAAGCAAGAGCTCATCGATAAAGCTGTAAAGCCCAGCGTCGAGGCCACCCTGGAATCCATCCAGAGGAAGCTCCAGGAGAAGCGGGCAGAAAGCAGTCGTCCTGAGGACATTAAGGTGTGGGGATTCGGAAGCCCCAAGCCAACTGCTAGTCAACATGGTGGAGACATAGGGCCCGACACATGGGTCCCTGTGGGGGACACAGTGACATCTGCTCAGACCTCCCACACCTTCATTCCCCACACTCTTAAATGTCTGGAGAAGCAGATGGAGCAGCCCGAGAGTGTTTTCAGTGCTAGTACTTTGGTTTAGGATGACCCTTTGAAAGCAGAACACTTTCATATAGAGATTGCAAAAAGAAGCCATTGGGGTTAACAGACGGTTTGATGTCTCTGGAGTAGAAGGGCTGTAGATGACCCTTTGGGACTGTGTAACGTGACTGTAGTCATCACTTGGGCTGTTAAGCTAAGCCCCATGTGCCTGACAGCCTCGCTAACCTCAGCATGCCTTTGCTGCCACATGGGAGCCACAGGTAGTAGACAATGGCTCTGCTCTGCTTTCTCTGTTGCCAGCAGAAAGCCAGGAAGAGCTAATTCCTAAGTGAGCTTTGAATAGAGCTCCGAGGAACAACTGTAGGAGGATTCTTTTTAACCTTCCTTGAGGAAATTTGCTTACCGAAAGAAGCAGGAATGTTCATAAATGTTTCCCCAACTTTGATTTCTCTCTTCTTGTGTATATTCAGGATATGACCAAAGACCAGATTGCCAACGAGAAAGTGGCCCTGCAGAAAGCTCTGTTATATTACGAAAGCATTCATGGACGGCCGGTATGTGAATGGACTGGGTTTCCTGCTTGGGCCAACTGTGTGGCTTTAGAAATGAATCTTCTATGTTCAGTATTTGATACGTGAGTTTTCCTGATGTTTAGGAGATGACTTCCTATTTTCAGCAGACCTAAGCTCTCTGAAGGCTAAACTGAGGAGACATTTCCCCTGTTGAGCAGATGCTGAATTTGAGTTCCAAAGAAACAAGTTTGCCGCTAACATGTAGTCACTAGTGTTCTGCTTCAGAGGGACAGTGGTGGAGGGGGGTGTAGGTTGTAGATGAGTACACAAAGCTCTAGAGGCTTCCCTGTCCCTAGCTCTGCCCCCATAAACTGTCACTGACTCAAGACATTCTTGTCCCTAAAATGAAGGTGTTAAATTAGTATGACTTGCCCAAAAACTCAATCTCACTTCAGTGTAGCCGAGGCCAGTGTTTATCTGTAGAGAAGTTTCAAGCACCATCCTGAACCAGAAGTGTGAGGAATCCAAAATATGACTTTGCCTTTTCCTAGCAACAGGAAGCATTGAGAGCCATTTGTTATAAAGTGTGGTTATTGCATGCTGATCATTAGTCCTGGGGGAGACCGTGGCACAGTAGGCTTCTGCTCTATTCCTTAAGAAACTCATAATCAGATATCCTTGTCAGTTACTTTCAGTGACATTCTGTGGAGAGTGCTGTCAAGAACCCAACAGAACAAGTTCTTAAGAGCAGCTATAAAGAAGCAGGAAGTTTATATTCCCAGAAGCATTTGTATACAGCCAAAATGCAGAGGTCTGTTCTCCAGTCCCAGCCCTGGCTATATAATGGAGATAGTATTTTCATGTAAAATATACTCTTTTGAATAAAGAAGCTTCCAGAATAATGCACCAAACTCTAAGATCTGTGAGGGCAGGAGTTCTGGGTTTTGTTCATCTAAAAGGGTGCCTGATGTCAGCATCTAGCACAAACACCTGACATAATGTGCCCCAATAAACTGTGGAATGCATCATCTGTGGTATTTTTGGTTCTGAATGTATCAGGTTTAAATTTAAAAAAAAAAAAAAAAAAAAAAAAACCAGTGGGGCTGCTGATGATTGATTTTACTGGCCTATCCCTAGAGTGGAAAAATACTGGTGCTCCAGGATAATGGTCACATTTGAGGCCAAGTTTTGTTTTGGATTTTTTAAAGGCATTGAACCAAATAGTAAATGTACTGGAGCTTAAACATATTGTGAAACTTGTCCTTTTCTCCTGGAGGATTCAAAATTTGGAGAAGTAGAACTGAACTCCTTCTAGCAGAGAGGAGCCCCTTCTCCACTGTTGGCTCAGAGCCTTTGAAGTGTAGATCTCCTTGTGGCCACCAGGAAGGTGGAGAAGGAGGAGGGAACTTGTGTACTTTCCGGGATCAGCAGACCAAGAGTCAGATCCCAGTCCTACTGAGGCCAGCCCTGGAGCTCTAGGCTACTGAGGTAGGAGTTGAGTGTTTTGTCTGTACCGTAGCTGCCCCTTGTAGCTTGTCATGGACAGTTCAGTCATGTGCAGACACATTTACCTGTGGGCTATCTGGCACTGAGGAAGTGGGCTGGGTAGCTTAGCAGGTGGCTCAGGGGTTCCCCAGTCAATAATGTTGTCATTAATGCTACAAGTATATGATCTGCTATCTGCGGCCATCTTCTTATTAAGTGATGGAGAGAGAACATACCTGTTTTAGTGCTCTTATCATTAGGAATATGAAATCTTAGTTCTTCGCCCTTCTCTGTTAGTTGCTTTTCTCTCATCATTCTTTTAGATGTTGGAAGGAGACCGTTTTGGGTCTGGATATTAACATCTCATTGGGCAGGGAACAAGTGCTCTAGAACTTTAAGTAGCATTCATTGCTGGTTCGTGGTCAGACTCTCTGCCTCCCTCTGGAACATGGTGCCCCAGCCTCCTCAGGAAAAACAGAGTTCATTTGATATCTGGCCAGTGTGAGAATCAAAGAGTAAACTTCTCATTCTTAGGTCTGTGGTGTTGCCATGGACCCTGAACTGTAAATACCATTTGGGCAACCCTCTTCCTAAAAGAAAAATACGTGGGTTTTCAGAGCTAGCCTATCATTCCAAACCCCAGCGGGGTTTTTTTGGTTTTTGTTTGTTTGTTTGTTTTTAGAAAAGCAGGTGCTCAAAGCTCATGCGTTTTTGCTGAGTCTACAGATTTGAAAGGACAATGACTGACTGTCAGAATCATAGGCCAAAAACAGTTGTGTGCTGCTCTTGTACATTTTTTTAAACAAGGCTGTTTGCTTTAACAGTACAATCCACAGAGTGACACGTGAATGAGAAACAAAACACACTCAGTTAGTCAAGGGCACATAAATCCCTACTAATTATTGTGAAAGCATGTCCTTTCAACACTTCAGGATCTCATCAAAAGACCGTGTCACAGAAAGTACAACTCATAACTTCAGGTCACTGTGGTACACATCGCTCTTTGATGACAACCTAGAATGAATGTGTTGCTTCTCAGAGCTTCTGGTTTCTCCTTGAGTCTCTTCCTCATCAGTATATTTTCATGTTATGCTCTAACATCTTGGGAACTAACATGACATGAAACACACTCTGTACAAATTTAAATGAGACTCTGAAGCCTTATATATATATACTACCCTTTGTCCATCTGCTATTTGGGATGATCTGATCTTTGCCCAGTCGACTATTATTATCTGATAATAAAGAGGAGAGAGTTGTCTCTTTCTGAGTTGATGGGCCAAAATGCAGTAGTTATAAGAATGTATCTCATTTGTCTTCTCCTGCGCGTAGTTTTATGACTCAGTGGTACCCTCCACACACAAACTCAAGCCACTTGTTTTAGTAAGATTTTGAGGCTATATAGTTTCTCGTCTGTCTGTGGCATCATTTCTCACAAAGTGGTGCTTTTAGCCGCTGTTTATAGGTAGAGGTCTTGTGAGCTCAACCTAGACAGAGCTCTGAGCCTGGAAGGCAGAAATCTCTATATCAAGAGAATGACTTGGTCAAACCCTCTTAGAGGAATCATGACATTTTAGTATGTCTTCACTGTTTTATGATCCTACTTTACTTCATATCTTATTTGTGAATGGAAAGAAAACAACTAGGAGTCCTTAAACCTGGGCTCTTGACCCAAATCTATTGCGTTGGGCAAGTCATTACCCTCTCCAGGGCTTAGTTTCATCGTATGAAAAAATAAGGCTCTTCTAACTCTGACGTTCCAGGGTTCTAATTCTGTCCTTATCTCCATATTAAAATCCTGAGTCATTTTCTCTTTCACCTGTGTGGCACACTGTCCAGGTAACAGAGCCTGAATGGGTGTTTCTATAAAGAAGTTTTATTTAAGGCTAAGACAGAAACCATCACAAAAGATAAAGGCAGGCAAATGCGGTTGTCTAATTGGGCCTTTTGTAATTGTGTCAAAGACTTTCCCCTGTTTAAATGTGGATTAACTATTGGCTGATGTTCCCTTGGTACCTGGAAATATTATCTGAGACTTTATAGAGCAACCAAATAGAGAAGTAAGGGATCACTGAAGATTTCTTTAATCAAAAATGAAGACTGGGGCACCTGGGTGGCTCGTCAGTTAAGCGTCTGACTCTTGATTTCAGGTCAGGTCATGATCTCAGGGTCCTAGGATTGAAGCCCATCTTGGGCTCCGTGGTCAGCATGGAGTCTGCCTGAGATTCTCTTTCTCCTTCTCCCCTTCCCCCTACTCATGTGTTCTCTCCACATAGATAGATAGGTTGATAGATAGATAGATAGATAGATAAAATCTTTTTTTATTTTTTTAAGGCAAAGACAGAATTGGAGGAGCTGCTTTTGCCCTTTAGAAGTTTACATCTAGGTTTTTATGTTATTCTGATTTGTGCACAAAAATACATCTTAGTAATAACCCTATTCCCACACATTGGAAAGCCATTCAGAGCTCCCACCTAAATGAAAATTTAATAAAGGTTTGAAGCAAGAGGAGTGAAAGTGTAATAGAAAATATGATGTATTACATGCTTGGCCTAAAGTCATTTCCAAGCAAGTATAGATCACAAAGATTTTCTAATCTGAATTCTGCAGTTTACCAATCAGGAAATCAAAGCTCAGAGAATTTTACTGGCTCTTTTGTTTATCATCAATAACAAAATCTCCAAGCAGCCAATGACTCAAGAATAAGAGATATCAACTTCCAGTTTTCTCATGGTCCATTTAATATCAGCTGACCCCCCCCCCCCCTTTTTTTAACAGTTCAGCCATGGCCCTGCTTTGTTTATGGAACTATTGGCTAGATTCTGGCTCTACTAAAAAATCCAATTCTGATAATTGCATGTGATGTGGTTTTATGATTTAGTATCACCAAGCCTTTGGCTTCAGATACAGATCATGAAAATAATGCTGGTGTAAATCCAGTAGCATTAATTCTTTTCACTGCTCAGATTTAAAGATCTCTAATATTTCTGGTGTTTAGACACTTCTATCAAATGCCAGTGTTAACTTTGGTGGAAATAGGATGAGACCAGAGTCAGAAACTAGACTTTATCAAATCACTCACAGGTGATTAGTTCCTGAGGATCATCAGTTTAAAACATGAACAATTCATAGAAAATCTAAATATCAGTGTCATAAGCCAAAGAATTGAGCCAATGAGCCTCTTCATCTGCTCCAACTAGAAAATGTGAACAAAGAAGTAGAGAGGAAACAGGCTTCTGTCAGATTTGCCACATCTGGCTGGTTTTACCAGCAAAGTCTCCTCCTAAAATCCACACTCTGCTTCTACAATCCAGAAATGTTTCTGCAAAGCAGCAAAGAATAGGATGCAAGTCCACAATGGGAGATGCTAGCTCCTTATTATTGTTATTTTTCCTAGGTCTTTTGTCCACTGAACTATTGATTGTTGATCTTGCGCAGTATTTCACCACATGTCATGGGTTGACAGCTAGGATGTGCCTTAACCTCACCCACAACACATTTCCTGGCTATACATTGTGTTTAAAAAGTGATTCCATGTGTCCCAGTCCTGAACTGTGTCGTTTCACACATGAGATCATACAGGCCCCTCCGTTTCTACTCCTCGGACTTACCTGTGGCTGTGGTTGAACTGCGGTTGAAGTATAACGTAAATACAGAAAGAAACCCAAAGTGTAAATATATGTCTTGATGCATTTTCACCAAGTAAACGAGTCCAGGTAACCAGCATCCAGACCAAGAAACAAATGTTGCCAGTCCTCCTCCAGAAGCCCTGCTCCTTGTCCCCTTCCAGTCAATACCAAGACCTCCGCTCAACCAAGGAAAACCATCATCTTGACTCTAAAGCTTAACTTCTGTTTGCTTCTTTCTGAACTTACTAAGTGGACTCATACAGTACTCTCATGCCGGTAGTATCTGGCTTATTTTACGCGGCTGTCTTCTTGTGAGGTCAGTATATGATGTTGCCCGTAGCTGTGGCCCACTCATCCTCATTGCTGTGCAGTGTTCAGCTGGAGGAGCGTATCTGTTCTGTTGTTGGGCATGTGGGTGGTTTCCAGTTTGCAGTTTTTCTAAGTAGTGCTGCTGTGAACATTATTCTGTGTCTCTTGGTGAGCTTGAGGCCACACTTGGTGGTGGTGTTTTTTTACCCTTAAGAGCAGAACCGAGGACTCACATGTGCAACTTTAGCAGGCACTGCCAAATAGTGGTCCAGCGTGCTCCGCTCTAAGCAACAGTGAAGGAGATTTCCAGTCCTTCCGCATCCTCACTGACCCTTGACACCATCTGTTGTCTCATGTTAGCCATTGCGGTAGGCGCGTCTAGTAGGAACATCTACTGTTTGATCCTCAGTCTTTCTGATGTAATATAACTTCTCTGTTCCCTTTCATTTTGGATGGTCATCTTCTATGAAATGCCAGTTTTAAAACTCCTTTTGATATGGCAGCTAACGATAGGAAAGTGCCATGTGCCTTTCAATATTGTGTTATTAGGAAGAAAAAGAAAAGATTCTTATTGCTATTCATAGAAAATAAGTCCACAAGATGTCTCTGCCCAATGAGAGTGACCTATCCTGGCAGGTGAAGTTCGGCCAAAGATCACTTACTGTTGACCACTTTGAGAAAGGCAGATAGAAAAGGTTACAAAGGAATAATCCATTTGTGCATAACCCACAGTTGTCTTCAGAGCGGAAGGCCCAGCAGGCCCCTAATACCATTTGCTCTTCCTTACCTCTGTAACTCTTGCCTTATGTGTCCAGGGGAAATAAAGTGCCGCAGACAGACCGCAAACTTGAAACAAAGAGGAAATACAGAAAGAAGGGATTTAAATAATCTCTGTTGGCATTTAAGTAAAGAAGGGAAATGCATGCATACCTACGCACTTGGCATACACATTTATGTTTGAAATACTCTCTCATTTCACACATACTAATGGAATATCTCCATTTTGTCAGGCACTGAGATAGTTTCCAGGGATCCAGAAACACGTACTGTGCTCTCAGGGGGCTTAGAATCTTGAAGAAGAGACAGATGTGCCAACAGATAGTTACTGTAGAGTATAAAATGTGTCATCTGCTGGGACTGCTGTAATAAAATGCCATACACAAGCACCTTATAAACAACAGAGATTTATTTGTCATAGTCCTGGAGGCTGGGAAGGCCAAGAGCAAGGAACTGATAGATTCGGTGTCTGGTGAGGGCCCTTTCCTGGTTCACAGGCAGCCATTTTCTTGCTGTCCTCACATGACAGGAGGGGTCAGGGGACCTCCTGGGGTCTCTTACAAGGGCACTACCCATATTCGTGGGGGCTCCACCCTCATGACCTTACCATCCCCCAAAGCCCCAATGCCCAATACCATCCCATGGGGCACTAGGTTGGAGGGGACATGCACATTCGGTCGCTAGCAAAGCACGGGTGGGGTTATGCAGTGTACACAGGTTGCAGTAGGTGACACAGAGGTGTGTGAGGTCTCTCAGAGTGGGGAAGAAGTGTTGGAAGGAGGCTGCATGGGGGAGGTGGCTCCTCTGCCAATCCAAGGAGGAGAGAGGAGGCCGTTCCAGGCTATAGGGAACTAGGCAAAGAGGGATGAGACACCCTGGTTTTTCTCTGGGGCTTGAGGTCTGACAGGAAGAAGAGGTAGCAAGTGATGACGGGCTTCTTGTACAATACCAGGGGGTTCGGCTCGTTCCTCCCCACTGCCTGTGGACACAGGCCTTCTATGTCTGTGAATGCTCTGCCAGATCTCAGGGCCCTGGAGAGGAGACCATCCATGCAGTCTACTGACGGGTGTTTCTTGAAAACCTACGGTTTGCCAGAATCTTGTCCTTAAAAACAAAAACAACTTCATGGAAGAGAAAGACCTGTAAAACAAAAGTAATAAAAACTGATCACAGAGCTGCACAGTTTAAGGATTATCATAGAAATACATGATTTCTTCTTCCCTGGATCTGGAAAATTGTAAATGACTTTGAATAGTTTAAACAGGGAACCAGTCATGGTCATAGCTTTGATTGAGGAAAAGCAATATGACGATGGAGTGATTTCCAAAGATCTGCTGCTGAAGTAGATATTTTAAACGTTCTCTGACTAAATACTACCACCCGTTTACATGAGTTTTGCAAGAATGGGGGAAGTGTAGCTGAATCCTCTGGATTTCCCCCAGGCCCAGAACATGCTTGAGTCACTGCTAGCCTGACTAGCGGAGGCAGCTTCTTAGCCCTGGTGCTCTTGTTTTCAGGTAAGCAAGAATGAGCGTCAGGTAATGAAGCCACTGTACGACAGATACCGGCTGGTCAAGCAGATCCTGTCCCGAGCCAACACCATCCCCATCATTGTGAGTACGGCACCTTTCTGTGCTTGATCGCCTGCGGGGTGGGTCCTGGCTGTGGTGAGAGCGCCCCACGCTGCCTTCTCACTGAGGAGTGGGCTTTAATAGTTGATCCTGGCATGAATACTTATGGCCCATCCGCTTGGGGCATGAAGAATATATCTAAGACTTCTGAGACTACGTTTGCCCAAATGAGCAAATCTGAAACTGCTAGAATTTTGTTTTCTTCCGGGCAGCATGCTTTGATGTAGGCGTCGGTCTGACTGGTGCTGGGCTGACCCCCTACCCTTGCTTCAGAGACCGAGCGCCAGCAGGACGGGGCTGTGCTTTCTCTAGGCCCCTCTAGTCCAGAGGCCTCTCCGGTCCCAAATCTTCTCTCTCCCTCCAAAAGAGGGATAGTCCCACTGGGAATCCTCTCCAGGGAGAAATCCTAAGGACCTCCAGAGAGCAGCCTCTTTGGGGAGGCTCTAGAGAAGCTGAGGTGGAACTAAAGGGAGGGAGGCTAGTACCTGGGCGGCTGGTGTCGCCGGCTGCCATCCTCTGACTGACACGCAACTGCTTTTGGCCTCCGAATTTTGATTTTGTCCAGAGTATGGAACAGCATCTTGTCTTAAGGCACTGGCCAGCTTGCCCTCCTTCCATATTTATTCTAGCATTTCCCCCCTATATTTCCACCCAGCTTGTGAGTGAGCCTTACTGCCCTGTCCATCTCCTGGGGCATCCTTTGCCTCTGGCCCAGTGCTCTCCTCTGGGAGTACAGGGGGCTTTCTCTGCTGACTTTTAAACTTTCTAATAAGTAGCCACAGCCTTGCTTTTATGTTGTTATTAAAATGGAGGCCATCTTAGCTGCTGCTGTTCAGCTCCTGCTTTAAATCTTCTTGTTTCTTTCTTTCTTTCTTTTTTAAAATATATTATTTATTTATTTGACAGACAGAGATCATAGATAGGCAGAGAGACAGGCATAGAGAGAAGGGAGAAGCAGGCTCCCTGCTGAGCAGAGAGCCTGACGCGGGGCTTGATCCCAGGACCCTGAGATCATGACCTGAGTGAAGGCAGAGGCTTAACCCACTGAGCCACCCAGGGACCCCTCTTTTTTTTTTTTTTTTTTAAGATTTTCTTTTTGGGGTGCCTGGGTGGCTCAGTCAGTTAAGTGTCTGCCTTTGGCTCAGGTTATGATCCCAGAGTCTGGGATTGAGCCCCACCTCAGGCTCCACACTCAGTGTGAAACCTGCTTCTCCCTCTCCCTCTGCAGCTCCCTCTGCTGTTCCCCCTGTTTGTGCGTGTACATGCTCTCTCTCTCTCTCAAATATATAAATAAAATCCTAAGAAAAAGAAAAAAGAAAAAAAATTTTTCTTTTTAAGCAATCTCTACACCTAACGTAGGGCTCAAACTCAAAACCCTGAGATCAAGACCACATGCTCCACCTACTGAGCCAACCAGGTGCCCCTCCTTGTTTATTTCTAAGATAACATCTTTGTATTACTTTTAACAGTGTATCTGCCCCTAGGAATGAGGGAGGATCCAAACTTCAGGCCGACTTCAGGCAGGTGTGTTAGAAGAAAGCGACTTCTCTAGAAATTCTTCCCAGAATAAATTAGTGAACTAACCAACAAAAGAATTCAATCTAGGAACTCCTTTCCTTGTCCAGTCAGGAGCCCTGTGTGCCCTCAGCAGGTGTCTCTCAATGAGGAAAATGCACAGCAGGGAGGCTGCACAACATCTGAATCCCCTTAGCAGCCTATGTTGTGCTCAAAGCTTCTGACGCTTCCTGGGTTCCTGGGTTCCTCTGTCATCAGGGAGGAGCAGAGAGGAGGAGCAGGCCAGTGTCTCTCCTCAGACTCCTTCTGCATTCAGTTAGCATGCTCATGGGCTAGTCTTGCTGCCCTGTGGCCTCCTTGGCTTGGGGCTGTGGGCTCTGGAATGAAGCAGCGCCTCAGACAAGAACTTTGGTTGTCTCCGGTTTTCCTGGGACTGTTTGGCGGGGAGGGGTTAGGGTGTATAGTTCAAAGTCAGTGATGAATCCTAGTGACCCAGAGGAGGCAGAGGCCTGGAGGGCAAGGGAGAGGGGTTCAGAGTATAACCACCTTGTCCACACCTGTCACAGGGATCCCCCTCCAGCAAGCGGAGAAGCCCTTTGCTGCAGCCAATTATCGAGGGCGAAACGGCTTCCTTCTTCAAGGAGATAAAGGTGAAGACATCTCCCAAACTGGCTTCCATTCTCTCCCTGCCTCCCCTCCTCCTGTGGATGAGGGGGAGGGCGGGGCGCAGCGGGCGATGGGGCCTCGGCTCTTGTGCTGTGCCTTCAGAATCAGCCGCGGCTCTTAACCAACCACCAGCAGCCCCGCCTTACTGATCCTAGGGCCAAGCTGATCTCCTTCGTTTCATCTCATCCCCCTGCTTTTTTTGTACCTTGCTGTCGTTTGTTTTGTTCTCATTTTGCTTTCAGGGATTTGGTGGGGGCAGGGGTCACAATATGTTTTGGGTTGTTTTCTTCTATTTGGAATGGATTTTCTGTATTCCAGAAACTTTTTCAGTGCACTCATTGGGTAACTTTCCTAAAAATCGTATTTACTGAGTTTCTAGAAAACCTAGAATTAACAAAGGCAATCTAGATAGCACACGACAAAAAAATTTATCATTTCGCAGACAGGTATCTTCCTTGCCTTTGCCCGATTTTCTGGTGCCGACTCACCCACTCCTCCTGCCTTTTGCCTTGCCCCTGGCACATGTAGTCCTCGGGATTCAGTTGATAATCTCCTGATCTGTGAATGCAGTGCCATCGCCAGCAGCCACTGGAATCTGTGCACTGGTGTTTTTCACCCCAGGAGTAATTATGGGTTCTATACAGGTAATCCTCGTCCTCAGCGGCCCCTTTAGCGAGAACAGGAAGTAGACTCCATGCCCCCGGGTCTCTGTCTGTGTCTCTGTTGGGACCTACCTGGCCTGGACCACAATCAGCCTCTTTTGCAGTTTTGTTTCTAAGTGACTTAACGAACTGGACTGCCTTCCATAGTGTTCTAGAAATGAAAAAACAGAATCTTTTTTTTTTTAAATTAATCAGTGATTGTTTGTTAGCAATTGGAGTTTCATTTATCATATTTCTGGGAAAGTCCTAAGCCTGGGGTGGTCATTTATCTACTGTAGTTAGAAATAGTATCCCAGAACCCAAGGGCCTCATTCCCACAAGGGACACGAGTTGAGAACCACTCCATTGTCCTGCCTGGTCCTCATCGTTATGACTGAGGTAAGGTACTAGAGGCTGCACAGTCTTTGATCTTAATTTATTTTTTCCCTTTTCTTTGTTCTTAGGGGCCTTCAGTATTTCATATACTTAATTATAAGGTAGTAGACAGCGATTACACTCACTATCATATTCTTTTACCTAGAATTCATTCTATAAAAGTGCTCTAAACAAAACAATTAGGCAAATATGCTCTATTATATTTTAAAAATTGGAGCTATTTTCTTATAATAAGACTTGATGTTGATGAAAGAAGAAAAATTTTGTCTGGCTGGTAATTTCACATCAGAATGAAGTCACCTTAACTGAAGAAATTTGGGCAATTTTGTGTATTGAAAATGAGCAATAGAACTGTTACTAGATAAAAATGTGTTCTTTAACACATCCAAAATATGATATTTAATAATTGTCTCATTAAATGAATGGAAGATATATTAATGATGCACTTTTTAAAAGAGGGCATTCTTCCAAATCTTCTTGTTCAGCTCAGTTTATTTTTTTCACAAGTATATTTTGGCCATGGCTCTTCTTCTGGCCCACGTGGTAGTCAAAATTTCAGATAATTTTGCAATGCTTACATTGCTTTTGTAAATAGTGTTGTCTTTTAGTTCATTTTGTTCCAACTGGCTAGGCTTATTAGCATATGTTTGGACTGTACTAAGTCTTGACAAATCTGAGACAATTTAGAATTTGATGTGGGTTCAGATCAGAAGATTGTATCAAGGTGGTTTCCTTAAAAGCCACCCCTAGTTTTAAATGCTTATGGTAGGAAAACAGATGTGTGTAAAGTAGAACCAGCCCAGTTTCTGAAGACCTAGATCTTCCTAGATCCTAGAGATAGTCCAGTCAATTCTCCTATCCAACATAAGAATTTCCTTTAAAACTTACCTGACAGAATAGAGACACAATCTCTACAAAGTGATTCTGTCCTCAAGCTTGGAAAATTTACGGCAATGGAGAAGGGCACTCATTCCATGGGGCTAAGCATCAATAGTAACTAAAAACTTATTTTATATTATATTATTAGTTGTATCATTATCAGTATTAGAATACTAAGAGTCAATAATAATTATATGACATGCAGTTTCAGAATGCATAAGTTTGATAAGTATAAAGATAATTTAAAATTACGATATTTGTAGTTATTATTCATATATTGCTTTCTATGTAATAGGCTGAGTGTTGCCTGTTGGAACAAGATGGGAGTGAGTGTAACTGCTGCTTCCTTGAGAGCCCTTCATACCTTTACCATCGCCTGCCCTGTCCACGCTTACCCACGGCCTGCGGACATTTTTTTCTCCAAGTTCTTCTTACTATTCCTCATGCGATATTTGTCACAGACCTTCCAGCAACCTCGTGGTTCTGCTCTAATCACACCAGTCTATCTCTGTCCCTCTGATACACTGAACTGAACAGTGCTTTAGGTAGGACTTCACCAGCGAGATAGACAGTGGACCAAGGACTAGTCCTGATCTTTACCTGGATGGTTGGGGCCCTTTGTTTGACTAGTCCATGCCTGCGTGACTCTCAGTGTGTTGTGGGTTCATCGTTCTCTTTCTAGGGCAGCATCCCTAGAGAGCTGCGTCCAGCTTCCGCACTGTAAACATTTTGGAGCCAGATAGCTTGCTGTCGTTGGGGGCTGGCCTCTGGCCACGAGATGCCAGGAGTGCCCAACAACCACCCCCTTCCCAGTTGTGACCAAAACTGTCTCCAGACCTTGCGAAAGGTCCACTTAGGGTCAAAATCACCCCCAGATGAAAACCACTGCCCATGGCCCCGTCTCACTGCTGATTGATACAATCCATCGCTTCACTTTCCATGGGCTGCTTGTCATTGATGTCCAACTTTTTTTTCTGACCTAAATTGTAGGACCTGGAGTTTTTTTGGCCACACTTCTATTCTAGCCCCATGAAATTGATTAAATCTAGATTTTGTATTCCAACACACCAAATATCCATCCCTTCTTTGTATTATCTATGCATTTTGTGAATATACCTTTTGGGTCTTTTACCCAAGTGGTTGATGAATATTGAGTAAGGCTGGGTTAGGTCAAGAACCTGCTATAGACTTCCCTTCAGATTCACATCACCATTGCATCATCACTCTGTACAGATTTTCACAGTCAGCTTTTTGTTGTTGTTGTTTGTCTGAAAATTTTCTTTTTTAAGTAATCTCTACACCGAACATGGAGCTTGAACTCACAACTCCGAGACCAAGAGTCATATGTTCCACCAACTAAGCCAGCCAGGCATCCCATCAGCGTCCTTTCATAGATCAGCTCACCTCATTAATTATTGAATCCCAGATATTATGCCATTCCTATCAAAAAAGGAAAAATGGTTAGTTTCCATCATTTGTTTTAAGGGAGCCATTGCTAGTCACTATTGATCTTGGACTCTTTTTTAGTTGTTCATATATTATCTATGTGTTCATTCCTTCTAGGATCTATGCAATAGCCACAACTAGATGGTCATATAATTTCAAGATATAGTTTGTCATTTCTTTTTTTCCTATGATTTTTTGCAGCTTGATGAGAATAGTTTTCTTAAGCCTCATCTTTGAATACATGATTTCCCAATGTAGGCAAGACACATTCTCAAGTTTTTAAGTTCTCTTAAAACTTTGGGATATAACTGATTAGGCCTAGACACCTGATTTTATTTCTTATCAGTCTTGGACTGTAATACTCTCTTCTAGTAATTTGTATTTTTCTTTTAAAACTGGATTGCTGGACTGTTTGACAGACATTAATTAAGCACTTACCATATGCAGGCATTGGCTAAGCTCTAAACTGTGAATGGACAGACCCAAATCCCTGCCTCCACAGAGTTTAGGAACTCTGTGGAACCACCTGGCCTTCCTCATCCAGGGAGGCGGGAGTACAGGGGGTGTGGCGTTGTCAGACAGTTGATCTGGAGCCTCTGGACCAGGTACATACCTTATCTCAAGCAATCCTTCTAAAAATTGCAGAGGGTGGGAATTGTTACCTCCTTTTACAAAAAAAAAGAGAGAGAAAGAAAGAGCAAGAGAGAAACTTTTAAATTACTAATTTTAAAAGTTCCTTTTATTCTATACATTTAAAAATGTCTTTAATAATTTCAGTTTTTAAAAATGAACCATGAGGCATTTACTCCAACTGAAGAGATGGGCGATCTGAAGTCACAGCAGAGAGAATCTGAAAAAGCTACCTAGTTTTTACCAATTTTATCTTCATGCCTTCAGAGCAGTACTTTCGTCCTAGTTTTATACTGGTCCTTTTTTTGTTTTGTTTTTCCTGTCTTGTTTGTTTATTCGCTTGATTTCTCGTCAGAGGCACCATTGCAAACATAGCAACTTTATGGTAAGAAAACCCACCACAGGCAGTTTGCATACTTGTACCTTGACTACCAATGGAACTGTACCAGCTTCCTGAGATTAATTTGTTGCATTGGTGCTGGAGTCACTTGGTTTAACTGGAACAATTGATATTATACTTGCTATTGTTCATGTAGCTGTGCCCTGATCCACTTTTTAAATTTTCCAGTTATTAGGATATTCTCATCTGCTCTGACTATATATTTTGGCAGTAAATTGCTTCTTTTAAAATCTTCCATTCAGACTGATATGATTTCATCCTTAGACTTAAATTGGCACTAAGAAACTCTAATTTAACTTCATTGTTTTTCTAATTCCATTGCCAAGATAGAGAATATCATACTTTTCTTAGAATCTTGGATGCTGGAAAATACAGCTGTGGCCCTTGGATGTTCCTTGAAAAAAAAAAAAAGCATGTTAGGATTCCAATCACGAGAACATAAATGTTTTGATCTCAAAACTTTCCTAAACTCTGTGCATCAGAAACCACAAAATATTTTATAATCACAACTCTTAAATAGAAATATTATATTGTTCCATTTCTGTAGATGTTGATAGTTTAATAAAAAATAATGTCCAAGGCCCACAACTAATGGAATCCCTAAAGCACTGATGGCTGGTGGTGGATTTTGTTATGTATTATCCCAGAGCTGGGGATTTTGAGATTCAGTTGATTCAGGGTATAAATTATAATGGTGGTTCCTTCAAACCCTCAGTCTTGACAGCTGTTCATTGTGCTATATACCAATTTTTTCTATAGTGTTGGAGTTTTTTCCCTTACTGAGTAACTGTGTTTACTGTTGGTGTTACTTACCGTGTTCATGTAGACTTTCAGCTATAGATGGATATAATGTATGTATGTGTTGCTAAGTGTAGATACAGAAGAAACCATATGGTGTCGGAATGACCGTTATGTTACATGATACTTACAATGCAGGAGTGCCAGGAAAAGTAACCAGGTTTTAATCGGGGTTGCTGTGCATCTCCAGGAAGAAGATGAGGGTTCGGAGGATGATAGTAACACGAAGCCAGACTTCACGGTCACTCTGAAGACCGATTTCAGTGCACGCTGCTTCCTGGACCAATTTGAAGATGATGCTGATGGGTTTATTTCCCCAATGGATGATAAAATACCATCGAAGTGCAGCCAGGACACCGGGCTTTCAAATCTCCATGCTGCTTCAATGTAAGTCCTGTCGGCAATGCTGTTGAAATGTTGGAGTGAAAATACCACTCTTAAATATTTTAGCCTTTCTATTTAAATAAGTTGTCTGACAAAACACAAGTGATTTACCTGGGGGACATCCACATGGTTATGGAGTCTCCACTGATTATCACTTTGAGGGTTCCTCTTTGGCTTCAAAGAGATAAGGCACAGAAAAAATCCTACCTCTGACAAATCTGTGTGTTTCCCTTCCTCCTAGGAAGGAAGAACAGTTGTTTTTCCAAACTATTATTTATTATTAATAGTGCATCTTTTTTAGCTTCGGACTTCGTGTTCTCTGTTCTCCATCCCCTGTCCCTGGAGGGAGCACTGAGATCTCGCATGAGCAGCCAGGTCTCCCGATGGCACTGCACAGTTCTGTATTCCACAGCTCTACATTTAACACGTACCAAGAGCCGGTGTCATCTTTCTTTCAAAGCAAAATACGATAAAGTGCCATGGGATCCCACAAGCGCTAAGGATTCATAAGCAGCAGGGACTTGGCGGGAGCCCAGGAGCCGTACCTGTCGTCAGGACGTTCGGCATGCAGAGGATGGAAGACCGCCATTTCTGCTGTCCCTCAGCGCCCCGCCAGTTCTTGCATTTACATCCTCCCCCGGTCTCCACAGCCCCTATCGAGTTGCACATTCGTTGTTTTTATAACAATTCAGATTTAACTCAGTTTTCTCAAAAATTTCTGCCCTTCTCAGACCAGAACTCTTGGAACACCTTCAGGAAATGAGAGAAGAAAAGAAAAGGATTCGAAAGAAACTCCGTGATTTTGAAGACACTTTTTTCAGACAAAATGGAAGGTAGTGCCTCTTTCCTCTCCCCTAACTCCTGCCCCTCTGCACACACACCCCTCCTTTTTTCCTGTCGTATCTCTGCAGTGTTTCCCAAGTTGGAAAGCCTCTGCATTTTGCCTGTAGCCTAGTCCTTTGGAGGGTCACTGTGGGAGGGGGAGGGCTGTGTGGTCCTTCAGCAAGAAATGCTCCTGGGTTAGTCTCCAAGACTGATGTAAATTCAGCTAACATTTACACAACCAACCTGTCACCTCAAATTCCAATCTCAAATGAACAACTTGGAGCTATGTTTCCAATTGATAGCATTGCTTTTTGGTTTTGGTTTGGGGAGGGGAGGTGTTGTCTTCATAGGCTAAAAGGAGAAATAAGGAAAGGGCAGCTTTTTAGGCTTATTTTAAAAGCAAAGGTGATCGTTGGGTTTGAATGAAAAACGTGCAAGAAGCAGTAAGTCCCCAAGACAAACAGGGTACCTTTCCCGAGTGAGTTCCAAGACAGGAGGTAATCAGCCTTGTAGAACATCATCCTAAGGAATAGCACACCTGTTTGCGAGCGAACGCACACAGTGCATATCTGTTCACAGCATGAGACGAGGGTAGGGCAGGGAAGAGATTTGCATCTCTTACATTAAGTGTTAATACCTTAAGATGATTTCATTTTAATCCAAGCTATTTAAATGTGTAAATATAGTTTCTCTTTAAAAGATCCCCTTTCATGCTTCTCAAAAGTATTGAGGAAAAAACCCACCATAAACATTAACTTCACCATGGAAAATGTGTTGTGTTCCAGTTTATTTCAAATATTACATATATTTATTTTTTTAGCATCCCTAATTTGGATCTTATGGTGACTTTCTTAAGATTTATGAATTTTTGTGCCTACATATTTGCTTTTCTTTCCCCATGCATTGTAGGCTACTTAGAAAATATCAATAGGCAGACAAAAGAAATAAGAGGCAAAAAAAGAAGAAGAAACCAAAGACAAACCAGGATTAATGTTTGTTCCATCCCATTCTTCTTTCTAAACATATTCTTGGTCTATCTTTTTTCCATGTAATTGCAGTTGCTTTATGCACAGCTATCTTGTACATGAGGAACTATATAAAATGATGTACAAACTTCACAAGTTTTAAGAAAGGATAGCTGATGGGAATTTATAATCATCATGCAAGGTTGGGGTTTTATTTTAAGTTTTTATTTATTTAAGTAATCTCTAAACATAACATGGGGCTCCAGCTCATGACCCTGAGCTCAAGAGTCACGTGCTCTTCCAACGGAGTCAGCCAGGTGTCTCATCATACAAATTTGAAACTCTGACTTCAGTCCTCATTAAATCTGGTTCCCTTATTTCATATCTGAGGAGAGGGAAGTCCCTTGAAGAGCAGGGTGAGGCCAACTATCAGATTGCTGTTCCCTTCACTCAGACCATGGGGACAGAGTACTTAGCACAGTGCTTGACCTGCAGTAAGCTCTCAGTTAATATTTGCACATATTTAAAAGTATGCATATAAAATTACTCAGTCACCTATAAGGACTTATTAGTATTATGTGACCCAATTGCTGAATTCCAAGACTAATTTTATAATAAGTTGGATATTAACTATCTTTTTTTAAGCCTATAAATTATGGGTATGCCAATTGCTAATTAGAAACTTAATGGTTCATTAAATGAAGTACATAAATGTGAGAAGACATTAAGTGTAAATAAAGGATTTCAGTCTATGGAGACTCCCAATGTGCATTCATACATACTAGCAGCAGAGAGAGAATTTTTCTACAGTTTTTAGTCCTTCCCACCATTCTACAGGATGCCAGGTTAACTCAAAAAATTCATGTGCATGGTGCCTTCCGAGGGGAGCAATCTGTCACTGCTTATGTAAACCCAGCTGCAGTCTTGATACCCAGGGACACTTGGGAACACCGATTCTACAGGTTGATAAACTGCAGATCCTACCTGACGATAATTCACCTGATGAACAGTACATCTAGGAGGGACAGACAGTGATCCTCAGCCCCCTTTCCTTTGTTTCCACTAGAAATGTCCAGAAGGAAGACCGCATTCCCATGGCTGAAGAATACAGTGAATATAAGCACATAAAGGCGAAACTAAGGCTCTTGGAGGTTCTCATCAGCAAGAGAGACACTGATTCCAAATCCATGTGAGGGGACAGCCCCAGCCCAGCCCGCACGGAGGGGCTACAGGAGCAAGCTGAGCTTGGCGCCCGCCTCCCCTTGTCAACAGCACCTCTGCACAAACTGGAAGGCAGCCTTGGAGCTGGACCTGCAAAGCATGTAGCCCTTTGGCCTCCAGGCCTTTGGGATTAGTCCGTTTTTGCTGCCAGCCTCAGAAACTGCCTGGATGGAAGAGGGCAGCCTGCCTGGATTTAAGAATTTTGTAAGGAAAAGTCAAGATCCCCCAGGTGTACAGAGACACAAGGGGAAGCGTTCCTAACACTGGCAGTGATGAATCACTCCGTGGAGACACACTCGTCTACAGAGAACGTGCACAGTTCTTCCCCGGATACCCGAGGAACATGTCTACTGTGATAACAAGAAACAAAGCCCAGCTCAGGACTCCACTCTGAAGAGCGAACTCGCCGTGCGGGTCCATGTCCTCTTTGCACCCGGTAAAGTGGGAACGTGCGTCGGAGCCCTGTTTGCTGCCTTGGCCACTCTTGTGAGCTTCCCACAGAGCTGCACCTCTCCCCCTAGCGCGAATTGTTCCCCTTAGGTTCTCAGGTAGACGGAAGCCGCATCTACCCGGCATGGCAGTGCAGTCGCCTGTTGGGCGGTGTGTTGCTTCAGGACTTCCTCAGCTGACGAAGAATTGAGATCCCTGAGTAGGACTGGATCATCTGCAGAGGACAGAGGGAATATAGCTATGTTCATGCTGATTTTTTAAATCAGGCAACAGGGTGAAGAGCCTCGAAAATTCCTTCCTGGACATAGATTACACTTAATCAGTCTCAGATTTTCACATCCAACACTAAGCAAGGCCAGCATGCTACAGCATCCTCTTTGGGGCTTGGTTTCAATTTTGACTCTAGCCAAACCTAAAGGATCTTGCTTAATTCTTAGCTTAAGTATTGAGGATCATGAGAAAGAGAGAGAGTAAGAGCCTGTGTTCTAAGCCTTCTGAGTTCTTATTAGAGTTTAATGTTTTTTTAAAAAGTAAACCTGCACTAAAATCCCCTCACCAAGGGGTAAATGTAGCCCTCAGAACTCAGCCCAAGGCAGAATCTAAATCACACTATTTTCACGATCATGTGTAAAGAGAAAAAGAATGGTGTGTGGTCACTTAGGATTATAATTTTTTCAGAGACTGTGTCACAAAGCTGTCTATATTAGACATTTGGGGAAGACCAGGGAATTTAAAACACCAAATCCTTCATCTCTTCACTGTGCTGATGTCACCTTGTGATTTGCTGTTACTTTTTCACCTTCCGTGTCTGCACCGAGGAAAGTGAATTCTGTCTCTGCCTGTCGGTCCAAGGCCACTGTTTGCACTCTGTGGGCTGGAGCACAGGTGTCCGCACACCAGCCGCCGGCTGCCGAGAGAAGGCACTTCGGCAGGATCGCCTGTTGAAGATAATGTCAGGAGGAGCAGGAGAGCAAGGCTACTGCCCTCCTGTTGGCTTTGAGAGATACCTTCCTCAAGGGTACCATTTTGTTCAGTGTGGTAAGAAGAAAATAAAAATGTAAAACTCTACTGACCCGTCATCAGTTTCGAAATGGGTTCTTGAGAAACTGGTCAGATTGTAGTGATAGCGCTGTTTTCCATTGCTGAAGTGAGGTAGAACCTGCAGTTGGCAATTGTTCTAAGTCGGGAGTAGGGGGAAAGAATACCTTTAAGTTTGCTCTTAAAAATAATCATATAGAAGCATGAGCTGTGTGTTGGAAGTGCCCTGTGTTAATCCACACATTTAAAGACGGTACATAATCTACAGATTTAAATGTACGTGAATCTATAGTTTGGTATTCTTTGCTCTACTGTTTACATTGCAGATCACTATAATTTCAAGGAGTTATATTATAAATAAAATTAAGCACTTTAGGACGTTTTCTATTTTTGAAATCTGAACATGAATCATTCACATGACCAAAAATTGTATTTTTTAAAAGAAATCCATGTCTAGTCTGTCCTTTTTGAGTAATTATTCTCTTAAATAAGCTATAATATAAATCAAATCATTACCAGTTAAACTTTAAAGCACATCTGTTTAATAAGAATATTGTTTTGAAAATACTAATATGCTACAGAATTTTAAAACATGCTATATAAATGAGGAGCTACTAAATGTTTGAAATCTATTGTTTCTGCCAAAGGTAAATTAAATAAAAGATTTATCCAGGACACCCATTCAAATTTGTATGATTAAATAAAAGAAAACACCAAGTTACAGTCAAATAAATTGTGTATGGAATGTCATGTTCTCCTTTGTAATTTCTCCTCTATATTAATTTCATAGAAGGGCACCCAGATTAAGGGCGATCCTTAATCGCCGTTTACACTCGATCCTATTTGAAGGCATGGCGGTAGGTGCCGGCTCTGCCAGAAATGCTGAGGCAAATTTGTTTCCACAGCAACCATTTCTGTAGCCCAGGGTCTCAAGGCTCTAGAGGCGTCATCTTAATTGGCTTCATACAGAAGGCTCTGGACGGGGGTTTTTCCTTTGCTCTCTTGGGAATGTGTGTGTGTTTATTAGCACACGCCAACAAAAGAAATGTCAGGTGTTTTTTAATAACAATGATAAGTAAAGGTGAAGCATGAATAAACTTGATTGTATGATTGTAAGAATTAGAAATAGCAGAGGCTTGTCATTTTCACAAGCATTTGCTTTTTGTGTGTTCAGGAGTAAACATTGAAATGGATGTTTATGTTCAGTCAGTATGGTATCATTACTGCATTTCATCTCTGAATCATTCGGTTTGAATTTGCTTTTCAGACATGTATGTGCAAGGTTTAGGAGAAGGGCCTGCTTAGAAGTTTTTCAGACGGCTGCTTTGTCTTGTGCTAATAAAAGCAAGCTCACACAACCTCAGTCATCTCCCTGAATTCAGGGAAAATTTCCACAGAAGACCAAACCAAATTTCATACTGGAGAACTGATTTGTTTTTCTTTTAATTCCTAGCCATCATGCATGGAGAGCTAAAAATTAGATTTCTTCCCTCTAGTTGCCAATTTAAAGTCAAATCTTACCACTCATCATATAGATGGGGATCCGCCACGTCTTTATTTGTAACATTAGTGTAATTCTTGCTTCTTCTCATTCTGATGCAATGCTTGCATGGTAGCCGAAGAGGCCGTCCCAGGTGTGGCACTTCTAGCCCAGGACAATTGTCGCAAGGCTGTGGTAGACTCATAAATACTGCACTGAGCTGTCCTGAGGAGAGCAGTCTTATAGCCCCCTGAGGGCTGAGCATTTGTGAATGTGGTTAAGCTTGGAATTCCTAATAAGGTGACTACTTAGGTTTATCAAAGGGGCCGCCATGGTATCGATTACATTGGTTCTTTCTAGAACTTCCTATTTCTCAGCAGAAAGAACTGGGCCCAGTATACAGAACTGGTCCAATTTACAAGGAAAATCAGATTTCAGTTTGTTGATTCACCTTTTCAAAGAGATTCTTAATCTGATCATGAAGATGCCACTTTTCTTAACCTTACTACTTTTGATGCCATAAACTATCAACTGCTTTATGAAATGTTGGCTGTAGTCTAAAATCTATCTTGCATTCAAGAAGGATCTTCCCAACACACTGCTTCCTGGAGGGTTTTTTTCACCCCTCGGTGGGGAGAGATGGTTTCTGCACTAAGACCAACACCTCCTTTACATACTTTTTCAGTATCCACTTGGGTACATCCAAAGGGAGAGACGACACCATACTAAAGTGTGAAGCCTTTAGGTGCAGCAGAACTCACAATGTGCTTTCTTTCCTTTTATTCCCTGCTTTTATTTTTCCTCTGCTTGACCCCCAAAATGACCTGAAGAGTACATTTTGCCGTAAGAGTAGCTAAACGTATTTTCAAACGTTTATTCGGATTATGCATCCTAACACTTCACATGGTCAACGGGGCAAGCTGACAATGAGAGCGTGTGTGTGGCAGGTGCGGCCTTGTGGCGTTGGCCCTTGGCGGAGTAGGACCGTGCCCCTGGGCATCTGCATTCCTCTGCCTTATGATCCTCATAATAGAAGTATGGACATCGGCAGAGATCAGTACAGATCTACACAAACATGTGTGTAAAATGAAATATGTCCAGCTCCAAGTCACTATGGCTGAGACATCACAATTCCATCTCTGGAGATTCTCCTCTGCCCGGAATCCGCCCGGTCGGGCTCCTGCACGTGGCTGGAGAAATCGGTGAGGCAGATCTGATTCTCAATCTGAAAGCACCTATACGTGCTGTCACAAAAATCTCCAAGAGTAGATACAATCTTCATTAATAATATGGGCCTAGAACAATGTTTACACGACATGTGAGCAGAACGTGTTTGAAATTACAGTTGTCCTTTTTTAAAATGTAAACCGAATGAAAAAGTTGTGCACACTTTTGTACATGACTGTATTTTGTATAAACTTAAATAAAATATTTTTAACTGTGACTCTTCCGGAATTTTTGACAGAGTCGGGAACGTTTGAGCTGCCTGTGGGGTCTGACGTCTCCTTTGGGTAAGGAATCATGGCTGTGCCGTGAGCCCCCCAGGAGCCTCATGAGAGTTAAGTTTTATTCTGTCTCCAGAGAGGTCACTGGAAGGTGAAGCAAACTCATTACAAATTAAGCATGGTCGTGGTTCTAGGTAGAAAAACGGGTTTGTGCTGTAGGCTCAGCTGCCTTAAAACCAAACAATGCAAAGTAATCCATAGTGACAGAAAGTAGATGCTTGGCTTCAGGATGGAAGGATTAGAAAAAGGCACAAGGGAAGTGGATGCATACATTCACTGTTTAAATGGGCTGATGGGTTCACAGATGTATACATGTGTGAAAACTAATTAAATGCTTAAAAAAATAAAATGAAAGGATTCTCAGGGCTAAGGGGTCCAGAGACAAAGGCATTAAGCCAAAACCAAAACAAAACAAAAACAAAATCCTGCTTATTTCCAAAGTCTCTGAGACCATCATAGTAAATACATTAGCCACTTAGGATTCTCAAGCTAAGAAGGCCAGCAGAAAACTGTGACACGGAAGATAAGGCACATCTCCGTCTGAAGGGAGCATCTCGCCCTCAGCTACCCCCTGCCACAGGCCAGGCCCTGCGCATGCGCGCCAGGAAGGCTCTCCAGGGTAAGAGCGCCAGAAGCCCCGCCCCAGCTCGCAGCTCAGCACACACACCTGTGACTGGGCGGTACTCCTTAAACTGTACATGTTATGTAGGCTCCAAGTGACAAAAGCGAACATTAAAAATACAGAACCTGAAATTTAAATAAAAGGAAAAAGAGAAAGTCTTTGAGAAATCCTAGTGCTGACACCAGAATTCAAGCAGAGATCTGTCTTCGGGGGAACAAAGACCCAGGACAGCTGACGATGGTGTAGGGTAATACCATTCTGCCAAAACGGAGGCTCGCTCTCAATAATTTCAACATTTGAAACACTGGGTCCAAAGTAGTGAAATGTAGGCAGAAGTGACAGGCAGCATTTAGTGATCCTCCCTCCGTTTTCTTAAGTCATATTCTGATGTTGTCCCTATTAAGGACCAGAAAGCGATACTGGCCACAAACACGGCAGGGGTCCTCCGAAGTCCTCCCTGGCCCCACCTCCACCCCAGCCCCAGAGCAAATGTTCTCACTCCTGTCTTGTAACAGTTTGCAATGCCAGGACTACCCGAATGGGAATTCAGAATGGGGACCTAGGTGCGGGGGGAGAGAGGCAGTCCCTTCCAGTTCTTTCAATGGCCTCATTATTACCACTTCTAGAAGTAGGTTCTGAATGGTGTAAGACAAAATATATCACAGTTATCCCTAGGCTAGGTCAACTCATCACGGCTGAATTTCATATTCAGTAAAACCCAAAAGTCAAAATTCCCAAACACATTTTCAGAATCCTGGCTGGCAGGCAGACAAACGAGGTTTGGCAGGAACTGGGGTTGTTGACAGCTTGGTTCTCACTTTTCCTCTCCACCAACAAGGCTTCTCCCACAGGGTGGCTCCGTGTTGAGCGACATCTGCTCAGGGAATGGGGCCCAATGCAAACCCCACCAAGAACAGAATCTCTAAGACCCCTCAGACCTCCAGGTCTCATATGGGCCCATGTGTGTATGAAGAGTATGTTACTGCGCATTTTAAAAATTTGTGGTCTTTTAGATGTTTGGATTTTTCCTGACTGTCTCAAAAGCAATTCAAAGATGCTCAGAAATCCTTGTCACGTTTCCAGTTATACAGCTTTGAGTACTCTCTTGGTAAGATATTTTGAGACATTGTGATTTTTCTGTAATTGTTACTTTTAAAGAACTTAAAATTACTCCACCAGATTAGATGGAGGGGAGGGCAGGGAGGGAGAGTACGAAGAACATACCACTCTCTGGTGGCAGGGAGCCCTGCTTCTCAAACTCCACCATGCGTGTGTGGGAATGTGTAGGCATCTTGTGGTACAGTAGCCCCGGGGGCAGGGGCCGGAAGGTGCTCTGACATTCTGCCTTTTGGACAGGTTCCTGGGGCTGCTATGCTGCTGGTCCAGAGGCCCTGCTTTGAGTAGAGGGTGCAGGCTGCATCCTGGGCATGGAAATGAGCACCTCCAAAAATCTTAGGTAAACAAAGCTTGCCACATTGAACAACAGCAGTAGAGGCCAAATACTGCTGGGTGCTGAAGGCTCAGACCACAGACTGCTTAGCTGTACAGTCTAGATACATTACTCATTCTCCCTGTCTCTGTTTCTTTTTCTGAAAAATGGGAATAACCCGTAGCAGTTTACAGGGTTATTATGGGAATTACTCGGATGCACATATAGGGTAAGCACACAATAAATCTTCACTGAATATTGGTGGCAAGTTACTGAGACAAAGATTCCAACAAGACATTTTGAACCGCTACCAAAAAAATATATTCCCCCCCAAACCCCCTCCTCACCTTCTGATTGTTTGTACTGAGTCATAAACAGAGTATACCTCCAGCACTTTAAGCATAAATTCATGCTAATGGGGTAAGAAAGATTTTATGGGAACACCGACCCATTCTCTTGAAAGGAAAATTAAAGTGTGACTTAATATTCCCAACAAGTTGCATCAAAACTTCTGTGCAGTTTCTCAGGAGAGATCTATGCTTGCTAAATTCCTTCCCTCACACAGCAGGGCAAACTGCTCTAATTCTACTCCCCAGAACATTTTGGGAGGTCCAAACCTGCTCAGACACATAAAAGGAATTTACTGTCTGAGACGGCAGATGAGACCGAGGTGGGAATGCCAGACTCCTGTGAAGGAACAGAATAACCTTTGAACTGATTCTAGGACACCTAGTGTCCTGAAATTTCTGTCTCAGGGTGTATTTTTAAACAACTAAAACTGAAGCATACTCTCAGGAGGAGGGCTGTTCCGAACAGGGCATGCTCTTAACCAGCACAGTAAACGTCATCAAGTTTGGGGTACCCCACTCTCTCATCACCCTGCACAGGGGCAAACTGAAGGTGCCCCTGCTCAGCGATCCGTCAGGCTGTGGGTTCAAATGATTTTACTGTCTCGTTGAGTGAAGCCCTGTCCCCCATTACCTCAGAAATTCATAAACTCCAAACAATGTGCCAGTGATTTGAACTTGAGAGTCCTTGAGCCTGCGGCACAAACATCTGAGCTCCTGAGGATGTCCAGGCACGAAAGGTCAGGAGACCCGTTTTTAATAAGAACCCTTTGGCAGTGGTAGGCTGGTCCTGCTGGGACCATGAGCCAACACCTAGTTGGCACTTACTGTTCACCTTCACCCTCAATAACTCTGGCCTTTTACGACATCATGGAGAATGAAGTTATTTCTGAATCTGATCTTGGGCTTGCTTTCTCTCCTAATCCTAGAAAAGAGGTGACCATGACAGACCAATATGGTTTAATGTTTGCCATCATCTGAGAGTGTGTGTGTGTGTGTGTGTGTGTAATTCTTATTTAAATTTCTCAGTTCAACACCCATGGGAGCTGAATCAGTAATTACCAGAGAGCGTGTATCCAACTCCCCTGGGATTAGGCCCAGGAAAATCAGCTTTTAAAAGATCTAAAGACCATGTGATTATGCACCCTGCCAAGCATCCAGCCACTCTTGTAAGAAAAGAAAAAAAAAAAAGAAGAAAAGAAAAAAGCTGACATCTGAACTAATTTTCTCAATGATACACATAACTAAGGAGGTACACATTCCATTACTTTTGGAAGAACACAAAGTGCCAAAGCCTAGATCAGTCTAACAGTAGGAGAACCTGTTATTAACACAGGTCCAAAGAGTCTGCCCACAATTGGGTAAACACTGCCTCCAGCACCTATTCTGTTGCATCTGCTGGTTTCTCACTGCATGGGTAAAGAACATTCCAGAAACATAAACCCACCCCTGACTCAGGGTGGGCAAGCAGCCCTACCTGATTTGAGCCAGGCTGGATTAGCACCCGAAAGCAGACAGTTACAGTCGGAGACCAGCATTTCCCATGTCTTCACAGGACTCTGCTCTATGAGGTTAACTAATCCTTTTGACCAAAACGGTTTTGGTTAGAAAGACATGGTGGTAGCTTCTATGTCACTTCTAACTGGAGAACTCCCTTGATGTGATCCACAAGAGAATTTTCACCTTTTATGAAGACAGCAGAACCTGTTCTTCCTTACTACAAGCTCCTCTACTTTGTGAAATCCTCATCCCCAAGATAAGGCTGTAAGCAAAGCCCACCAATGGCTCCTATCAATGCTCCACAAAGGCATTTCTTAAAAATGGAGATATTCTCGAACCAGAAGACTCCTAACTCAAGCAACCTTCTGTACTGACAAAGCTAAGGTTATCAAAGACAATGTGGCCATGATGTTCCCAGATCTTTTAGAGACCTAACAACTGGCTTCAAATCTGCTTGGTTCCATTTTTAAGAGCCAAAGAAAACTGAGACATCAAAAGCTTGCATTTCTTTTCAAGAGGACATGATGAAATTATGCAGGTTGGCTTCAATTTTACTTTACTTTTTCTCTTATGCTTGACTCAAAACATAAAATATTCTGTTCATTGAATTTCACCTCAAATCTATTTTGGTATTCTGTCATATGACCCCTTTATGTTCCACCTTTACGTCTATCATCTGGTCATTTATGATTTGCCTATTTTTTCCTTTATTATTCCAGTTTTATTGGGATGTGATTGACATATAATGTTTTATAAGTTTAAGGTATACAACATGTTGATTTGATATACTTATAATTCCCACCATAACTTTAATGCACGCATCATGTCACATAATTATTTCTCTTTTATAGTGTGAACATTTAAGCTCTATGCTCTTAGCAAATTTGAGGTATATAATAGTATTATTAACTATAATCACCATGCTGTTCATTATAACTGGAAGTATGTACCCTTTGACCAACATCTCCCCGCTTCCTCTACCCACCCCCCCCCCCCCCCCCCCCCAGTCCTTGGTAACCACCATTCTACTCTTTGTTTCTATGAGCTTGGCTTTTTTAAATTATTATCATTAGTTAATTTATAATTAGAGAGCTTGTTCAGGAAAGTGGAAGGACAGAAGGAGAGAGAAAAGCCCCAGCAAGCTCCACACCCAACATGGAGCCCATTGCAGTGCTCGATCCCATGATACTGAAATCATGCCCAAGCAGAAATCAAGAGTTAGAGGCTCAACCAACTCAGCCACCCAGGTATCCCAAGTTTGGCTTTTTAGATTTAACATACAAGTGATACCATGTAGCATTTGCCTTTATCTGACTTATTTCACTTAACATAATACTGACAAGGTTCTTTCATGTTGTTGAAGTGGCTGGATTTCCTTCTTTTTCATAGCTGAATAACCCATTGCATCTATATACCACTTTTCTTTATCCATTTACCCATTGAAAGACATTTAGGTTGTTTCCAGATATTGACTATTATAAATAATGCTGGAATGAACATGGGAGTTCAAATATCTCTTTCTGTTTTTATTTCCTTTGGGTATATACTCTGAAGTGGGATTGCTGATTTGTGTCATAGGTCTATTTTTTAATTCTTTGTGGAATCACCATATTGTCTTCCAGAATACCAATTTATATTCCCACCAACAGAGCACATGTTTCCCATGTTTTCTACAGATTCTCACCAATATTTTTCTTATCATTTTGATGACAGCCTTTATAACAGGTATGAGATGTTACCTCCTTGTGGTTTTTATTTGCATTTCCCTGATATTTAAGTGCTGGAAGCCATGTTTTTATGTATCTGTGGCCTTTTGTATGTCTTATTTGAAAATTTCTATTCAGTTCCTCTGCCCATTTTTCAATCAGTTTGGTATTCTTGTGCCTGAGTTATAGGAGTTCTTTCTGTATTTTGAATATTAATACCTTCTCAGACATATGATTTGTAAATCTTTTCTCCCATTCTGTAGGTTGCCTATTTTGTTGGTGGTATCCTTTGCTGTCCAGAAGCTTTTTAGTTTGATATAATCACTTACTAATTTTTACTTTTGTTGCTAGACTTTTGGTGTCATATCCAAAAATTATTGCCAAGACCAATGTCAAGGAGTTTTTTCCCTATGTTTTCTTCTAGAAGTCTTAAAGTTTCAAGTCTTAGGTTTAAGTATTTAAGCTATATAGAGTTAATTTTTATGAGTGATGTAAGATAGGGGTCCAATTTCATTCTTCTGCATGTGGTCATCCAATTTTCCCAACATCATTTATTAGAGACTTCTCCTCCCTGAGTATTCTTGGCTCCCTGTCAAATATTAGTAGACTGTATGTGCAAAGGTTTACTTCTGGACTCTTGTTTATGTTCCATTGGTCAATGTGTGTGTGTTTTATGCCATACCATACTGTGTTAATTACTATAGCTTTTTAGTATAGTTTAGAACAGGAAGTGTGATGCCTCCAATTCATTCTTCTTTATCAAGATTGCTTTGACTATTCTGGGCCTTTAGTGGTTCCACTCAAATTTTAGGGTTGTTTTTCTATTTCTGGGGAAAATGTCATTGGAATTTTGATAGGGATTGCATTGAATCTATAGATGGCTTGGGTAGTATGGACATTTTAACATATTAACTCTCCTGATGAACATAGAATATTTTTCCATTTCTTGGCATCTTTTTCAATTTTTCTCATCACAGTTTTTTGGTTTCAGTGTACAGTATAGAGATCTTTCACCCCCTTTATTCCTAAGTATGGCTTTGATGCCATTATAATCGGGATTGTTTCTTTTTCAGATATTTCATTGTTGGTATATGAAACAACTGATTTATGTTTGTTGATTTTGTATCTTGTAACTTCATCTATCGATTAGTTCTAACTTTTTTTGGTAGCATCATTAGAATATTCTATCTATAAGATCATATCATCTGTAAAGAAAGGTGATTTTATTTACTTTCAATTTAGGTGTCTTTTATTCCCTTTTCCTGCATAACTGCTCTGGCCAGTACAGTGTTGAAAAGGACCTGTGAGAGTGGACACCCTTGATCTGTTCCTGATCTTAGAAGAAAACGCTTTCAATCTCTAAACCTTTCAACATTGAGTGTAATGCTAGCTGTAGGTATATCATATATGGTCTATATTATGTTGAGGTATGTTACTTCTAGTCCCAATTTGTTGACAGTTCCTATCAGTTATCTTGTATTGTTATATTCTTTTCCTGAATCAAGATGATCATATTATTTTTATCTTTCATTCTGTTAATTTGATGTATCACATTTATTGGTGGGTGTACATTAAACCATCCTTGCATTCCAGGGGTGGATCCTCTTGATCATGGGGTATGATCATTTAAATGTGCTATTAAATTTGGTATGCTAATATTTTCTTGAGAATTTTTGCATCTATATTCACCATATATATTGGTCTATAGTTTACTTTCCTTGTAGTGTCCTTACCTGGCTTTGGATATAGGGTAATGCTAGCCTCAAAAAGTGAGTTTGGGAGTGTCCCTCCTCTTCCATATTTTTGGAAGAACTTGAGAAATATTGGCATTAATTTTCTTTAAGTGTTTGGTAGAATTCATGAGTGAAACCATCTGGTCTTGGGCTTTTCTTATTGGGAGGCTTTTGACTACTGATTCAATCTCCTTCCTTGTTACTGGTCTGTTCAGATCTTCTATTTCTTCATGAGTCATTCTTTGTAGGTTTTATGTTTCTAAGAATTTATGAATTTCTTCTAGGTTATCCAATTTGTTGTATAATTGTTCATAATCGTCCCTTATGATCCTTTGTACTTTTGTGGTATCACTTGTAATGTCTCCTCTGTCATTTACATAGTTATTTGAGTCTTCTCTCTCTCTTTTCTTTTTTTAGTCCAGCTAGTCATTTGTCAGTTTTATCTTTCAAAAACCCAGCTCTTAATTTCATTGACCTTTTCTATAGTTTTCCTGGTTTCTAATGTATTTATTTCTACTCTGATCTTTGTTATTTACTTCCTTCTGCGAACTTTGGGCTTACTTTATTCCTTTTCTAGTTTCTTGAGGTGTAAAATTATATTGTTTGAGGTCCTTCCTTTATCTTTTAAGATTTTTTATTTTTTTAAAGATTTTATTTATTTATTTATTTATTTAAGAGAGAGAGCACAAGCTGAGGGGAGAGGCAGAGGGAGAAACAGGCTCTTTGCTGATAAGAAAGCCCAACGCAGGGCTCAATCTCAGGATCCTGGGATCATGACCTGAGCCAAAGGGAGGCATTTAACCAGTTGAGCCTCCCAGGTAATAAACCCCAAGACTTATTTATTTTAGAGAGAATGAGAGAGAGAGAGGAAGAGCACATGGGTGGTGGGTATGTAGCACATGGAGAGGGAGAGAGAGAATCCCAAGCAGGTTCCACATGCCCAGGGTAGAGGCTTGATCTCAAGCTCAACCCTGAGATCATGACCTGGCCCAAAACCAATAGTCGAATGCTTAACTGACAGCCACCCAGATGCTCCTTGCTTTTTCTTAATGTAGATATTTATTGCTGTAAACTTTTCTTAAAACCGCTTTTGCTGCATTCCATAGATTTTGGTATGTTGTGTTCCCATTATTGTTTGATTCAGGTCTTTTTAAATTTCCCTCTTGATTTCTTTTTTAATTCATTGTTCAGGAATACATTGTTTAATTTTCACATATTTAAAAATATTCCAGCTTTCCACCTGTTACTGATTTCTAGTTTCAAACCATTGTGTTGGAAAAGATACTTGGTATGATTTCATTCTTTTTAAACTTTAAACTTACTAAGACTTCTTTTGTGATCTGTCATATGATATTTCTTGGAGAATGTTCTGTATGCATTTGAGAAGAATCTGAATTTTGTTGTTGGAAAGAATGTTCTGTATATATTGGCCCATTTAGTCTAAAGTACATTTCAAGTCTCATTTTTCTTGATTTTCTGTCCGAATGATCTATCCGATTGTTAAAAGTGGAATATTGAAGTCCTCTACCATCATTGTACTGTTTTCTATTTCTCCCTTTAGATCTATTAGTATCTTCTCAATATATTCAGGTGCTCTGATGTTAGATGCATATATAATTATTATTGTTAGATTTTCTTGGTGAATTGACCTCTTTGTCATTGTTCAATGATCTTCTTTGATTCTTGTTAATATTTTTGGCATAAAATCTATTTTGGTTGATATAAGTATAGCTACTCCTGCTCTTTCATTTTTCACTGGTGTTAATAACTTTTTCCGTCCCTTCACTCTGAGCCTATGTTTGTCCTTAAAGCTGAAGTGAGTTTCTTGTAAGCAGCACATTGTTGGGTCTTATTTTTGTTTGTTTCCTCGTATGCTTGTTTTTTCATCCATCTAATCACTCTATGTCTTTTGAGAATTCAGTACATTTACAGGTAAGAACTTACTAAAGCCATCTTATTGTTTTCTGGCTGTTTTGAATTCTCCCTTTTTCTGACTTGCTATCTTCCTTTGTAAATTGACGACTTTTTCATAGTGGTAGACTTTCATTCCCTTTATCTTTTGTGAAGCTACTGATGGTTCTTACTCTATGGTTACTGTGAGAACTTATAGAATTTATGTTAGAATAAATAAATAAATAAATCTGGCCCAATCTTTTCATTTGTGAATGGGGACCCCATGGCCCAGACATTTAGAGTGACTTGACTATTTCCATTCAAAATTAAACATGGCAGGCTTTTTTTCCCTCGAATTTAGCACTTATGTTAGCTATTGAATATTTGTTGAACTTATTAATGGAAAGCTCCTGTTCTCTTTACCACCTTCAAGCCATTTATTAGGTCTGGTAAAACAATACAATGTTACTGATTTTAAAAATTTATTGAACAGGGGCACCTGGGTGGCTCAGTGGGTTAAGCCGCTGCCTTCGGCTCAGGTCATGATCTCAGGGTCCTGGGATCGAGTCCCGCATTGGGCTCTCTGCTCAGCAGGGAGCCTGCTTCCTCCTCTCTCTCTCTGCCTGCCTCTCTGCCTACTTGTGATCTCTGTCTGTCAAATAAATAAATAAAATCTTAAAAAAAAATTTATTGAACATACTTTTGCTGCATTTCACACACTTTTGATACATGTAAGTGAGTTAATAGCATCATTTGTTAAATTAACAAGTCTCATATATATTTTTAAAATATTTATTTGGCAGAGGGAGAGCGCACAAGCAGGGGGAGGGGCAGACAGAGGAAGAAGCAGGTTTCCCACTGAGCAAGGAACCTGACACAGGACTTGATCCCAGGACCCTGGGATCATGGCCTGAACTGAAGGCAAACGCTCAACCAACTGAGCCACCCAGGTGTCTCTTAAGTATAATATTTTTAAAAACATTCTATTTTGACTTGTTTTATAAGATTTTATTTATTTTGACTTATTTGTTATGACTTTATAGTTGGAAATTTGGACCTCTTGATCCCCTTCATCAATTTCACCCATTGCCCCAACCCTTTCCCCTTGGCAAACACCAGCTTTTTTGCCTGTATTTATGATTCTGTTTGTTTTTGTTTGTTCATTTGGTTTTTTAGATTTCACATATAACTTAAATCATATGGTGTTTATCTTATTTCACTTACCATAATACCCTCGAGAACAAGAGAAAGAGAGAGCAGAGGGAAGGGCAGAGGGAGAGGGAGAATGAGAATCTCAAGCAGACGCCACACTTAGCGAGTGCAGACTAGTGTTGGGCTCAATATCATGACCCAGAGACCACAACTTGAGTAGAAATCAAGAGTCAGACACTCAACTGACTGAGCAACCCAGGTGCCCCTAACAAGTCTCAGGTTTATCTTTAATTTCTCCTTTTCCTTTCAAGCTCCCATGCCTGTACTTCTCTCATTTCTCTTATTTTCTTTTTCTTTTTCTTATTGAAGGATAGCTGACATACAATGTTATATTACTTGCACATTATAATAGTATATTAGTTTTTTTAATTTAATTTTTTTTTTAGTGTTCCAAGATTCATTGTTTATGCACTACACCCAGTGCTCCATGCAATGCATGCCCTCCTTAATACCCACCACCAGGCCCTCCCAACCCCCACCCCCCCTCCAAAAACCCTGTTTGTTTCTCAGAGTCCACAGTCTCATGGTTCATCTCCCCCTCCAATTTCCCCCAATTCATTTTTCTTCTCCTTCATCCAATGTCCTCTGTGTTATTCCTTAATGCTCCAGAAGTAAGTGAAACCATAAGATAACTGACTTTCTGCTTGACCTATTTCACTCAGCATAATCTCCTCCAGTCCCATCCATGTTGACACAAAAGTTGGTTATTCATCCTTTCTGATGGAGGCACAATACTCCATTATATATATGGACAATACCTTCTTTTTCCATTCATCTGTTGAAGGGCATCTTGGCTCTTTCCACAGTTTGGCAACTGTGGCCATTGCTGCTATGAGCATTGGGGGTACAGATGGCCCTTCTTTTCACTACATCTGTATCTTTGGAATAAATAGCTCTATTTTTAATTTCTTAAGGAATCTCCACACTGTTTTCCAAAGTGGCAGCATCAACTTACATTCCCACCAACAGTGTAAGAGGGTTCCCCTTTCTCCACATCCTCTCCAATGCTTGTTGTTTACTGTCTTGTTGATGGTATCTCAATGTGGTTTTGATTTGAATCTCCCTGATGGCTAATGATGATGAACATTTTTTCATTTGTCTGATAGCCATTTGTATGTCTTCTTTGGAGAAGTGTCTGTTCATGTCTTCTGGACATTTTTTGACATGATGATCTGTTTCACGTGTGTTGAGTTTGAGGAGTTCTTTATAGATCTTGGATATCAGTCCTTTGTCTGTAATGTCATTTGCAAATATCTTCTCCCATTCTGTGGATTGCCTCTTTGTTTTGTTGACTGTTTCCTTTGCTGTACAGAATATTTTGATCTTGATGAAGTCCCAAAAGTTCATTTTTGCTTTTGTTTCCTTTGCCTTTGGAGACATGTCTTGAAAGAAGTTGCTATGGCCAATGTCGAAGAGGTTACTGCCTGTGTTCTCCTCTAGGATTTTGATAGATTCCTGCCTTACATTGAGGTCTTTTATCCATTTTGAGTTTATCTTTGGGTATGGTGTAAAAGAATGGTCAAGTTTCATTCTTCTATATATAGCTGTCCAATTTTACCAGCACCATTTATTGAAGAGACTGTCTTTTTTCCACTGTATATTTTTCCCTGCTTTGTTAAAGATTATTTGACAATAGAGTTGTGGGTCTATATCTGGGCTCTCTAATCTGTTCCACTGGTCTATGTATCTGTTTTTGTGCCAATGCACAAAAACTGTTTTGGTGATCACAGCTTTGTAGTAAAGCTTGAAATCAAACAACATGATGCCCCCAGTTTTGTTTTTCTTTTTCAACATTTCCTTAGCAATTTGGGGTCTCTTCTGGTTCCATACAAGTTTTAGGATTGCTTGTTCCAGCACTTTGAAAAATGCCAGTGGAATTTTGATCAAGATGGCATTGAAAGTATACATTGCTCTAGGCAGTATAGACATTTTAACAATGCTTATTCTTCTGATCCATAGCATGGAATGCTTTTCCATTTTGTTGTGTCTTCTTCAATTTCTTTCATGAATGTTCTGTAGTTCCTCAAGTACAGATCCTTTACCTTTTTGGTTTGGTTTATTCCCAAGCATCTTATGGTTATTGGTGCTATAGTAAATGGAATCAATTCTCTAATTTCCCTTTCTATATTTTCATTGTTAGTGTATAAGAAAGCAACTGATTTGTGTACTTTGTACAAAATACATTTCCTATTTTGTATCCTGTTACATTACTGAATTGCCGTATGAGTTCTAGTAGTTTGGGGGTGTAGTCTTTTGGGTTTTCCATATAAAGTATCATGTCATCTGCAAAAAGAGAGAGAGTTTGACTTCTTCTTTGCCAATTTGAATACCTTTTATTTCTTTGTGTTGTCTGATTGCTGTTGCTAGGACTTCTATTACTATGTTGAACAACAGTGGCAAGAGTGGGCATCCTTGTCATGTTCCTGATCTCAAAGAGAAGGCTGCCAGCTTTTACCCATTGAGAATGATATTTGCTGTGGGTTTTTCATAGATAGATTTTATGATAGAGGAATATTTCCTCTATCCCTATACTTTGAAGTGTTTTAATCAGGAATGGATGCTGTATCTTGTCAAATGCTTTTCCTGAATCAACTGAAAGGACCATGTGGTTCTTCTCTCTTCGCTTATTGATTTGTTCTATCATATTGATTGATTTGTAAATGTTAAACCACTCTTGGCTCCCAAGGATTAAGCCCACCTGGTCATGGTGGATAGTCTTTTTAATGTACGGTTGGATCCAATTAGCTAGGATCTTGCTGAGAATCTTAGCATCCATATTCTTCAGGGATATTGGTCTGAAATTCTCCTTTTTGGTGGGGTCTTCGCCTGGTTTGGGGATCAGTGTAATGCTGGCTTCATACAAAGAGTCTGGAAGTTTTCCATCTGTTCCTATTTTTTGAAACAGCTTCAGGAGAATAGGTATTATTTCTTCTTTGAATGTTTGGTAGAATTGCCCAGAGAATCCATCAGGTCCTGGGCTCTTGTTTTTTGGGAGGTTTTTAATCACTGCTTTAATTTCATTACTAGATATTGGTCTATTCAGGTTGTCAATTGCTTCCTGTTTCAGTCTCGGAAATTTATAGGTTTCCAGGAATGCATTCATTTATTCTAGGTTGCTTAACTTATTGGCATGTAACTGTTGATAATAATTTCTGTTCCTTGGTGTTTTTTGTCATCTCTCCCCTTTCTTTCATAATTTTATTAATTTGGGTCCTCTCTCTTTTCTTTTGGATTAGTTTGGTCAGTGGTTTATCAATCTTATTCTTTCAAAAAACCACCTTCTAGTTTCGTTGATATGTTCTACTAGTTTCTCTCTAGTTTCTATCTCATTGATCTCTGTTCTGATCTTGATTATTTCCCTCCTTGTGCATGGGGTTGGCTTAATTTGCTCTTGGTTTTCCAGTTCTTTAAGGTGTAAAGAGAGCTGGTGTATTCTGGATTTTTCAATTTTTTGGGTGAGGCTTAGATGGCTATATATTTCCCTCTTAGGACTGCCTTTGCCATATCCAATGGGTTTTGGACTGGTGTGTCTTCATTCTTATTGTTTTCCTTGAATTGTTTAAGTTCTTCTTTGACTTTTTGGTTGATACAAATATTCTTAAGCAGGGTGATCTTTAACTTCCAAGTGTTTGAATTCCTTCCAAACTTTTTCTTGTGATTGAGTTCCAGTTTCAAAGCATTGTGGTCTGAGGTATGCCGGGAATAATCTCAATCTTTTGGTATCAGTTGAGCCCTGATTTGTGACTCCAGTGTGTGGTCTATTCTGGAGAAAGTTCCATATGAGCTTCAGAAGAATGAGTGTTCTGCTGTTTTAGGGTAGAATGTTCTGTATATATCTATAATGTCCATGTGGCCCAATGTGTCATTCAAAGCTCTTGTTTATTTATTGATTTTCTGCTTGGATGATCTATTACCAAGAGTGATGTGTTTAGATCCCCTACTATTAATGTATTCACATCAGTATGACTTTTTATTTTGATTAACAGTTGGCTTATGTAGTTGGCTGCTCCCATACTGGGGGCATAAATATTTACAATTGTAAGATCCTCTTGGTGGATAGACCCTTTAAGAATGATGAAGTGTCCTTATTTATCTCTGACAGTCTTTAGTTTAAAATCTAATTTATCTGAAATGAGAATCGCTATCCCATCTTCCTTTTGAGGCCCATTGGCATGAAAGATGCTTCTCCATCCCTTCACTTTCAGTCTGGATGTATCTTTAGGTTCCAAATTGGTCTCTTGTAGACAGCATATGGATGGGTCCTGTCATCTTATCCAATCTGCAATCCTGTGCTGTTTTATAGGAGCATTTAGGCCATTCACGTTGTGAGTGATTATTGAAAGATACGTTTTTAGGACATCATGTTGCCTGTGAAGTTCTTGTTTCTATAGATCATCTCTGTAAATTTCTGGTCTGTGTCACTCTTGGGTTCTTTCTTCTTTTATAGAACCCCCCCTTAATATTTCTTGTAGTGCTGGCTTGGTGGTCACATCCTCTTTTAAACCTTGCCAGTCTTGGAAGCTCTTTATCTCTCCATCCATTTTGAATGTTAGCCTTGCTGGATAAAGTATTCTTATCTGCATGTTCTTCTCATTTAGTGTCCTGAATATGTCTTGCCAGCCAGGTTTCTGTGAACAGGTCTGACGTTATTCTGATGGACCTTCCTTTGTAAGTAAGGAATCTCTTCCCCCAGCTGCCCTCAGATGCTCTTGTCTAAAATTACGATTCATGTGTTTCACAATTAAGTGCCTTGAGGTCTTTCTAGATTCATCGATCTTGGTGGGTGTTCTTTCTGCCTCTAGGACATGAAAGCTGGTTCCATTCCCCAGATTGGGAAAATTTTCATCCAGTATTTGTTTAACTATATCTTCCAGTCTTCTGTCTTTTTTCCACCCCCTAAGGGATCCCAATAACTCTGATATTGGAACATTTCATGGTGTCATTTATTTCCCTAATTTTGTTTTCATGGCTTCTAAGCTGTGTGTCCCATGTCTTCTCCTGATTCTTTTTCTCTATCAGTTTGTCCTCTAGATCACTGATACTATCTTCTGCCTCGGTTACCCTAGCTGTTAGAATATATTAGTTTTATTGAGTGCAGTTACCATCTTTAACCCTACAATGTAATTAAAATATCATTGACCATATGCCTATACAGTACTTGTCATCATTGTGACTTATTCTATAATTGAGAATTTGAACTTCTTGATCCCTTTATCAATTTCATCCATCGCTCCAAACACCTCCCCTCTGGCAAGCACCAGTTTTTTATTCTGTATTTATGATACTACTTGTTTTGGGTGGATTTTTTTTTAATTTGTTTTGTTTTTTTAGATGTCATATATCACTGAAATCATATGGTGTTTATCTTATTTCAGTTAGCATAATGCCCTCTAGTTCCATCCATGTTGTTGCAAATAGCAAGATCTTATTCTTTTTTTATATCTGATTAATATTCCACACAAACACACCCCACATCTTCTTTATCCATCCATCTATCCGTGGACACTTAAGGTGCTTCTCTAACTTAACTATTGTAGATAATGATGCAGTAAACATGGGGAGGGGGGCATATATCTATTCGAACTGGCGATTTCATTTTCTTTGGGTAAATACCCAGTAGTGGAATTACTGGATCATATGGTATTTCTACTTATTATTTTTTGAGTAACCTCCATACTGTTTCCCACAGTGGTTGTACCAATTTATATATCCACCAACAGTATGCAAGGTTCTCTTTTCTCCACATCCTCACCAACACTATTTTTTGTCTTTTTGATACTAACCATTCTGACAGATGTAAAGTCGTATTTCTTTATGGTTTTGGTTTGTATTCCCTGATGATTAATGATAATGAGCATCTTTTCACGTATCTGTTAGTCATGTATGTCTTTTTGTAGAAAATGTCTATTTAGGTCCTCTACCCATTTTTCAAATTGGATCAATCTTTTTTTTTTCTTTTACTTTTTGTGTTGAGTTATATTAATATTGGGAATTAACTCCTCATTAGATATATCATTTGCAAATATCTTTTTTTTTTTTAAGATTTTTTTTTTACTTGACAGAGAGAGAGCATGCACAATTACGCAGAGCGGCAGGTAGAGGGAGAGGAAAAGCAGGCTCTCCACTGAGCAGGGAGTCCGATGCAGGGCTCGATACCTAGGACCATGACCTGAGCTGAAGGGAGCTGCTTAACTGACTGAGCCACCCAGGCACCCCTGCAATTATCTTCTTTTATTCAGTAGGCTGCTCTTTCATTTTCTTCATGGTTCCTTCCTGCGTAGAAGCTTTTTATTGTGGTATAGTCCTGATAGTTTTATTTTTTGCTTTTCTCTCCCTTGCCTGAGGAGTCATATCTAGAAAAATGTTGCTAAGGCTGATGCAAAAGAGGTTACTGCCTGTGTTTTCTTTTAGTTTTCTGGTTTCATGTCTCACATTTAGGTCTTTAATTCATTTTATGTTTGTATATAAGAGAGTAATCCAGTTTCATTCCTTTGCATGTAGCTGTCCAGTTTTCCCAACACCATTTATTTAAGAAATGGCCTTTTCTCCATTATATATTCTTGCATCATTTTTTATAGATTGACCATGTAAGCATGTTTTTTTTTAAGCTGTCATAACAAACTCTCACTAGATCTCTAGAAAATAACCAAAGATTTACAACAACCCAGTAAATGCTGAATCACGAAAACAGCAACTTAAAAATGGTAGAGGAGCTTTGTGGTATTTAGTGGATTCATCCATTTCCCATGCTCAGTGATGGTCTTAAAGATGACAGACTCAATTTCCAGTGTAGAATCTGATCCTTGGCTTCAGAGGGATCACAGTGATCTTGTTCTCAATGAGTTTTGTTTAATTTTTGAGTATAATTGATACACAGTGTTAACATTAGTTTCAGGTGTATAACATAGTGATTCAATTTTTCTACATCATGCTATATAGGTGTGTGTTTATTTCTGGGATCATTATTCTGCTCCATTATTTGTCTATTTTTGTAACAGTGTCATGCTGTTTTGATTATAACATTTGTAGTGTATCTTAAAATCTGGGATTGTGATACCTCCAGCTTTGTTCTTTCTTAAGGTTGCTTTGGCTATTTGGGGTCTTTTGTGGTTTCATATATTAATTCATTCTAACAATCCATTTGTCTACTTCTGTGAAAAGTACTATTGGTGTTTGGGTACGGATTGCATAGAATCTGTAGATCACTTTGGGATGATATATGGACATTTTAACAATATTATCCCAATCCATGAGCATGGTATATCTTTCAATTTGTTTGTGTCATCTTTAATTTCAATGTTTTATAGTTTTCAGTATACAAGTCTTTCATCTCTGGTTAAATTTATTCTTAGGTATTTTATTTTTCTGTTGCAACTGTAAGTGAGATTGTTACCTTAATTTCTCTTTCTGCTACTTGGTTATTAAGTATATAGAAAAAGCAACATATTCTAGTATATTAATTTGATATCATACAAGTCTACTGAATTCATTTATTCTAGCAGATTTTTGACAGAGTATTTAGTGTTTTCTATATATGGTATCATGTAGTTTGCATATACTGGTAGTTTTACTTCTTCCTTACCAATTTGGATTTTTTTTTTCTTCTTGTCTGATTGCTGTGGCTAAGACTGCTAGTACTATATTTAATAAAAGTGGCAAGAGTGGGTATCCATTCTTGTCTTGTCCTTGATCTTAGAGGAAAAACTTAGTTTTTCACCATTGAGTATGATGTTAACTGTGGGCTTGTCATATATGGCTTTATTATGTTCCCTTCAAACACAAATTCTCTCTTTGTAGAGAGTTTTTATCATAAATGGATGTTGAATTTTGTCAAATGCTTTTTCTGCATCTATTGAGATATGATTTTTATCCTTCATTTTGTTAACGTGATGTATCTTGTTAATTGATTTGCAGATATTGAACCATCCTTGCCTCCCTGAACAAATCTCATTTGTTCATGGTGAGTGATCCTTTTAATATATTGTTGAATGCAGTTTGATAAAATTTTGATTTTTTAAAGATTTTATTTATTTATTTGACAGAGAGAGAGACAGTGAGAGAGGGAACACAGCAGAGGGAGTGGGAGAGGGAGAAGCAGGCTTCCTGTGGAGCAGGAAGCCTCATGCTGGACCCAATTCCAGGATTCTGGGACCATGACCTGAGCTGAAGGCAGACACTTAACGACTGAGCCACCCAGATGCCCCAAATTTTGATTTTTTTTACAGCTATGTTCACAAAGTAGGTTTTTGTTTGTTTTGCTGTGTCTTTAGTTTTGATATCAGGGTAATGCTGGCCTCTTAGAATAAATTTGGAAGCTTTCCTTTCTCTCTTATTTTTTGAACGAATTTGAGAAGAATAGGTATTAGCTCTTCAAATGTTTGGTAGAATTAACTTGTAGAGAAATCTGGTCCTGGACTTTCTGTTGTTTTTTGATTACTAATTCAATTTCATTACTAGTAGGTGATCTGTTCAGATTTTCTATTTCTTCTTGATTCAGTTTTGGAAAATTGTGTGTTTCTAGGAATTCATCCATTTCTTCTTGGTTGTCCAATTTTTGGTATATACTTTTTCATATTGGTCCCTTACAATCTTTTGTATTTCTGTGGTGTCAGTATAACTTCCCATTCATTTCTGATTTTATTCAAGTCCTCTTTTTCTTGATGGGTCTGGCTAACGGTTTATCAATTTTATCTTTCCAGAGAACTAGCTCTTGATTTCACTGATCTTTCTTCTTTTTTTCTCTCTTTCTCCCCCACCCTTTCCCCCCCCTATTTCATTTATTTCTTCTTTCACCTTTATTACTTCCTTCTTCCTAATAACTTTGGGCTTTGTTATTTTTCTACTTTCTGTGTAAAGTTGATTTGAGAGTTTCCTTGTTTCTTGAGATTTGAGATAGACCTGTACAACTGTAAACTTCCCTCTGAAAACAGTTTTCACTGTGTCCCAAAGATTTTGGACTATTGTGTTTTCATATTCATTTGTTTCCATGTATTCTTTTTTAACTTCCTCTCTCTCTCCACCCTTTGGTTGTTCAGTAGCCTGTTGTTCAGCTTCCACATATTTGTAGGTTTTTTCTAGTTTGGGATTTTTTTTCCCCACTCGTAACTGATTTCTACTTTAATATTGTTGTGGTCAGAAAAGATCTTTGATATGATTTCAGTATTCTTAAATTTATTGAGATTTGTTTTGTCACCTAACAAGTGATCTATCCTGGAGAATGTTCCATGTGCACTTGAAAAGGATGTGTATTCTGCTGCTTTGGGATGGAATGTCCTGTATTTCTTTTAACTTCATCTAGTCTAATATGTCATTCAAAGCCACTACTTCTTTATTGATTTTCTATCTGGATATCTATCTATTGATGTAAATCAGGTGTTAAAAGTCCCCTACTATTATTGTATCACTGACAATTTCTTCCTTTATGTCTATTAATATTTGCTTTACATATTCAGGGGCTCTGATGTTAAGTGCATAGATATTCAAAACTTTTATATTCTCTCTTTGGATTGATCCATTTATCATTATGTGATGCTCTTCTTTGTCTCTTGTAAGTCTTTGTTTTAAAGTCTTTTTGTCTGATATAAATATGGCTTATCCCAACTTTTCTTCACCTCCGGTTGCCTGGAATATCTTTTTCCATCCCTTTACTTTTAGTCTATATGTGTCATTAAGTCTGAAACAAGGCTTTTGTAGGCAGCATATAGATAGGTCTTGTTTTTTTTTTTTTTTTTTTTAAATCCCATTCAGTTACCCTGCGTCTTTTGATTGGAGCATTTAGGCCATGTAATTATTGGTAGGTATGTAATTATTGCCATTTTATTAATTGTTTTCTCATTATTTTTGTAGTTTTTCTCTGCTCCTTCTCTTCCTTGTAATTGATGGCTCTCTTTAATATTACACTTGGATTCCTTTCTCTTTTATTTTTTGGTGTATCTATTAGAGTTTGCTGGTATGTCGTTACCATGAGTTTCATAGAAAATATCCTAAATATATAGCAGTCTATATTAAGCTATCTTAAGTTGATGGTCACTTAAGTTTAAACAAATACTCAACAAGATTTTTACTCCTTACATCCACACTTTATTTATAGGTCATATTTTACATCTTTTTGTTTTGTGAGTCCCTAATTTCTTAAATGTCATTGATTTTACTACTTTTGTCTTTTAACCTTCACATTAGCTTTTTTAGTGATTGAATATAGTACCTATACGGCATGTTTGCTTTTACTCATGTTTTTATTTTCACAGTTTTCTTTCTTCTAATTATGACCTTTTCCTTTTTTACTTAAAGACTCCCTAGAACATTTCTAGTAATACTGGTTTAGTGATAATGAACTCCTTTATCTGACGTATGCCTGAGAAACTCCTTTTCCCTTCTTCAATTCTGATGAGAATGATCATCTTGTCATGTAGAATATTCTTGGTTGTAGTTTTTTTCCTTTCAGCCCTTTCAATATATCATGCCACTTGCTTCTAGCTTGCAGTTTCCACTGAAAATACCTAATAAACTCATGGGGTTTCCCTTGTATATAACTAGTTGTTTCTCTCTTGCTGTTTTTAAGAGTGTGTATTTAATTTTTGACACTTTATTTTTTTTTAAGATTTTATTTGACAGAGATCACAAGTAGGCAGAGAGGCAGGCAGAGAAAGAGGGGGACACAGGCTCCCGGCTGAGCAGAGAGTCCGATGTGGGGCTCAATTCCAAGACCCTGAGATCATGATCTGAGCCGAAGGCAAAGTCTTAACCCACTGAACCACCCAGGTGCCCCAATCTTTGACACTTTAATTAGAGTGTATCTTGGTGTGGATCTCCTTGGGTTCATCTTATTTGGGGTTTTCTGTGTATCCTGGATGTATTTCCTTCCCAAGATGAGAGAAGTTTTCAGCTATTACTCAAGTAAGCTTTTTGTCTCCTTCCCTCTCCCCAACCCCCTTCTCTTTCTGGGGCTTCTATAATATTCAAGTTGGTACACTTCAAACTATCATAGAGATCCGTTAACCTGTCCACTTTTGTTTTCTTTTCGATGTTCAGTTTACACGCTTTCCATTACCCTTTCAGATTGCTGATCCATTCTTTGCATCCTTCATTCTACTGTTGATTCCCTCTGGTGTATTTTTCACTTCAGCTATCGTATTCCTCAATGTTGATTGTTCTCTGTATAATTTCCATCTCTTTGTTGAAAATCCACTCATCCATTCTTCTCTGAAGTCCAATAGCCATTGTTATGCCCATTACTTTGAACACTATCAGGTAGGTTGCTTATCTCTGTTTTATTTATTTTTTTTTCTGAGGGTTTGTTTTTTCATTTGGAGCACATTCCTGTCTCATCTTGTTTGACTTTCTGTATTTCTACAAATTAGGCAGAACAGCAGCTTTTCCAAGACTTGAAGGAATGGCCTTGTGTACGGTCAGCCCATGCCTGTTTACTTTGGTTAGCTGGCTAGAACTATAGCAGGTACAGCCTGGGGGCTCTAAGGCACTCAGCACTGGGATAGTCCTGGTAGGATGGCTACAGCTGAAGTGGTCACAGCTGGGGAGGCGGGGAGTGGGGGAGATTCTCAGGGCACTCTGCACAGGACACAACCAGAGCCAGAGTGGATGAAGACTTGGGCAAAGGGCTCCCAGGGTACTCCACCCTGGGGGTACCTAGCTGTGATAACCGGAGCTGAGGTGTGCCAGGCTGGGAGGTCTTGGTGGCACTCCTTCCCCAGGGGTTCTGGCAAAACAACTTGAGCCAAACAGGTTCAGGCCTGGAGTGTTCTGGGATGCTTTGCACCATGGTGAGAGAGGTGTAGCTACGGTGGGTGACATTCAGGGGTGTCCCAGCATATGCTGTACTGGGGCCACCTTGTGCAGTCTATTTTAGGGGATGGCCCAGATCCTGCTTCCATCTGCACTATCAAGGTGGAGGGGAGATGTAAATATATATAAATTTATATAATTTATAAACAAATTTTATATATTTATTTATTTATCTATCTATCTATTTCTTTATTTTGCCTCTCAGACCCCAGAGTGCATTCTGCAGGTCCCTCACTGGTAGAGCTTTAGGGCTGGTTCCTTTATATTCTAGTTGCTCCTGAAACCATGTTTTATTTTTTTTTTCTGTGGCCCCAGAGTGGCCAGGGCTGATGTGGTCTAGGGATCCAGGGCTTGCTGAGGACAGTGTGGTGGCTAGGGAACCCAGACTCTGCTCCTTTCTGTGCTATCAAGGTGGAGGGAGAACATAAACACTGGCACTGCCTAGCTTCTCCAGCATCCCACTGTTTGGTGGAGGGTAAGTTCCTTTATATTCTCGTTGCCCTTTTAAGCCACAGTTTTTCTGTGTCCCAGGACAGAAAAATCTGCTCATAGTCCCTTAGTAGTCTCCTCCCTCCCCAGTGCAGTTCACAGCATTAAAATTGGGGGTTCTTGTTACCGTGTCTCCTGTCGTTGTCTACGTGGTCCCTCCAACCCCTGCTGTGCAGGATTTGTTCTGTCAGCCCTCAGTTGTTTTTCAGAAGGAACTGCTGTACAGATTGGCATAGACTTGTGATCATGGAGAAGGAGAGATGAGGGTCTTCTGTTCTATCATTTTGGATCCTCTTGCAATGCACTCTTCTACTGCTACCTCTCTCACCGCTCTCAGAATGGGAAGGATTAATTCCTTCAAATGGACCCCCATCCAGTTTTCTTCTTAAACCAGTCGTAAGTCCTATCACTGCCTCCTACCCCCACCCCAAAGTTCTGAACATTTCGACAAATCCTGCGTGGCTACCAACTCAAGTTCCTTTGCTTAGCCTGCTTCCTCAGCCCCAAAGCTACCTTCTTTCCCCTCCCTTCGTCTTATTTACCATTATTCTATTTCCCCTGATGCTCTCCAAGTTGTTCCTGTCCTTCTCTAAACCCTCCCCTCCACGTGAAATGCCTTTTCACCTATCACAACTTTCAGAAATCCCCTCCACCCTTCAGGCTATCCTGACCTGCTCCCTTCTCCATGTCCCTAGTGCTTGGTCTTACTTTATTAGGACTGGAACCAAATTTGACCTTTTATTATTTGAGTAGATCATTCTTCTACTGAAAGCAAGCTACCCATTCTGCAAATACAATAAGAAATAATTTTAAGTTAAAACACCAAATTTATTGCATAATATTGAACTATATGCACACACATAGAAAATAAACATTTCATATAACTGTATATCTTTTTTTAATCTTGTATTATAAAGACTGAAAAAACTACCAATTTAGCAATTGAATTAAGTTTTAAAAACAAAAAGAAAAGCAAAAATCTACATCCTTCATTGAGATCTGATGCTGTATCATGGTTCATAAATACTTCCTTTTATATAAATAAGTCTTTCCTCTAGTGACTAGGAATTTAAAATTAGGCTGACATGGATTCTTTGATCATGTAGAATTTTCTTATCCCATGATGAAGTAGGTTGAGCATGTCGTTATTTTTGATACATATATTTGCTCTAAACACAATGCCCCCCCGAAATCCCACTGTAAACAAACATTTCAAATGCAATAAACAAAAGTCCCATAATAAAGAATGTCCTTAAATGTTAGCAATTAGGGAAAAGGAAAAAAAATAGAAATTTTGCAATTTAAATAGAAATTAAAAAAATAGACTGCATGCATCCACTAGAAGGACAGGAAGGGAGCATTAAGTCAGGAAACAATGGGATGAAGTGAGTAAGAGAGAAAGGGAAGGAGAGGAAGGAAAGAGAAAGAGGCAGAGGGCATAATTTGACAGGGAAAGAGAACAAGAAATTTATTAATTCTACTTTCCTTGGAGAAGATACTCTTTAAAAAAGTAATGCAACTTGCTCCAAAAGCCAGATAACTGAAGGAGTAGGGGGTCTATCACCTCACCTTATTGTCGAAGGGACTTGGCTGAACAACAAAATAAAATTTGGCTCAGCTATAATGCTGAGCTGCTCTGCACATCTCTAAGCAGGTCCAGGAATAGGCAGAGCCAGGTAGAGGCTGCTAGTCCCTCAACAACTTCTTTTTAAAGCAAAATCTGTTCATAAAGGCTCCCATGAATTCTCAAAAGAGTTCAGCCAAATTAACGAAAGAAGGGACCCAGATTCAGCTTGCGGGACTTGGGATTTTCTGAAGTAGTCCTTGCCTCCTTAGTCCTTAGAGCAGGGCTGCAACAAGCCAGGAGCATGTCCAAGTCTGCAGAGAGAGGAGCCGTTCTGCACGTGCAGGTGAGAAAGGGCGCATCAGTCAAAATCATTCTTGCGGAGGAACGAGAGGGACAGGAAGCACTGTGAGGAAAGAGCAGGGCTAAGAGAGACATTTGGGAAATGAGAGGTTAAAAAGCCACTGCCATTTTTCCCAGCAGAGTGCAACATATTCACAAGTGCAAGGAACACTACTAGGTAATTTGGTTTAAAAACAAAAATGCCAATTTTTCACCCCCATCCCCAACCCCTGATTTTTCAGAAAGGTTGCTTCCTGTTCACAAGCCCAGAAACACATCAACCAGGTTCAGGATTCAAAAGTCCCAACCCATTCAGACAATAAAAAAATAGAACTCCCTTCCCCATGATTTTCTGTATGGGCCTCCATGTGGACACTGAGGAAGGGAGGGAAATCTGGGGAACACTGTGGAGCCTCAAGCCAAACTAAACCCTTCATAGTTGTCAAGGGCTTGGGTCAGCCGTGCGCTCAGGATCTCTTTGCTGCTGTATTTGGGGAGATCAAGAAGGTTGTAGCAAGTGTGGGCCACGGGCAGGTACTCCTCGCCGCTGGCTGTGGACTGGATGACAATCTGCAGGCTCGCCATGCCGTAGATGGGAATGCGATCGCTGCCCGTGAGGAACACTGAGGAGAAAGGGAAAGGCCATTACCAGCTACGCAGCCCAGGAGCTTCTCTCTGCAGCCCCGCACAGAAAGGAGAGGACCGCATGACACCCTGTGGCTCGCATGAGAAGTACACTTCTAGGTGCCAATATGGATGGCATGAATATTCACCTACGCTCATTCTTACAAAGCAAGAGGCTGACTGCATTTCAATCTTGGGGGCAGGGGGCGGGGTGTTATATGGATAAAAATTCTGTTTTTCATTAGTTCATTTCAGACCCTGATTATATACATGGACACAAATCATCCATCTAAATGAAAGATGCCCTAAAATGCCCTCAAATTAAAAATGGCCTCAAATGTATGTCCTCATAAATGTTAGGAGCTTTCACAAAATCAGAGAGGAAGGGAATTCCTGACGTAGGTAAAGAGCTTATCTCAGAGGAAAGCCAGGAAGAAGACCATCATCTATGGGACTTCAAAGTCTCCTGTGGCCAAGGGTCTAGTGTGTATATACCTCCTGAGCTAGGGAATATCCATTTGGTATCTGTTGGCTCCTTTTCCTAAATTTCTTAAACCAAAAGAGTAACAATGATGTTGTATTAGACATTTCACTCTGTAACACACTGTGACTTGGCAAAAAAAAAAAAAAAAAAAGAGAGAGAGAGAGAGAGAGGAAGAGGCCAATGCAGCTCTCTTTCCATGTTTTCTAGCAATACATAACCTCAGAGTTAAATTGCTGGAATTACTACAAAAAAGTCATTGGTTAAGAAGCACTTTCAAAAAACCTATTACCTGAGGCTGTGGTATATAAACATTGTTGCCAATATCTGTAGAGTTACTAAAACTTTCCACAAGTCTAATGATCTCTGAACAGAAAAAACTCTTCTAACAAATCTCCATGGCTACACTCCTCTTGGTTGGTAGAGCCTTACAAGCTCCTTAACCTGTCATTTGACAAACCTTAACCTGTCATTTAACTTATAGACCACTGTTCATAAGAGCCAATGGAACTAGGGAGAGGAGAAGCAGGGCTTTTTTTTTTTTAAGCATTCTTGTATGAGCCTGCCCTCTCCCCGCTACCTCCTCTCATCCTCACTCGGTGGGAGCAGTAGAATCTGGGGGTACATCTTGCATTAATATTAAGCTATGCTCATGCTTATGAAGCAAAAGGGACTGCCTTTCAAAGCACATTGTTTTATTTTATATAAACAAAAACTGTATACTACTCACTAGCAAATTTCTGACCCCGATTATATACAGACACAAAGATTACAACTATTTTTGAAAGGCTGAATGTGTTGACATAAATTAGGCTTCATTCTCATTTCCAAATATATGACCCTTCTCAAATGTCCCCTAGCCAGTCACAAAGGGCCATATCTTGTATGATTCCATTTATGTGACATGTCCCAAACAGGCACATCCACAGAGCCAGAAAACAGATGGTAAGGGGGGCCGGGTGGAGTGATAGGTCAGGAGGAAATGGGGAATGACTGCTACTGAGTTCAAGGTGTCTTTCTGAGGTGATGAACATGTTCTACAAATTACTGACAGGATCAAATCTCTGTGAATATACTAAAAATCACTGAATCATATACTTTAATTGGGTGGACTATCTGCTCTGTGGATCCTATCTCAATAAAGCTATTGTAAATCCTATCTCCCCAGTTACATCTGTAGCAGACACTGCAAAATTTTCAAAAGCCTAGAGAGATAAGGGACGTTAATCGAATTAGATTCTATCAACGTGATATTTCATAATACTCACATATAAGATAACTAATATTTTAAAAGCAACTGAAAATCAGCAAAATGCTTCTTTTCTTTTTTTCATGCAATACATCCTATTAGGCATCAAATAAGGAAGTACCACCTATGTTTGCCTGAGGTCTCATTAAGACAAGAAGTAGAAATACACTTCCTTCACTTACTCTTTTTCATTTACAAGACCTTGACCTGTGGGGTAGATCACCCTCCACCACAGGCAACACTAACGCGTGGACAAGCACTATGTTAACATGACTGATACTTACAGAGAAACTTCTTCTTCTTTTCCAATGGAAACTCATGAAATGTTTCCCAAAATAGTTTCACAGTGGGATGTGTGGCTGAGTAATCACCCTTGTAGATGGCAGTCTGCCCAAAAGAGACAAAGAGAAAATCCTATCTTAAAGAAGAAGAATATTACAGAGGACATACATTTGTGTGCACCGTTTGCAGTGGAGAGGAGGAAATAACCAGTGAGATTAGGAGACCTCCAATGCCCCCTCAACCACAGACCACCTGGAAAGAGACCAGGCTCTGGGCCCACCTGGCAGGCCACAGCTGCTTCCTCGGAGGTAAAGACAAAACCGTCCCTACTCACCTCTTCGAGCTCCTGCCAGTTGTAGTTGCTGTTCCCCACCATCATAGCCCGCAGCTCGGAAGGCTGGAAGAGCTCAAGCACCTTGCCACCACACACCTTCAGGAAGCCACTGGAGAAGGCTGTGTACCATTCGTGAACTGAGATTTGGAAGACGTAATTCACGTAAGCATCCACGAACTCCTGCCTGCCAGAAGCCCAAAGAAACAGAATATGGTTAGCCCGAAAACTTGTAGAAGTTCTGGGGTGGAGAGAGATGAAAAATGGGATTTCATTAAACTCTCACGTCAGGAGGCATCCCGGAGATTACCAGCCAGCCCGAGGATTCCTCCAGTGCCTCAGGTGATCTGGGGACAGGGGAGACTGGCGGGAAGTAGGGGAGGCCAGGCAGGTGGAACCATTTTACCTGAGGAGCTCGTTTTCATCTTGCTTACTGTCCTCCTTAAAATTTAGTTTGGAAAAAAAATACAGACTTTTTCTGCTTTAAAGAAAAAGCAGAAAAAGTCTGCTTTAAAGAAAAAGTCTGGGATAACGATTCTAGGCTTTCTCCCTTCTCTTCAGAAACAAGCAAAGTTAAACCATGTGCTACTGGAATCCTCACCTATTCTAAAAGGTAATTTCCTAACTCCTTTCTGGAAAGGATTGTCTTATACAATGGGCTCCAGCTCATTAATAATCAGTCAAATGCAAATTAAAACAGTGATTTCCTGCATGTCAGACTCACAGCAAGCCAGCTTCCTGGGCTGCTTACTGTAGATAAGGGGCTGGTTTCCTGGGCACGTGTCTGCAGGCTGCAGGTCAGAGTTCTATTTGTATACACAATCTGGCCACCGTCGGTATGCATTCAGTCTCCGCTAGTGGGAAATGTCAACTGAACTGAGATGTAAACATCTGGGAGAATAAGTTGCCAACATCTGGAAAAAGCTGAAACTGTAAATACCCTGAGCTACTCCCCCACCAGGGGGCGGCCCAGAGAGAGTGCACGAGACAAATACACAGATGTTCACTGCAGCATTTTCTTGTAATACAGAGAATTGGAAGACACAAAACTAAATATCCATTAATATGAGAATGGACCAAAAAAAGATGGTATGGCCATAAGATAGGAACCATAAAGCACAGCATTTTGATGGAGTTAACTAGGCCCGTATTTATCCAAATGAACAGAATCTCAAGATCAGTGTTTGAGTGAAACCCAAGTTTCTGATTGTTAAGTACACTATGACAGCATTTATGTAAGTTGTTTTTTTACATTTTTCTTTCCCTGCCATCAGTCCCATCTTGAATCAAGACTGCATCAGATGCAACCAAAGGACCAACTACTGACTGCTCAGTTAGTGGGATGGCACCGCTCAGTGGTTTTTTTTGTTTTGTTTTGTTTTTTACATTTGTAACAATACTAACTATAAGAGGTGGTGGCTCTGCTACTTACATCTTATGACCCTTGGGTAAGTTATTTAATCTCTGTGCCTCAATCCCTTCACCTTTAAAATGGGAAAAATAAGCGTACATAACCCAAGGAACTGTTACAAAAAATAATGAGTTAATACATGTAAAGTTCTTAGAACCAAGGCTGCTTTGTAAATATTAGCAATGATTATTATATGGTTTAAGGCTATAAGATCTTGTTTATTGTAAGTGTGAAATTCTACATATGCTGTACATAAGAAATGGGTAATTTTTTAAAGTGAAAGCTATAATTAATTGGTCTTAATACACACATTATAAACGTATAGAAACCGGAAAGAACAGGCATCGACTTCATCAGTGTTTAGCCAGTGTGAGAAAGGAAGCTGGAAGAGCGGGAAGGGAGTGAGAGGAGGCGCGGGAATCTCCGTCATTGTTTTATTACAAAATCTGAGGCAAACACCATTGACTCTGGTTCATAGACACAGAGGTCTGTCAGTTTAGTCTGTACTTTTCTGTATTTTAAAATTTTTTCCTAAAAATTAAAAAAATCTGACATTATGAAGACAGATTCCTTTCCACTTATCCTTCACTGTAGTATCGTACTTCATACAACTACCCTTGAACGTCTTGTTTCCTCCAAGAAAACACTTCTTCCAGGACCACCACCCCTAACTAGCCACCAGGCATGTTATACAGTGGAGCAGTGAAGCAGACAGGGATTCAAATCCAGGCTCTGCCATGTCCTCTATGCTAACTACTAAGCCTCTCTTTTCTCATCTTTAAAATGGGGTAAATGTTCAGTTTTTTAAAATAAAAGCTACTAACACAGAAAGATTTTTACACATCTTTACCACAGATTCTCAACGTTTCTCACACCGCACCTGATGGACCACTTTCTCAAAACCCACTGGATAAAACTAAGAGGACTTTCCTGGTACAACTGCCTCAGAGAATCACCATCAACATGATTTTTTAATTATAGATGGTGATGGTTAATTGTATATGTCCACTTGCCTAGGCTACAGTAATCAGTTAACTTAAGCAAACACCAGTCAAGACAGTGCTGTGAAGGTATTTTTTAGATAGGATTAACATCTGTATCAGGAGACATTGAGTAAAGCCGATCAGTCTTCATGAAGTGGGAGGCCCTCATCCAATAAGCTGAAGGCCTCAAAAGCCTGAGGTCCTCCACACCCTCCGAAGAGGAAAGACTCTGGCATCTACACTGCAGCCTCCATTCCTGCCAGAATTTTCAGCCTGCCAGCCCACTCTGAACATTCCCAACAGCAAGCCTCACAATCACATGGGCAGATACCCAAGGATCTTTCTTTCTTGTCTTTCTTTCCTCTATATATGTATGTATATACACACACATATATGTGGCCTTGGAGCTGGGGCTGCACTGTTTTCCTGCCTGCAGACCCTACCAGAAGCACCAGCCCTTCCTGAGCCTCCAGCCCGCCTGCCGTTGCACTAGAACCACAACCACTAGCTCTCCCGAGTCTGCAGCCTGCTGACTGCACTCCTGGGCCTTGTCTGCCCACCCGTATGTACATGAAGTGTGCACACACTGCTCCCTACTGGTTCTGGTTCTCTGGAGAAGCCTGATATATCATGTAGATATCATCTAAATTGGGTATGGGTGAGCCTGGGGTGTGTGTGTGTGTGTGTGTGTGTGTGTATGTGTGGGTGGGTGCGTGGACAGCTGGGTGTAACTGTGTAAGTATATATGCATGTATATACATCTCCCACTGGCTCTGTTTTTCTGGAGAAGCCTAATACAGATTTTCATACCAGGAAGTGGGTACTATAATAGCAACTACCTATAAATGTAGGGCTACCAGCCCTGCTTCGACCTCCTGAGCCCCTCCCTATGCTCCATGTGCTACTTACTGCAGGGTATGGGGCTGCTGCTGGGGGGTGGCCTCATGGTCACCATAGCCCTGCTGGAGGAGCAGCTGTGGCCCCCGGTCTCTGATGGCTGATGGGGACCAGCGGAAAGGTTGCCCTTCCTTCCCCCCAACCACAGGAATGGAGGCGGGACACAGGGCCAGTAGGAGCAACAGGATTTTAATAAACAGAACCCATTCCCCCCCCCCCCCACAAAAAGTAGAATGGCTGTGGAATTGGGTAATGGATATAGGTGTCAGAGTTTTGAGGCAGTTGATAGAAAAAGCCTAAACTGCCTTGAAGAGACAGTTGATAGAAACGACAAAGGAGATCCTGGTGAAAGCTCAGAATGAAAAGAGGAGAGCTGTAGAGAAAGCTTTTGTTGTCGGAAAATAAACATGCATCATAAGCAGAATCTGGCAAGAAATATGAATATTAAAATGCTTCTGGTGATGTCACAGATGGAAATGGGGAACATGTTATTTATTGGAAATTAGAGGAAAGGCAATCTTGTCATAAAGTGGCAAAGAACTTGGCCAAATTATGTTCTAGTGTTTTGGAGAATTTAAGTGATAAACTTGGATATTTGACTCAGGAGATTGCCTAGCAAAGTACTCAAGGTGTGTGGTCTGGTTTCTTTGTACTGCTCAGAGTAAAATGAAAGAGGAAAGGGTAAATTGAAGGAGGAATTGTTAAGCAGAAAGGAATTAGAACTTCAAGGTTTGGAAAATTCTTAAGCCTATCCAGATAACACCCTCTGGAAACAGGGCCAAGGGCATGGCTGAACCATGATTTGATGAGATCAAGCATGTGGATTCAGGAATCCTACCAATCATCTCAGGAGAAGCTAGGAATAGAAATGCACTTGGACCCCCAAGAACTGCCTGAGAAGCCAACAAAGTGTTTTGTTTTGTTTTGTTTTAAACTCAAGAATAGAAACACTGCCAGTGTGCACCAAAGCAGCAGAGCTGGACAAAACGAATGAAGGCTATTGGACTCTGGGAATCTACTGGTATGAAATGAGCCTAAAGAACCAAACAGTTGCAAACGGGTGTTACCTTTTAAGAAAAGGGAAAAATGGACCCAAAGGCAAATCAGAGTCCAGTGAGCCTATCACTGCTGCCATGGGCATGGGTGGAGGAACCAGCCAGTAACTTCCCCTCCCGGAGCACGATCGCCAGCCCCATGGGCCAGAGGACACAACCTAGACCTAAAGAGGATTATTCTCCAAGCCTCAAAATTTAGTGAAATTTTCCCTGCTAGGTTTAAGGCTTGCTTGGGACCTATGACCTCTTTTCTCCTGATGTCTCCCTTTTACAAAGGGAATGTCCATCCTATTCCTGTGCCCATGATCGTATTTGCAGCTGTAGAAGGATTGTACCTCAGGATTAATCAAACTCACCCATACCTGATTCAGATGGTATTTACATGATATATTAGCCAAGGTTCTCCAGAGAAACAAAACCAGCAGGTGTGTGTGCGTGTGTGTGCATATACATGTATATAAATGTGGGCAGACAAGCTCTGAGATTTGCAGTCAGCAAGCTGCAGGGCCAGGAGAGCCAATGGTGTCATTCTACTAGTGCAAAGGCAAGCAGGTTTGAGACTCAGGAAGGGTTGATGCTGCTGCTACAGTCTGTAGGGAGGAAAACACTGAGGTCCCAGCTTAAAGGCAGTCAGACAGGAGGACTACTTCTTACTCAGCCTTTTTGTTCTGTTCAGGGCTTCAACTGATGAGATCCACGCACATAAGGGACAGCAATCTGCTTTACTCAACTTCCCATTCAAATGTTAACCTCATCCACAGACACCCTAACAGACATACCCAGAGTAATATCCAACCAAATATCTGGGTACCCCATAGCCCAGCCAAGCTGACACCTAAAATTAAGCATCATGAATGAGACTTTGGACTTAGAGTTGATGATGGAATAGGTTAAGACTTTCGGGGATGTTGGAATAGGGTGACCATAGGTGAGAAGGACATGACTTTTGGGAATTGGAGGATGGAGTGATATAAGTTGAACTGTGTCCCCCTAAAATTCATATATTGGAGTCCTAACCCCAGTACCTCAAAAGGTGATCTTATTTAGATACAGGATCTTTACAGAGGTAATCAAGTTAATATTAGGTCATCAGGCCAAGCCCTAATCCAACATGACTGGTGTCCTTATAAGAAGGGAAATTTTGGACAAAGAAACCTGCACAGAGGGAAGACAATGCAAAAGAGAAAAGGAGAAGATGGCCATATGCAAGCCAAGAAGTAATCAACCTTACCAACACTTTGTTCTTGAATGGAGATAAGAAATCATTAAGCCACTTAGTGTGTGAAATATTGTTACATCAGCCCTAGCAAACTCAAACAGAGACTCTAATCTCTATATGTCAATCACTATTGCTCTCAACACATCCTTTTCTTTTATAATGATCATTAACAGTTACAGAGTGTATTAGGTGTTAGTCACAGCAATAAATTCTTAGATACACACTATCTCGGTGAACATGCAAAACTACCTTTGAGTGAATGGTATGAGAATTATGTCCCAATAAAAATAAATACACATAAATTTTAAGACAACAGCTTTTTGAGACTATAGAGATAAATTTTCAATTATTTTCCATTTTCAAGTAAATTGTCATTATTCCAATTTCAGAAATGAATCCAAGACAAACAGCTAGTACCCGGGTAGGGACAGAACTTGAAGCCAGATGTCTGAATACAGACGTGTGCTCCCAATCACTTCACCTAAGTGCCTTCTCTTTGCCCTGCCTTGATTCTTCCATTTCTAGTGTGACAGCTACATGCGAAATTACAATATGCGGAGATCAAGGTTTCACAACATGATAGCTCATGTATTCACAATTCTGTGTTACAGCAGTCCCAGTTGTATACTCGAGTCCATAAAGCCCAGAAAATGAGACTATTTAAGAGATATCTGTGAAGTGCCAAAAAGTCCTAAGATACAATTTGACATACTGAAAATAACAGTAATGAAAAGATGATGGTGACATCCAACCATCAAAAAGATTGTCATTTCTTTTCCCATTTATCTATTTCCCAGATTTCCCAAACCTTCAGCACAAACTAAGCAGTAAGCACCTCGTTACAGAATTTCTTTCCCATAATTGGGAAAAGTGATTCCCATAATCACTTGACTTATTTTTTAATATAGTTTCTTTAACTGTGATTTTTTTAAATTAACATATAATGTATTAAATGAGGTGACATTTTAAAACACATAAATTTGAAAGAGCAAGTACTATATCCATTGCCAGTGGTTTTTAAAAGTCTGAATTCAAACTATAGTAAGGGTTTTTGAAAAAGTTTGCTAAGCTGATTCTGAAATTAGTATAGGAAGGTGAAATAACTAGAAGAGCCAAAACAATTTAAAAAAAAGAACAAAGTTAGAGAACTGAACATTAGCTAATCTCATGACTTATTATAAAGTTACAGTTATCAAGTGTAGTGTTGGTGAAAGGACAGACATATAAATCAATGCAACAGAATCAGAAAGCCCAGAAATAAACCCACACAAATATGGTCACTTAATTCTCAACAATTTTGCAAAAGCAATTCAACAGACAGTGTTTTCAATAAATAGTACTGGATCAACACGATACCATATGCAAAGAGTATAATATCCATACATCTCATACCATATTAAAAGCTAACTCAATAAGGACCGCGATCTAAAACTTAAAGTTATAAAACTTCTAGAAGAAAACATAGGTGCGGGTGCTCACTTCGGTAGCACATAATACAGAGAAGATTAGCATGGCCCCTGTGCAAAGATGACACACAAATTTGTGAAGCATCCCATATTTTTCTTTCAATGGATACTTTTATTGTAAATGTGCTAAATGCTCCAATCAAAAGACACAGGGTATCAGATTAGATAAAAAAGCAAGATCCACTGATATTCTGTCTACAAGAGACTCCTTTTAAGCCCAAAAGCACCTCCAGGTTGAAATGAGGGAGGTGGAGAACAATTTATCATGCTAAAGGACATCAAAAGGAAGCTGGAGTAGCAATCCTTATATCAGAAAAATTAGATTTTGAACCACAGACTAACAGAGATGAAGAGGGATACTATATCATATTTAAAGGGTCTATCCAACAAGAAAATCTAACGATTGTAAATATTTATGCTCCTAACTTGGGAGCAACCATATAAACCAATTAATAACAAAATTTAAGAAACACATTAATAATAATAATAATACAATAATATTAGGGGACTTTACACCCCCCTCACTGCAATGGACTACAATGGACAGATCATCTAAGCAGAAGATCAACAAGGAAACAAGGGCTTTGAATGACACATTGGACCAGATGGACCTCACAGATATATTCAGAGCATTCCGTCCTAAAGCAAAAGCATATACATTCTTCTCTAGTGCATATGGAACATTCTCCAGACAGATCACATATAGGTCACAAATCAAGTCTCAACTGGTACCCAAAGACTGGGATCATTCCTTGCATATTTTCAGACCACAATACTTTGAAACTTGGACTCAATCACAAGAGGAAAGTTAGAAGGAACTCAAATACTCAGAGGCTAGAGAGCACCCTACTAAAGAATGAATGGGTCAACCAGGAAATTAAAGAAGAATTTAAAAAATTCATGGAGACAAATGAAAATAAAAACACAACTGTTCAAAACCTTTGGGACACAGCAAAGGTAGGCCTCAAGGGGAGATACATAGCAATACAAGCCTTTCTCAAGAAACAAGAAATATAGAATGTAACCAAACCTAAAAGAGCTGGAGAAAGAACAGCAAATAAGGCCCAAACCCAGCAGGAGATGAGAATTAATAAAGATTAGAGCAGAAATCAAAGAACCAAAAACCAAAAGAACAGCAGAACAGATCAACAAAACTAGGAACCAGTTCTTTGAAAGAACCAATAAGATCAATAAACCCCTGGCCAGACTTATCAAAAAGCAAAGATAAAGGACACAAATAAATAAAATCATGAATTAAAGAGGAGAGATCACAACCAACACCAAAGAAATACCAACAATTTTAAGAACATATTATGAGCAACTACAGGCCAACAAATTAGGCAATCTGAAAGAAATGGATGCAGTCCTAGAGAGTATAAACTACCAAAACTGAAACAGGCAGAAACAGAAAACCTGAACAAATAAATAACCAGCAAAGAAATTGAAGCAATAATCAAAAATCTCCCAACAAGAGTCCAGGGCCAGATGGCTTCCAAGGGGAACTCTACCGAACATTTAAAGAAAAATCAGTACCTATTCTCTGAAGCTGTTTCAAAAAATAGAAATGGAAGGAAAACTTCCAAACTCTTTCTATGAGGCCAGCATTACCTTCATCCCAAAACCAGACAAAGACCCCACCAAAAAAGAGAATAATAGAGCAATATCCCTGATGAACATGGATGTAAAAATTCTCACCAAGATACTAACTAGCCAATAGGATCCAACAGCACATTAAAAGGATCATTCACCATGACCAAGTCAGATTTATTTCTGGGCTGCAAGGGTAGCTGACATTCACAAATCAATTAATGTGATATATCACATCAATAAAAGAAAGGATGAGAACCATATGATCCTCTCAATGGATGCAGAAAAAGCATTTGACAAAGTACAGTTCCCTTTATCGATTAAAACTCTGCACAGCATAGGGTTAGAAGGAACATACCCTCAGTATCATAAAAACCATATATGAAAAGCCCACAACAAAAATCATTCTCAACAGGGAAAAACTAAGAGCTTTTCCCCTAAGGTCAGGAACATGGCAAGAATGTCCACTATCACTACTGTTGTTCAACGTATTACTCCAAGTCCTAGCCTCAGCAATCAGACAACAAAAAGAAATAAAAGGCATTCAAAATGGCAAAGAAGAAGTCAAAGAAGAAGTCAGTCTTCACAGATGACCTGATCTCTTATGTGGAAAACCCAAAAGACACCATCCCCAAATTGCTACAACTCACACAGGAATTTAGCAAAGTGGTAGGATACCAAATCAATGCACAGAAATCAGTTGCATTTTTATACACTAACAATGAGACAGAAGAAAGAGAAATTAAGGAATTGACCCCATTTTATAGTTGCACCAAAAACCATAAGATACCTAGAAATAAACCTAACCAAAGAGGCAAAGAATCTATACTCTGAAAACTATAAAACACTCATGAAAGAAACTGAGAAAGACACAAAGAAATGGAAAAATGTTCCATGCTCATGGATTGGAAGAACAAATATTGTCAAAATGTCTATGATTCCCAGAACAATCTATAGGATCAATGCAATCCCTATCAGAATGCCATCAATATTTTTCTTAGAGCTGGAACAAATAATACTAGAATTTGTATGGAACCAGAAAAGACCTGGAATAGCCAAAGGAATGCTGAAGAAGAAAAAAACCAAAGCTGGTGGCATCACAATGCCCGATTTCAAGCTCTATTACAAAGCTCTAATTATCAAGACAGTATGATACTGGCACAAAAACAGACACATAGATCAATAGAACAGAATAGAGAGCCCAGAAATGGATCCTCAACTCTATGGTCCAAAAATCTTCAATAAAGCAGGAAGGAATACCCAATGGAGAACAGTCTCTTCAACAAATTGTATTGGGAAAATTGGACAGCCACATGCAGAAGGATGAAATGAACCATTTTCTTATACCATATAAAAAAGTAAATTCAAAATGGATGAAAGACCTAAATGTGAGATAGGAAACCAATAAAATCCTAGAAGAGAACACAGGCAGCAACCTCTTTGACCTTGGCTGCAGCAGCTTCTGGCTAGACATGTTTCCAAAGGCAAGGAAAACAAAGGCAAAAATGAGCCACTGGGACTTCTCAAGATAAAAAGCTTTTGCACATTTTTTTCATGTGTCTGATAGCCATTTGTATGTCTTCATTGGAGAAGTGTCTGTTCATATCTTCTGCCCATTTTTTTATATGATTTTCTGTTCTGTGTGTGTTGAGTTTGAGGAGTTCTTTATAGATCCTGGATATCAACCTTTTGTCTGTACTGTCATTTGCAAATATCTTCTCCCATTCCGTGGGTTGCCTCTTTGTTTTGTTGACTGTTTCCTTTGCTGTGCAGAAGATTTTGATCTTGATGAAGTCCCAAAAGTTCATCTTCACTTTTGTTTCCTTTGCCTTTGGAGACATATCTTGAAAGAAGTTGCTGTGGCTGATATCGAAGAGATTACTGCCTATGTCTCCTCTAGGATTCTGATGGAGTCCTGTCTCACGTTGAGGTCTTCTATCCATTTTGAGTTTATCTTTGTGTATGGTGTAAGAGAATGGTCGAGTTTCATTCTTCTGCATATAGCTGTCCAGTTTTCCCAGCACCATTTATTGAAGAAACTGTTTTTTCCACTCTATATTTTTTCCTGTTTTGTCAAAGATTAATTAACCATAGAGTTGAGGGTCCATATCTGGGCTCTCTACTCTGTTCCACTGATCTATGTGTCTGTTTTTATGCCAGTACCATGCTGTCTTGGTGATCACGGCTTTGTAGTAAAGCTTGAAATCAGGTAACGTGATGCCCCCAACTTTTGTAGCAACAGGGACAGGACTGGAAGAGATTATGCTGAGTGAAATAAGTCAAGAAGAGAGAGTCAATTATCATATGGTTTCACTTATTTGTGGAGCATGACAAATAGCATGGAGGACAAGGGGAGTTGGAGAGGAGAAGGGAGTTGAGGGAAATTGGAAGGGGAGATGAACCATGAGAGACTATGAACTCTGAAAAACAATCTGAGGGTTTTGAAAGGGTGGGGGGTGGGAGGTTGGGGGAACCAGGTGGTGGGTATTGGAGAGGGCATGGATTGCATGGAGCACTGGGTGTGGTGAAAAAAATAATGAATACTGTTACGCTGAAAAAAATTAAAATATAATTAAAAAAAAAAAAAAAAGAAGAAGCTTTTGCACAGCAAAGCAAAAGAAACAGCTGACAAAACCAAAAGCCAACTGACAGAACGGGAGATGATTTTTGCAAATGTTTGCTCAGATAAAGGGTTAGTATCCAAAATCTGTAGAGAAGTTATCAAACTCAACACCCAAAGAACAAATAATCCAATCAAGAAATGGGCAAAAGACATGAACAGACAATTCTTCAAAGAAAACATCCAAATGGTCAACAGACATGAAAAAATGTTCAACACAACTCAGCATCACCAGGGAAATACAAAATAAAACCACAATGAGATGCCACCTCACACCAGTCAGAATGGCTAAAATTAACACCAGAAACAACAAATGTTGGAAAGGGGAACCCTCTTACACTGCTGGTAGGAATGCAGTGGTGTTGTAGCCACTGTGTAAAACAGTACAGAGATTCCTCTAAAAGTTGAAAATAGAGCTCCCCTATGACCCAGTAATTGCAATACAAGGCATATACCCCAAAGATACAAATATAGTGATCCAAAGACACACCTGCACTCCAATGTTTATAGCAGTAATGTTCACAATAGCCAAACTATGGAAAGAGCCCATAGGTCCAACAGCAGATGGATAGATTAAGAAGATGTGGGATACACACACACACACACACACAGGAATATTACTCAGCCATCAAGAAAATGAAATCCTGGGCACCTGGGTGGCTCAGTGGGTTAAGCCGCTGCCTTCAGCTCAGGTCATGATCTCAGGGTCCTGGGATCGAGTCCTGCATCGGGCTCTCTGCTCAGCGGGGAGCCTGTTTCCTCCTCTCTCTCTCTCTGCCTGCCTCTCTGCCTACTTATGATCTCTCTCTGTCAGATAAATAAATAAAGTCTTTAAAAAAAAAAAAGAAAGAAAGAAAGAAAATGAAATCCTGGGACGCCTGGGTGGCTCAGTTGGTTAAGCAGCTGCCTTCGGCTCAGGTCATGATCCCAGTGTCCTGGGACCAAGTCCCACATTGGGCTCCTTGCTCAGCAGGGAGCCTGCTTCTCCCTCTGCCTCTGCCTGCCACTCTGTCTGCCTGTGCTCACTCTCTCTGACAAATAAATAAATAAAATCTTTAAAAAAATAATAAAGAAAATGAAATCTTGCCATTTGCAAAAATGTGGATGGAACTAGGGGTGTTGTGCTAACCGAATTAAGTCAATCAGAGAATGCCAATTATCATATGATTTCACTCATACAATGGAATTTAAGAAACAAAACAGAAGAGCACAGAGGAAGGAAGGGAAAAATAAAATAAGCTGAAATCAGAGAGGGAGACAAACCATAAGAGACTCGTAATCATAGGAAACAAACTGAGGGTTGCAGGAGGGGAGGGAGGTGGGAGGATGGGGTAACAGATTGATGGGCATTAAGTAGGGCATGTGATATAAAGAGCACTAGGTGTTATATGCAATGATGAGACACTGAACTCTACCTCTGAAACTTATAATACATTATATGTTAATAAACTGAATTTAAACAAAAAATAAAAGAAAGAAGGATGCCTGGGTGGCTCAGTCCACTAAGGGGCTGCCTTTGGCTCAGGTCATGATCCCAAGGATCCTGAGATAAAGCCCTGCATCGGGCTCCCTGCTCAGCAGAGAGTCTGCTTCTTCCTCTCCCTCTGCCCTCCACTCTACTTGTGTGCATGCTCTCTCTCTTTCTGTCAAATAAGTAAAATCTTAAAAAAAAAAAAAAAAGAAAGAAAGAAAGAAAGAAAACATAGGAACAAATCTTTACTGTCTTGGATTTAGCAAAGATCTCTTAACATGACACCAAAAACCCAATCCATAAAAGAAAAAAAAAATTATCAAAATTTTGAATTTCTGGTTTTTTTAAAGAAAAAGACAGCCATAGACTGGAAGAAAGTATTTCACAAGGACTTGTATCTAGAATATGTAAAACCAATTAAAAATAAGAAAACAAAAAAACTCAGAAAGTGGGCAAAAGATATAAACTGACACTGCATCAAAGAACATCTATGAATGGCACATACATACATTGGCAGATACTCTACATCATTAGCCATTAAGGTTACTACACACACCTATTAGATTGGAGGGGTGAGGGGAGAAGCCCAATGATACCAAATGCTGTTGACAATGTAGAGTAATTTAACTCATACCTTGTGGTGTGAAAGCAAAATGGTATAGTCACTTTGGAAAACTATGGAACTTTCTTAAAAAGTTAAATATACATTTACCATATGACTAAACAGGTATACTTCTAGGTACATAACCAGAAGAAATAAAAACATATTCACTGTAGCATTTTTTGTAATCACAAAAAACGAGAAACAACTAAAGGGGAATATTACTCAGTAACGAAAAGGAACAAACTACTAGTGTACACAACATCATGGATGAATCTCAAAGGCATAATGCCGTGTGAAAAAGGCCAGACTCAAAACTCTACACACATATGCTTCCACTTCTGGACATTCTGGAAAAAAAATTTTAGAGAGGGGCCCATGATCACCAGGGCTGGACCTTAAGGGAAGGCTTATGAAGGGTATTTTGGGATGATGTTACTGTTCTACATCTCAATTAGTGTAGTGTTTACATCACTGTACTTGCCAAAGCAAAGTGAATTTTATTACATATAAATTAACACAATTAAATTTTTTTATTATACACAAAATATATCTATTTATTATATTGTGAATTATATCTCAAAAGAACAGAACATTTGAAAAAAGTAGCCTGCTTAACACTAAATTTTAAGTTTTTTAAAGACAGCAACATAAACATCCTGAAAGGTGAACGTATCCTATTTGTTTCAAGCAAGTCAAGTAGGTCAAATGGATTTTATTAAAATTTGGGCGGTCACAACCTCTACACTATAGGCATTAGAAAGCCCCATTTCTGCCTCTGATTCTGCCAGTCAAGTAATACATATACTAACAAAATATTTATTTTGCTTTATTTTTCTGCTTCTAAGTTCCTTATCTTTAAAATGTAAAAAAGCATTCCTAACCTCAAGGTACTTGCAGCCACCAAGAGATGATAAATGGAATAGACGGGCCAGGAGTGCTAACAAGATGGACTCCATCTTTGGCCCTCCATCTGTTCATGTTTGCTGTGACCACTCTTGGTGCTACATATTTCAGGGTCCTTGGAAATTAATATATATATATATATATATATATATATATATATATATATATATATACACACACCCCCTAGAATTCCCCACCAAGGCCCAGATTGGGGAGGCCCGCTTTGGCCTCCCATGAATCTGTTAGAGATAAAACGGTCTTTCCCCTTCCTGATGCACCAGTAGTATCACAAGATCAAATTAAAGATTAGCTAGCACTTAGTTGCATGCAAGCCCTTTGAGGTGTATGCGAACCCTTCAATCTCACTACAGTGCCCTTCTGTGCACCTCCTCACTCCAGAATCTGGGCACGAAGGTCTGGATTTTGTGGAGAGTAGCTCTGCAACTACCATGGCTTGTCTTCTGCCTGATCCTCCTACCAGTAAGTCACCCTGTATAAAACTCTGTGTCAACTGTTTGAAGTAGCCTGCTTCATTTTCTGATCTCAACGTGACTTCTTAGTTCGGGGGATCACCTTCTAACAATGGGTGATATATAGAATATGTATAGTGTCAGCCAACTAAGTATAGATGTGTTATCACATTACATTCCCACAGAGCTAAAACTAAAATACCAGCCTAACAATAAAACCTAGTCGCTACAAATGGTAACAAAAAAGGGAAAGTAAATTATGTGCAGCAGAATTAAGAAAGTAAAATAGAAAACAAGAATCACAAATACATAAATAAAAAAACCTAGAATGTTTGCTATTTGGAATATATCAGGCATTTTGTAAATGGTTCCTTTCTTTGGGGAAGGGCACTAAAATGTCCTTTTAAAAGGGAATATTATTGCAGGTTATTCTTGCATATTAATGAATGTCGTTTGTAAAAAAAAAAAAAACACTGAAACACATTAAGTGCTTGCTATGTGTCAACACTAAGTGCTTTACATATTAGTAGATAATTTAATATTCTTATAAACCATAAGATAACACCAAATGTACTTGGGGAAGTAATTTCTTAACATTCATATGCTTGGAAGAGCATATGGAAGAGCTTCAGTAAGTCCCAATATAGTGAAAGACAAACATTTGAATCAATAACACTGAATTTGAAAACATTCCTAAGGAATCCCTGGAAGGATCATGTCTTCTTCCATACCTAAAATATGAGCCCTCATCCTTATTCAAGAAGCTATCATTGGGTCTTACAAGCAAGATAAGGAAGTGAAATAAAACGAGGACTCACTTTGCTATTAGAGGAGATTTCTCTTTTTTTAAGAGAAATTTTTCTTTTTCTTTCTTTTTTTAAACGTTCTCAGATACAAATCACCAGCAAGACCACAAAGCAGATGCTGAACTGTGGAGAGCCTTGGGGGCCCATGTCTGTGAGCACACAGGAGCGTCTCCGTGTCCCCAGTGAACAGCGCTCCTTAACACATGCTTTAACATGGAGAAGACGCGGCCCTTGCCCTGGACGCCAGGCATTAGAAGGACTTGCTTTTCTTCCACCTGCCTCCAGCTTTATTCCTGTCCGCAGGCCAAAGAGTCTGAGGGACCTTCTAGAACATACTCCAGAATACCAAGGGTCCTGAGATTTCCTATCCAAATGGCTCCAAAACTGCTCCGAGGTCCTTCTCGCTAAGAGACCTTGCCCCGCATATACATGCCACTAAGCCGAGGAAGGACCAACCAGGGCTGCTGAGTGGGCACGTGGACATACAGGCGGCCCTCTCCACACACGTGCACCTAGCTCCCCGAAGCAGTAGAAGGGAGTCCGCTCTGCCATGCCCTCGCTTTCTGGAAAGGAATTCGCAGGCATCAGAAAGGTGACAAAGCTGACTCCACAAGAGTAAGCCTGCGACACCAGACCAACGCCCGCATGGGTCATGCAGACAAAGGCCAGGACAGATGTACTGACCGCTGTACAGAAGGACCGCAGTGGGCTAGAGGAGCAAACTAAAAAAGGCTGAGGCCATCCGAGCAGTTCCTAGGAAGGGGCCTTGGACACCTGCTGCCATTCCCAGCCCAGCTCTACGGGGGGTGAGGGGGACAGGTATGTGGGTGGATGGGGGGCAGGGTATCCAAGACACCGGTTTTGACGTCAGCTGCAGTGCTAGGGAGGATGGCAGGGTAGCAACAGGGGGAGGCTGGCGCAGTGTGGGGGGCAAGGCCGTCAGCTGATCGCAGGGAGCCAGTCTAGGGCGGGCGAGAAAAGGGCGGGGCCGCGGCCGACGTCACTGCCGCGGCCGACGTCACCGCCACTTGCCGCATCCGCAAGATCTCGCTGGTGCAGCTCGGGTGCAGGTCTCTGCGGGAGCCACCCTAGACCTCTGCAGCTTCCCCGGTATCATGGCTGACTCGGAAAACCAGGGGCCCGCGGAGCCAAGCCAGGCGGCGGCAGCGGCGGCAGCGGCGGCGGCAGCGGAGGCGGCCGCGGCGGCGGAGGAGGTAATGGCGGAAGGCGGAGCGCAGGGGGGAGACTCTGACAGCGCGGCTGGGGACTCCGACAGCGCGGCCGGTCAGACGGCGGAGGAGCCCCAGACCCCCGCGGAGAATGCACCAAAGCCTAAAAATGACTTTATCGAGAGCCTGCCTAATTCGGTGAAATGCCGAGTCCTGGCCCTCAAAAAGCTGCAGAAGCGATGCGATAAGATAGAAGCCAAATTTGATAAGGAATTTCAGGCTCTGGAAAAAAAGTATAACGACATCTATAAGCCCCTACTTGCCAAGATCCAGGAGCTCACCGGTGAGATGGAGGGGTGTGCATGGACCTTGGAGGGGGAGGAGGAGGACGACGACGAGGAAGAGTACGAGGATGAGGAGGAGGGGGAAGAGGAGGAGGAGGAGGAGGAGGAGGCTGCTGCAGAGGCTGCGGCGGCCAAAGATGAGGGTCCCCACTCTGCAGTGCCTGATGACGCCAAGAAATAAGCGGGGGCAGAGATTGAGGAGGAGAATGACGACGGAAACAAAACCACTATTTTTTTTTTCAATATTGGTGGACTTAATAAGGCTCAGGTTTGGGACCAAAATACAATGTAATCAATTCTGGCGTTCTTACCTAAAAGTATAGTAAATTGAAGCAATCAGATCCTGGCCAGCCCGTTTCAAATTTTTCATTTTGAACACAATAAATATATCAAAAGGTGTTGAAGAAAACAAGTTATATTTAAAATGATTTTTTTTTTCATGATCTCTTCTGCACGGACTGCAACTGAGACTTATTAAGGGTGTCAAGTAGATGTGAAGTAAAGAATGTCACTTTGAAACCTGTTCATTCCACTGTCATCACACTACACACAGAACACCCAGACCAAGACTGAACATGTTCTCAACGCTTAACTCTTCAGTTTCTTTAGTCCGGACATTTTCCAGTGCAGAAAAAACAGAACCCAGAAGAATCTCATCTTTAAGACTTTGCTTTTGTAACCCATCAGCTTTACACTTCGGAGAAGAGTGATGGAATCCTGGAAGCCTGTGATGGAGATCATGACAGTACTGTTTAATGAGGCCTGGAAAACTGCCATTTCAAATTCTAAAGAATGTTCTGAATATTTGAGTTTAAACAAGCAACATGGTTCTGAGAAGGAGGGTGTATAACCTGTATAATACTGTCAACATATGTGTTTGTTATTTACAGTCTCATGTTTATGTGTTCTCTTGGTAGTGTCTATTTACAAAGGTGTAAAAACAAACAAACAAACAAAAAAACCCCCAATGTTTAAGTATTAAATCCCTTTACCTAGCATTCTAGAAATATTAATTTACTTGAAACGATGTAGAATGTAGCAAATCCTGTAAAGCATGTATTCAGTGTTATGTAGTTTGATCCTTGTGAAGTCGTCTTTGTCATGTAGCTTTTAGAATGTAGCTGTGAAAATTATCAGAACTCTTCAATGAAGCTAATGTTTGGAAAAAATAAATACTTGAAGAACCAATCCAAGTGTGTGTCCCCACCCCCAGCTCAGAAGTAGAAGGGTTTAAGTTTGCTTGTATTAGCTGTGCCTTCATTATTTTGCTATGTAAATGTGACATATTAAATTAAAAAATGGTGCATTTTCAAATTGTACTGCTTGAGGACAGACTGGTATACAGTTAAGGATTTTAAGGAAGGACACGTTAAATGTAAAAACTCTTAGCTTCTTTGTGGGTTTTGAATTTTGTGTGACTCAGTGATCTAAAAAGAAACATAAAGTTGTTTACCACTGTAGTGTTAATAAAACAGTATTTTTAAAAAACAAAAGGACTCAAATACTCTGCCTTCTTGCAATCAAATCCCAGCTCTGCCCCTATAAGCAATAAACCTTAAGCAATTCAGTCGGTCTGTTTCAGTTTCTCCTATAAAAGGGGTAATAATAGCCCCTTCCTCACAATTATGGAGAAGAGATCAGTTAATACACAAAGTCTACAGGATAGTATCTGACACACACTCAGTGCTCAAGAAATTTCAGCTATTATTTTATTATTTTTTTATTACATGAAACATAAAGACACTGATTGGAAATTCAATCCTCCTTCCCTTCCCAGGTACAAAAAGAGGGGGGATGGACATCATTATATTCTTGTTTATGATTCCTCATCAGAGAAGAATGTCATCTTTAATTCAGAAACAGGAAATTCAATAACCTATCTCATTTTGGTTTCCTCAATATAAAATCAGATTTTGATTTCCTCCCAGAAGAGATAAAAGACTTTCAATATGATATTATGCATATCCAAAAAAGGCTACTTCAAGTTAATATCTGGGCATCTTGAATGAAGCAAAATAATTTAAAAATTAAGGACCCCACCCTTAAAAATTAAAAACTCAGATGGATTTTCTTCCATTTTTCTTAAGGGTTAAAATTATGCAAACGTGAAATTATGCTGCTTTACCTTAAGGACTGGCAGGCAGCTCTGACCTGTTGCTTATTGCAATAGCAGAGTTAAACCTTAATGTACTATTAATCATCATTAGGGCCAGGCAACCAAAAGGGAAAATCAAAATAACGTATTATATAAGAAGTCAATAATTATCTTAATCATTGGATTATCTTCATGGAAACAAAAACTAATAAAATTCAATATTTCTTATCTTTAGGAATAAGAGACTCCTTTAATATTCTTCTAGGTCTATCTAGTAAAGAAGCAAAAATGAATAAAACAAATAAGGTAATTATTGGGGAAAAATTTTTTTGCAGGCAGATAGTTATATATAGAAAACCCAAGAGAATCAACTGAAAATTATTGAATAAATCTGAGCAAATGACCAGTTGCCATATAAATATATAAAAACTATTAACCATTTCTAGGTACCAATAATGGTCAAAACACATGGAAAGACTTTTCACAATAGAAATAAGAAATCAAAATATAAAAAAAAACAACCTCTAATAAAAAATATGTGTAATCTTATGTGAAAAGGAAAAACAAAATCAGAAATTAAAACAGGCTTTTGGATGGTAAGACTAAATAGCACAAAAGTGTTCATTCTTCCCAAAGTAACCTTTAATTTATCACACTTCAAATCAAAACCCAAACTGGATATAATTAATCTAATATCCCCCTGTAAGAATAGCTAAGGAAACTAGCAATATGGGAATAATTCAGATTTCTACCTTAGAATACAGACCTCCCCCCACCTGAAATTTTTTTAAGTGAAGAGAGTATATGATGTATTTATCAATTACTGGATAGGGAAAGGCTGAGATTGGTGATATAAGACCAAAAGAAATAATCAACAGACAGGACAACACAGAAATAAATACATTCTAGAGATTTAAACACAAGCACCCCATTTTTTCAAAAGCAAACAACTGGAAATATACAATAAATAACAAATGGCAAAGGGTTTAGTGGTCTTAATAAAGAATACCCACAAACCATATGAAAATCATTTAGTCCCAATACAGAAAGACATAAAGGACACCAGCAGACTGCTTTAAAAAGAAGAAATACTATAGCCCTGTCTGGGGCAGAAAGACACGTCCTGAGAGGGCAGCACCAGGGCTCAGTGAGGTCTGGAACACAGGCATTCCCAGCCGGGGAGTGCTCGGACCAGCCGTCTTCCTTCCAATAAGGGCAAGACTTTAACTGTGGGGTTTTTTAGCTACCAAACACACCACCGTTGGCCACATTTCCCAGGACACGGGGATGCTTGTGGATGCCCTTCACAATGTCAGGCCATCTCCACTGTTTCCTAACTGGCTTGATCTTTACCTCTGTTTCCTGCCCTGCTTATTTGATTGCTCCTCAGGCAGTCATAAAACCTGCATGTTAACATCTAGCAGGATACCCCGCCTTCAAAGTGGGTCAAACACTATCACTCAGCGTTAATCCATTATATGCTCAAATTTGTCAGCAATGCACAAAATAACTGGCGGGAAGAATAGCAGTATGCATTACACATTCAATTCGGTCTCTGAGAGCATTACACAGGAAAGTGTCGCATCCTGATGCTCACTGCCAAAGCATGACACAGCAGTTCTCCCTGCCTGAAAGTTCACACTTAAGGCAGACACAGACATATTTGCACATGCATACACAGGTACACAAACACTTTTTATTGAAGAGAAATACACAGAACATAAAATTAACCATTTAAATGAACAATTCAGTGGCATTTAGTACATTCACAATATTGTCCATTTCTATCTAATTCACAGGAAAATGCACCAAAGCTGTGTAGAATATGAAAAGTAGCCTAGGTATGTAAGAAATGCAAAATTTTACAAGTGCAACAGAATTTATTACTTGTTTTCTTTAAGAGAATCTTAGTGCTTATAAGGATTAGGTAAAATGAGTACTCTCATACATTGATGATAATATGCAAGTTGATATATAATTCATTAATGAAATCATTTCAGCAACAACATCTATCAACCAATTGAAAATGACATACACTAATTCAATTTCACCCTTGGGATCTTATTAAAAAGCAATTTTAAAGGCAAAGAAAGCTTTAGACAAAAGATACTTGACAGGTCTTACTAAAAATAAAGGAAGGGGGAGAGAAACAAAAGAGAACTTAGAAGCCAAATACCCCGGAGCAAGACAGTAGAACACACACATCCACATGGCAGACTGTGCAGTCATTATTAAGGGTGTCCATGAGGGCTTTGTAATAACATAGTAAATATAAGCGCTGTCTCAAGCGAAGTTTAAAAATTCAGACATATAATTTTATACATTCACAGTATATTTTTAACTATGCCAACCTTGTTTTTTAAACCCCATAGTGTGCCTGAAAGGAAAACAGCAAACTTCTAAGTCATGTCTCTTCCTGGGTTGGGGAGGGGACTCAAGTCCTGGTCTTAGCCTTGAAAGGGCGGGTGCGGACCTTCACAGAGCACAAGCTCTCATCTCACTCCCAATGCTTGGCTTTGAATCCTACACTTCTAGCTACGTCACCCTGAACAATTAAGTTGTGCCTCTCTGTGGCCCAGTTTCCGTATCTGTATAGTGGGGAGGATTACATGTGAAGTACTTAGACAAATGTAAGCACTCAAGAAATGTGACTGGCATTTTAGTCATCTGCTATCCTAAAACAGCCCAATGCAAATACAAACAGATCTTAAAGATTACACCAATAGATTATCTCAAGACTTCAACTTGACAAGTCTGTCAGCAGTCCTAACTTCAGGAGATCTTAAGGAACCACAGGTGTCTGTCATGTAGGATTTTTTCCTCAGGTTCTCACTATAGAATCTGGGTGCCCTTTGGAGCACTTACGTTAAGCCTCACACTCCTTACTGGTGATCTTTTTTTTTTTAAGGTACTTTTCTTCTTCTTCTTCTTTTTTTTTTTTTTTTTAAAGATTTTATTTATTTATTTGCCAGAGAGGGAGATCACAAGTAGGCAGAGAGGCAGGCAGAGAGAGAGGGGGAAGCAGGCTCCCTGCTGAGAAGATAACCCCACGTGGGGCTCCATCTCAAGACCCTGAGATCATGACCTGAACCGAAGGCAGTGGCATAAACCACTGAGGCACCGAGGTGCCCCACTGGGTGATCTTTTTACTGTTTTTCAATCCCTTTCTTAACGTGGCAGAAATGGGAGAACACATCAATTTTATTTGACTACATTAAATTAAAGTCAATTTGGGGAAACCTCGAATGACATGTGGATTTTTCATTAATAATAATAACACCATGTTACAGAGTATGAGAAATACTTAACCATGAGTAGTCGTTATTCAGATGTGATTACCAGCTGTGGCAATAGCTGGCTATGATGTAGCCACCAGCCATCACCTATGGATGTTCTTTTACTTGGATGCTTGTAACTCATTTGACTATCTGCAGCTCTTATTCAAGGATAGGATGCAATCTTAAGACCAAATGAAATGTAATAAATTATGGATAAAGAATTGGTATCTTTCTGGCATTTTCCTCCAGGGCAGTGGTGATAGCAAATACCTTACTGTTAACTCAGCAAATAACTGTTAAGAAAGTATCTGTTAAGAAAGTATTGTTAAGCAGTATCTGTATATTCAACTGCCTACAAGTTAAAATCCAGCAGACATTATTCTTATCTTTCAAGTTTTCTTTTAAAAAAAAAAAAATTAATTATTTATTTGACAGAGGGAGACACAGGAAGAGAGGGAACATAAACAGGGGGAGTGGGAGAGGAGCCTGGGTGGCTCAGTGGGTTAAAGCCTCTGCCTTTGGCTCAGGTCATGGTCCCAGGGTCCTGGGATCGAGCCCCACATCGGGCTCTCTGCTCAGCAAGAAGCCTGCTTCCCCCCTCTCTGCCTGCTTCTCTGCCTACTTGTGATCTCTGTCTGCCGAATAAATAAATAAAATCTTTAAAAAACAAAACAAAAAAAAAAACAGGGAGAGTGGGAGAGGAAGAAGCAGGCCCGATGCAAGACTCAATCCCAGGACCCTGGGATCATGACCTGAGCTGAAGGCAAACACTTAACCAAAGGAGTCACCCAGGCGCCCCTCATCTAGTTTTCTTAGACCCATCTAAGAAATACCCAAAAAGGAACCCCCCCCCCAGTGGTGAGATTATGACATATACTAGACAAAAGGGAAAAGGAGCTGCAATGATTCATCTTTCACAGTTGTATGCAACATTTCTTACCAGGGTCTCAGTATGCTTTGCTTATAAGATTTTTGCTTTTGCAGCATAAAAGAAAAAGAAGAGAAATTCACTTGTATCTTCCTAGTTGTCCTTCACCATGACAGTTATACTAAGCAATGCGGCAGTAACCACACAAGGTTCTCAGAAGCTTCTCCAGTAGGTAACTGTGACAGAAATAAGGTCTGCCTCCTGTCACAAGTACAAAGGCATGCACAACAGTGCCGAAAACAGCATGGATGAGTTCACTGTGTGCTCAACGAGTGCTAGTGACCCAGAAACGTCAAAACATAAACTTCACCAAAGATAGAAGTTGTTCCACACGCTAATCTCAAACACAGTATGTTGGCAATCAAAACAGGAGCCCGCCATCCTCTGCCTGGCAAGTTTTAAAACTACGACACTCTCTATTGTACAAAGACTTGAAAACTTTTGAAGCTACTTTTTGGAAGTCATGGTAACAAAGGAGCTTCATAATACAAGTTAAAGAATGACGGGGGCTCCCTTCTCTTTATTCTCTTGAATTTAAGTACTGCCTTTCTTTTAAGGAAACTGTGTGTCATCAGAACATCCTTACTGAAAATGTGTTGTAGGAGCAGCCCCGAAGTCAATTAGTGGCCAACAACTGCAAAGTAAGAGAAAAGGAGCCCACATGTTTTTAAAGATTTAATTATTTATTAGGGAGAGAGAGAGAGCATGCACACACACACACACACACACACACCACACACGAGAAGAGGAGAGGGAGGAACTTGAGCAGACTCTGTGCTGAGCACGGAGCCCAACACAGGCCTCAATCTCATGATTCTGAGATCACAACCCAAGCCAAAACCAAGAGTCAGATGCTCAGCTGACTGTGCCACCCAAGCATTTCCTCAACACGCCTTTTAAACAAAAGCATGCTCTTCCACACTGATTCTGAGCACTACTTGGGGTTAAGCACTATCCATGAGTGTGCAACAGCAGATGGTGTCAGCAGCAGATATAAACAGTGGACAAGGAAAAGAAGATGAGAAAACAATGTCTGCCAGGAACCAACTTCTATCCCATAACTCCTGAGCTCACAAACAGTGGCTTCTTACTACCTGCTGAATGAAGTCTAAAATTCTCTATTTACCAAAGACTTCTACAATGTAACCTCCAAGGCTAAACGAGTGTGGGTCCTCCAAATGAAGCTTCCCCTGGCAAAGCCCCCAACCAGTACCCACACGCCACACACACTCACTCACTGTTCTCTCCCTGATACAACAACCAGGATTTAGCCATCACTCTATGGAGCGGCTTTCACTGTTCACTGTGGTCTTTGTCGCTACTTTCTGTTATCCAACAGGTAGGTAGGTTTCGCAACCTAACTCTATGCCATATCTGACCTCCTGGGTCTACGTGTCCAAGCTGCTATTCCTGAACTCTTCGGATTCAACCCCCAATTCAGTCTATTTCACTTTTGAAGTATGGCTGCACATGACAACAGCTTACACCCTAAGGAGACTGTGTTTTATCTCAGTATTCCTGAACATGTTATCTCCCAACTATTCAGTCAATTCAACTGATGATTCAAAGAAATATCTATTGAATAAGGAGAGACAGTGAGAGTTATAGGGAAGGAGAAGCAGAGACAGGAAGAGAAAAAAACTCAGACCCAGAAAGAGAGAGGGAAAAAAGCAGAGACAAAAAGTACTCTAAGGGAAATACTTTTATAAAGATAAGAAGGAGTTGTAAGTCCCAAGAACTGCTTCAAGTGAAGACTACATCACAAAGGGCCTTCGCCTGCACTGGGTCACTGTGCCACTCAGTGTACCAAACACACAGAGCTCTCTGAGGACTCACCACCATATAAAGACATTCTGAATGTTCCCTTCCTTGGGCCACAGGCCTAGCCCTTTGGCAGCTTCCACAAAATCATGCACACGTTATCTTGTCTGAAACTTGATGCAAAAGCTCAGATATTCTTTGAGAACTAAAGGCAGATATGTACATATATACCTGATAAAACAATCATCAAAACTATAAGAGAAACCTTCTGTGCCAAAAATCTACTCTGATCCACCATACATTTCCCTATTCTTAAAAAAAAAAAAAAAAAAAAAATCAGACTACAAGGAATATATAAGCCTGTTCTTATGTGAAAAAAATAAATAGATCATTTACTGTGAACAAAGTATCAATGTTATTCAGATAAAGACAGGATGATACATTTAGCTCCAAGGGATTCTTTTTTTTTTTTTTTTTTTTTCCTCCAAGAGATTCTTATTAGGGCTTGACTGGAACACCTGCTTGTCACAAGACTAACCTCTTTATTAGGTTCCTAGAATCAAGGTAATTCCATCATCTGAAACCATTTTTGTTGGGCACTTACTTTCCCCAAAGCTGAGGCCCCCTGCATAGTCTGGAAGGTTTACATGACAAAGAGGGTTACTGAATGTTACATTAGACCTCACAGTCTTCAGGTTGTCTTTAAAAATGTGCAAGGACGCAGGAAGAGGTTTGTCCGTTTTTCTAGATCTGCAACAGTCATCTCCTGAATCTAGGCCTAGTGTCTCCTCTAATATGAAAAATTAATTACAATCTACAAATTCTTGCTCTCTTACCCTTGCCTCCTCTGCAGCAGGGATTAAGATTTAACATCAATCTCTGTCTTAAAAGTGTAAATGCAGAGAAATAAAGTAGCAACATCTGCAAGGGTCTGGGGTCAGGACTAACCTGTTATCCTTGCACACAGTTACTTTGTCTCCCCCAGGTATCAGCTTCTTCTGTTCAACCACTCCATAGCTTTCTCGACAAATCTATATGTAAGGAGAAAAAAAGAGATGTTTCAATTCTGCTTACCACCTATCCTTTTAGACTCCAAATGACTGAGAGAAGCTTTAGGAACAAATGTAGCTTAATCACTACTTCTTACATAGGAAATTCTTGGGAAAAGAGAACCTGATTCAGAAAACATTACCACCTTAACAAGATATCCTGTGTTTTAAGATATGCAGTTGCCAATAAATGCAAGCAAAGAGAAAATGATATGAACTCTAGAAATCTATGTATCAAGAGTAAAGAAGACTAATATTTCATAATGTTAAGTTCACAGATGAATCATTCATTCATTTATTCAACAAATTTACTTAACTCCTTTAACAATCAAGACACTATAACTAAAATAAAATTTTTACAGAGAAGACCCTGAATTTATTCTTTGATTTGGAAAACAACTGTATGTTCATTACAACTTGTGAGCATGATGAAAGGGAATGTCACAATCAGAAGGAAACTGTGGAAATCCTTACCGTGAAATTGAGACAGAAAGTCTCCTCAATATCTTCCCCGGGGTAATCTAAAAGTTCTTGAAGACTCCTAATAGAGAAAGAATAGAGAAAGGAAAAGAGAGGCAAGTTAGACATGGTAATAATGTTTCTACTTTAGTTATATATCCAGAATCTGTGTAAGGAAAAACTAAAAGAAGATTCTAGGATAAACATAAATCCAGACTGACAGAAAAGTGTTTATACCTTAAAAAGAAATATGACAAGGGCACCTGGGTGGCTCAGTTGGGGCAGTATCCAACTCTTGGTTTGGGCTCAGGTCATGATCTCAGGGTCATGAGATCAAGCCCACACCAGGCTCCACACTTATCATGGAATCTGCTTTTCCCTCTCCTGCTCCTCCCCCTGCTCTAAAAGAAATACATAAAATATTTTAAAAGGGGGGGGAAAAGTATGGCAGTAGACCTGTAAGACATTTGTTAATTATACTCTTCCCACTGCCAAGACTTACTAGATTTATGAAGAAGTTCAGATAGATTTATATCTGACACACTGGTGTTCTTTTAACTGTGGTATTGCTTGGAAGTCAAAATATAAGGACACGGTACTCCAGTGGCCCTAGAGAATGTCTTTACCCACATGCATCAGAATAATCCTCCCATCATAAGAAAGCCAAAAAGTCACCTCTATCCACTTAGGAATCTTAACTGGCTGACTAGTTAATGCAAGGGGCTCTGTGGGGTAAAGATACTCTATTACCTGACATAATAAAGAACACAAACAGGCCCTCTGAAAACAAGAATATGTTTATACCAACAATGATCATATCCTAGCTTTCAAGAGAATACCTTCTTGTAAGAAGACCTCATTCACACTTTCTTCTTCAGTGAGCTCCGGGTCCAGTTTCATCAAAAGTTTCCAAGGAAGAAAATTCTTAGCATGGAATTTAAATCCACCACCAGTTAAACCAGCCAGAATCATTACTTCAAAAATATCCTCAGCCAGGCTGGCAAAGGGGAATCACACACACTTCAACCACTCTCTGACTTTCTTCAGTCACCCCGAAAATTAACACTGCCAGAGTCTCGTCTGCTGTTTTCCAATATTCCTTCTAAATGTTCTCTTCCCTCTGTGTCCCCACCCCTCCCATCCTTCCTGGTTTTTCAGTACTGGTGTCCTACACACACTGGTGTGGCTCTCCCTTCCAGAGGGAACATCAGAAATGGCCCTTTCTCTATCTCCATCTTAATATTGGTACTCATTCTCCATAAAAGGGGCTATTGCTTCTTGTTGAAGCCAAAAGGATTATACTGTTTACAGAAATCCAAGGGTATGGTGTTTTTTATATATCTGATGCCACCTAAAATCAAGGCAAAAAAACTCAGAATCAAAGGGGTTTTTCAGAGCCAGAAAGAGAATAACATAAAAATATGGCTCCGCTACTCTGGAGAACAGTCTGGCAGTTCCTCATAAAACTAAACCCAGAGCTACCATATGGCCCCAGCCATCCCACTCCTAGGTAGCCACCCAAGAGGAATGAAGACTTACATCCACACAAAAATCTGTGCAAGAATGTCCATAGTGGCATTATCCATGCCAGCCGAAAAGGGGAACAACTAATGAACGGATGAACACAGGGTCATCAATATCCACTAATGGATTATTATTTGGCAACAAAGAGAAATTCATTACTGACACATGTTACAACACAGATGAACACTGAAAACATGCTGCCTCAAAGAAGCCAGACACAAAAGACCACGTGTTGTATGATTCCATTTATATGAAATATTCAGACTAGGCAAGTCTACACAGAAAGGAGATCAGTTGTTGTCTAGGGCTTGCGGATGAGGGGACTGGGAATGACAACTAAGGAGTACCAGGTTTCATTTTCGTACAATAAAAATCTTCTAAAATTGTGGTGATAGCTACACAACTCTGAACATACTAGAAGTCGCTGAATTGTAGACTTCAAGTAGGTGGATTGTATGGTATGTGAATTATATCTCAATTAAAATTTTTTAAAATACTCCCTTTTTTGTACTTGCTCCCTCTGTATTTCCAGACCCTGAGAGTCTCCACTCTTTGTTTTTGTTCAGGACAAGGAAGAGTGAGATTTTTTTGTACCCCTGGGCACCCACAGCCTCCCTTTTCCTTTGCCTCCTCTGCTATAGGCAATGCCTCAAGTGAGTAGCAGCCCATCTACATTGTAAGAGTCTAGCCATATGGTCTGATAATGTGGTATTTTCAACCCTGAATCCCTGTGGCACAGGCACAGCCAGAGCAGTTCCCCATCTTTCAGCTTCATACCTTCCTTCAGTGGGTGAGAGCTCCTTTAGATCTTCCAAGCCAGGCTTTACATTCAATAACTTCTTGTAGAGAGCCAACGGAAAGTGGAGATCAACCACAGTGGAGTTGTAGATGGCTAGTCCACATGTTATGCCAATCAAGTGGAACCAGTTGTGCTCTACAAAACACTTTTCAGTATGTATGCAAACGTGTTAAAAATTTTAAAAAAGGAATGCACGGCTTGCAGCCCTCAAAACACTGCCATTTACCTCAGAATATCTTCGTATAAAATAAAGACCTCATTAATTCTTAATTATCTTCTGAGGCAGGGAAACACCCTGCAATACCACCAAAACCCATAACCTAGAGGAAGTCCAGCAGTTACAGCTCATCTAGCGACACAGAGAAGAGCATATAATCTTCTAGAGCAAGGCTATCCAACAGGACTTTCTACACTGATGTGAACAGTCTATGCTATGCCGTGCCATCATCCCCCAGCCCACTAGCTACAACGACTGAGCACCTGACATGTGGCTAGCACAATTTTGGAAAGAAATCTTCAATATTATTTAATTTTAACTAAGTAAAATTTAAATTTAAATACCTACATGCGGCTAATGGCTGCTTTTTTAGAACAGTACAGCTCTAGGAAGAAAACTCCACTGGAAAAAAAGAACTAAATTATAGTCTACTTAAAATTAGATGCCATTTGAAGCTTAACTCTCCTACTGAATTTTCAAAAATAACATGTGTGCCTGTATTTGTGTAAGTGTTCACACACATACCACATTATTAAAGTAAGATGTACCTATCACTTTCCACATGTCATAAAACTCACTTCTGTATCACAGTGTTCATATTTTTACCCTTCAAAGAATAACAAAACCTGGATCTTACCTACCAGAAAGAGAAATGGGGGGTGGGGGAGTGACAAAATACATGGGATCTTGTCAACGAGTGAAAAATACAGATGAGCTACATTATTCAGACTGTTGGAATTATCTTTGTTATGCTCCCCTTTGTAAAGTCAGAAGTCAGGGGACTGGTCTGACCACAAAAAGAAAGTCTAACACAATCCTTCCGTTTAACTGCAATATCACTAACTTACCGTATCTGAAAACCACAAAAGATTTGAATCCTGATAGTAGGTAAACATTCCGTAGATAGGATTCAAAAGTTCTTTTAACAGTAAAAGAAAGAACTCCTTTGTGACACCACCAGCATCCACTGCTTCTTCACCATCAAAGATTACCTTAAAATAATGAAAGTAAAATTAATACTTCAGGGAAACCTTTGATGTTTAATCTTTTTTTTTTTTTTTTTTTTTGCAAACTCTCCAAAGTCAGAACAAAGGAAGAAATATATAACAGAGAATACGCTGATGCAATGAAAACTACAAGGTGTACTTGCTGATTATTAACAAAGCACTTACAGACCCACAAAATTTCTACTAGTACTCCAAGGAATACAAAGGAGGTCAGAAGTTTACCATATGTCCAGGGAAAGTTTACCATCTATTTCGGGGAGTAAGGCAAACAAAATAATCAATTGGAGAATATGCTTTTTTCTTTTTTTTTTCTTGAAGATTTTATTTATTTGAGAGAAAGAGAGGGCACGAGGAGGGGTGGGTGGGGGAAGAGGGAGAAGCAGACTCCCCACTGGGCAGGGAGTCCCATGTGGGGCTCAATCCCAGGACCCTGGGATCATGACCTGAGCCAAAGGCAGATGCTTAACTACTGAGCCACGCAGGCACCCCTATATTTTATTTTCCAAGAGTCAAATACATTGAGAGGTAAATGTTCTGGTGCATAGAGAAAAGCAATGATTAAACTGAGTAAAGGAACACTTTCTGGAAGAAATCTCTCTCTGTGGGGCTCTTGAAGGAACTGATGCATATGAAGGAAGGAGAGCATCCTAAGGAGGCAGACTTGGGTTCTGTAAGGGGCTATAACCAGACCTATAGAGGGCATCCTGGCCCCATAAGGATCATCACAGTGACATCTGCAGCAAACCAACAAATGAGATTTATTGCAAGTCTGTTACATGCCAGTATTTAAACTCTATTATCCTAATCAGAACAGCCTCATGCGTAGAGACTACTATTATCAGCCTCATTTTACAGGTAAGGGCTCAGACACAGCAAAAAAATAGCATTAGAAAAAGTGTATCCTTGTGTCTGAGTTCCACACTTCTGAGAGCGTGGACAGGAGCAAAGGTGAGGACAAACACTAGGACTTCGATTGTGCAGATGTCACCAGGAGACTTAGAAGAGTCTCATCAGAATTACTGATTGAAAACAGGGGAAAGAGGGAGCCCCCTCTCTTTGCAGTATCAAAAATCTAGCCCAGAAATTCCAGGGAGAACTCCCAGGCAGATGCAGGATACTGATGCCACTCAGGGGCTGTTCTAGAAAGGGTGACAATAGCGTGGAGATCGTCAGTTTCCTACTTAAACTATCATCAGTTTCCTACTTAAACTACCTTTTGGAAACTAGAGTTTACAACAGGAATGGCGACAGAGATCTGGAAATCATCGGAAGGGAAAGATAAAGGGCTTAAAAAAAACCCACTTCAGATAATTCATTAAATATTAATCGAACACCTATTTGGTATCAAGCATTATGCTAAGCGCCCTAGGAATACAGTAAGTAGTAACACGAACACGCACAGTCTATGAGGAGAGAAAAAGTTTTAATTCAGTAATTTCAGGGTACTAAGAGTAACTATCATGATCAGTCAACAGCTTCCCAGACAATTTCACTACCTTTCCATTCTACTTTTTCCCTTCTTTCTCTTTTCTTTCTCCCCCATCCGGGCCTTGGTGGGGAATTCTAAGGTATGTATATTAATTTCCAAGGGCCCTGAAATATGTAGCACCAAGAGTGGTCACTGAGCAAACATAAACAGATGGAGAGCCGAAGATGGAGTCTGTCTTGTTAGCACTCCTGGCCCGTCTATTCCATTTACCATCTCTTTCTCTTCAATATTTGACAACCAAAACCTTCCTGACTAGAGAGTGTCACCTAGTCTTGCTCTTGCTTGCTTGTTTCTGGAGAGCTGGAGCTGGTACACCCAAGAGGGCGGACAAAGAAAGCCCTATAATCCCTCAAGTAATCCACTGGCTTTCTTATCTGATGTTATGTTGAGATGTTCTGCTCGACGATTTGACAGAAGGAGGTGATCAAATTCTTGTAAAAGGATGAAAGAAATCATGAATGGCTATACTCCACAATTTTAATCGTAAGACCTCTGCTGTTTCTTCAACACTGTTTAATGAAAACCCTGGAAGATAGAGGAATAAAATGAAGGGCTCACTTTTAGAGGCTTTTTCAGGTCAATATCAGAATGAATGCTCAGCTCTCTTAAGGCATCTCCAACGAGATTGTTCCTGCGAACATGAAGGACGAGGAAGGGGCTTCTGGCCAGCAGAGGCTCCAAGGTGAGAAGCATGAAGACATTCTGCAGGTTAGCTCCATTGACTGCCACCTGGAAGAGCACACCCAAGAACACAATTATACAGATAGCAAGAGATGGACAGACGGAGAGAGAGAGGGGTGAACGAAGGGATATACCCACCAACAATAAGAATAGGTAGATTTGGATTATTCACAAATGTCTTAGTAAGCTTATCAAAACCAATTATATTTTATAATAGAAGTGTATATTTAAAATAAATTAAATCTCTGTAACTTCAGTTTTTATCCAATAAAGAATTACTAAGCTCCATTTAATTATTGCCCTAGCTCTACACCAGGGCAGCAAACTATGGACTGCAGACCAAACCGAGCCTGTTCCCTGTTTTTGTATAGCTCTTGAAATAACAATGTTTTTTTCATTTTTAAATGATTGGGGGGAAAAAAACTTCACATGTAAAAATTATATAAAATTCAAATGTCAGTGTACAGAAAATTGTATTAGAAAAACATCATGCTCATTCATCTACTTACTGTCAATCACTGCTTTCCATGTTACAACATGAAATAGCTAAATAGTCGAGATAGACTACATGGCCCAGGAAGACTAAAATACTTATTATATGGCCCTTTACGAAAATGCTTGCCAACCCCAGATCCAGGTAAACATGCATTCGTGCAGAGGTGTTACATTCAACATAAAATTGCTGAAAAAATTTATAGTAGTTCTAAAAAGTTATAAGGAAAGTTACAAGCTAAACAGACTCTTTCCTGTTAGTAAAAGTTACAATGGAATGCTTAGGATGAACAGAACACAGTAAGAAGAAGAAATCATTTTTAAAATGTGATACCTGCATCTGTAGTTCAGCATCAGTTTGTAACATTTTGGTCTTGGCTTGGGCATCAAAGATGAAAGGGTAGGAACAAAGTGTGACAGTATCCTAGAATAAAATATATTATTGGCAAATATTACAGTGTTTCACAGAGAATACTGCTGGAAAAATATAGAATTAAATGAAAAATGGATGATTTACCTGTATTATAGATGGTCTAGCCTTCTGTATAAAGAAAAATAAAAAGTCTCTTACTTGGATTGCAAAACCTGAAATTTCTAACCCCTGCAAATATAAAATATAAATAACAAAACATATAACCAATCTCTGCCCAGGCAGAGAGCGAACGTCCTTTAGATGGCTGACTGGATTTTTGATGGGACAGACCAGATATTTTGATGGGTACAGACTAAGAAAAAAATATGAAAATAATTCTAAAAAATTTTCAAGGACCTTTAAAGACCATTTCATTGACTCCATAATTTACAGCATTAACGGAATGTTCTTTTATAAGAAATCAAATTCCAAAACAGGAACTTTACAACCTTGACTTCAGATATTAATTTTATTGGGTAAAATGGATGATGCAGACTGCATTGTATTTGGTGTCATATTTCATCTTACACACACACACACACACACACACACACAAACACACACTGTACGACTAGGAGAAAACAAGTATTTGGAAACCTGTCCCTGACTCAGCACTTAGACTAGTGGTTGGCCTGTAGAAGACAGTCCATCAATATGTGAATAAATCTAAATAAAATTCTAAGGACGGGAATAACAATAAATAATAAAAATCACAAATGAAACATATCAACAAGGTTTGTTACCATTTACCAAAAAAAAAAAAAGTTTTTTTTTTTTCTGGAAGTTGTTAGGTTATGTGACAAACATTAATTGATTTAATCGAAACAAAAATGTCAACAATATACACTCTGTTGATCAGCAGTATTTCTCAGACAGAAAACTGCAGACTTACTCTCAGAGATCTGAGAGTGCTCTATGAATTTTTAAAAATTCTGTGAGTTTTTAAAAATAATATCCTAAAAAAAAATCATGAAAATGCATTCTGAACAACCTCATTAAGATGATTTCCATTTATTTTAATGATTGCTCTGGCGTCACATTATATATGCTTAATTGTCCAAGGGTAAAGAAAAAGAAGAAAAGCAGCCTTCCTCTGTAAGTGATGCATTTGCGCCCAAGAAAAGGCCAGGAACAGTCTTGGCCCACTGCATGAAAGAATGTTTAATAGCTTCTGAAAAGAGAATAGAGCTGAGTCATCCCAGGGCCGGCAGGCTGCGGGAATTCAGGCACCAAGGCCTGACAGACAGCTGGCAGTTCCTCCCCACAATGCAGTGGGTTTCAATAAGATGTTTTTGCTGTCACATTTCATCATGAGGCTAATCTGCATTTTACTGATTATAGAGTTTTGTCTGCATTTAATTTATAGATTTGGTTGGCTCTATAATTGTTAAAGGCTACTAAATAAGAAGGGTTTAACTACCTCCTTTTGTGTTTCTGTATATTTCGATGAAATCATTTAATAGCAATTTTCACTAAAATCCATCCATTTTCATTAAAATTATCCTATATATAGGAACCTATATAAAGGTTCCTTTAGAGATCTTGGAACATTTCTCTAGACTAAGAAACCCTAACTGTGAGTGGATTCCAGTCCAGTGAGACAAGATAAGGAATCATGCATATATAATCCAGACTAATTTAGCTCATCCTCATACCTACATTTCTAATTATTTGGAATTTAAAAATTTAAATCACTAAAAAAAAAAAAGGAAAAAAAGGCCACATACCATAAAACAGCCCTTCACAAAGTGACCTTCTAGTCTAGGTACCTGAAAAAGGTAGAAGCATCCTAGGGAAGTGGGTTTAAAAGCGGTAGCAAATTTGCAACAACGTGGATGGAACTAGAGGGTATTATGCTTAGCGAAATAAGTCAAGCGGAGAAAGACAACTATCATATGATCTCCCTGATATGAGGAAGGGGAGATGCAACGTGGGAGGTTTGGGGGGTAGGAGAAGAATAAATGAAACAAGATGGGATTGGGAGGGAGACAAACCTTAAGAGACTCTTAATCTCACAAAGCAAACTGAAGGTTGCCGGGGGAGGGGGATAGTGAGAGGGTGGTGGGATTATGGACATTGGGGAGGGTATGTGCTATGGTGAGTGCTGTGAAGTGTGTAAACCTGGCAATTCACAGACCTGTACCCCTGGGACTAATAATACATTACATGTTTATAAAAAATTTTAATAATTTTTTAAAAAGCGGTGGCAATATTCAGAACTATGGTTATTTGCTTATTCTCAAGGGACAAAAAAGATCTTTAACGTGTGTTGGTCTATAAAGCAAGATAAAGTTTTGAAATCTTCAAATGTAAAAGTGACTGGGAGAGAAGTGACCAGAGTGACCACAAGAATGGCTGTGGGCATTACAGCACTGCAGCAGACCGAGTCTTCTTAAATACGGGTGTTTTTGCTGGCCAGTACAGTTATTTCAGACCATAGCTGGCAGCTGTCTGAAGGTCCCAGCTCACTCCAGGCCTGCTGCTGTTCTCAGACCATGCTGCTGCCCTCTTGCTGCAAGTCCCAGCACGAGCCCACCCAGGCCTCCTCCAACATCTACCTCCTCAGTCCCAGCCCCTCACTTGACCTCTTTACCCCTGCAAGAACCCAGTTTGGGAAGTAGGCAGATGTCTCTTCTGCAGGAGGGAAGGAGTTAAATGGAGGGCAAGGTCACCACCCTCTCCTGGAGCGGTATTGGGGTTTGGTCTGTTGCCTCCCAAGAAATCCAGAACTGCCTTGGTTAGGAGCAAGAGCCAAGGCCAGAGAGCTGATGGTCCGTGAGACCCTCCCCCAAACAGGGGAGAACCACAGTGCCAGCTCTAAAGAAGGCAAAGGAAGGCTATTCGGTCAAAAGAAGGAACAGAATGGTATGGTCTACTTCTTTGAAAAATTTTTAAAGATTTACCCGTTTATTCTAGAGAGAGCGAGAGCACAAGCGCCAGAGTGGGGGAGGGGAAGAGGGAGAGAGAATCTCAAGCAGACTCCCTGCTTAGCACAGAGCCAGCCACCCAAGAGCATGACATAAGCCGAAATCAAGAGCCAGCCACCTTACCAACTGAGCCACCCAAGCATCCCTATGAAGGTCTGTTTATCCATAAAAGGTCTATAATTTTTTATAAGTCTATGTGTTTTTGAATCTGAAATACAATCATTTAATTTCACTGATTTTTATTCTGTAAATGCTATTTTAGAAATGCTGTTAGTCCTGGCATTTCTGTATTACAGGAAATGAATGTTCAAACAGCAGTGTTAGGATTTTGCTCTACAGCTGCTCTCCCTAACGTAGGTAGGAGCGTGAGCGTGAACTGGTAAGATACGCGACCCTCTTGGGGAGGAAGCTGCCTGTCCTGGGCCATCCACCGCCCCAGAATGAGTGTGACAAACATAAAAGTAGCAAAGTACTGGTAACGGATCATACTTCAAGTGCTCCTGCTTGAGATGGGATTAGACTGTGACCTTATTTCATTTTCAAAAGTATATTAAACAGAAGCATGGAATAAGTACATGGTGCAGAAGTGGGAAATTGGGAATACCCTTTTCTCCTTTTTTAAATAGAAATCCACATTTCCTAAGTGTGGCTGTGGCTGGCTGGGGACAGGAGGTACTGTACAAACACCTGCAGCACAAGGAGAAGACACAGCTCACTCAGGGCCTTAGGGCCTGCCACCGGGCATTCCTGTCCCTGCTACAGACAAGTCTGGCTTCCCTGCATTACAGCTTGATGCTGAATGAACAAGTGGCCTTGTCTCGCCCATGCACAACAGGGTACCTAGAGCCGGACTGCTGCCCCATGTGACATATCCAGCAAGATGTCAAGTCAGTTCTTGTGTTTACTTGGGAAGCATTTACTTTGTCGCTCACTTTCTCCCTCGCGCTGCCCTCTAGGGCAGCCCGCGAAGCCACTTGTTCTATGTGCTCTTTGGTTTTCAAGTGTAGAAGATGGCAGTTTATGAACTGAAAGAACCAAACCACTACCACCTCTTCTTTAAAATGAGTGAAAATCAGGGCCCCTGGGCAGCTCCGTTGGTTAAGTCTTAGGGTCCTGAAATGGAGCCCCATATTAGGCTCCACACTCAGCACAGAGTCCACTTGTCCCTCTCCCTCTGCTCCTTTCTCTGCTCTCTCTCTCTCTCTCTCTGGAATAAAGTAAAATAAATATTTAAAATGGGCAAAAATCAGCCACTCTAGAATGTTCCCTTTGTGCTCCATTGCCCTTTCCACACAAGAGCAACACAGCTTTGTAACACCTTTTTTCACTGCTGCCTCTTCACTGACTAACCCATAGAGGCCACCACCACATGCTACACATTTGCATCCCTAGTGACCAGCAGTTCACGACACACCACAGGTGCCCCAGAGCTGCTTACTGAGAACTAGTCAGTGAGGGTTTATTATATGCCACACACTGAGCACTCTGCCAAGTAAAACCTTTCCATGCTTTCTCCAGATAATTCTCACTAGACCATCATAATTCTCATTTACAAACAAGGATACCAGGACTGTAGGAATTAAGCAACTTGCCTAAGGAGACAGAGCTGGTATGCCACCTTTGAGATCTGAACCCAGTTCTTTTTGACTAGAGCATGTGCTCTGAACTATACACTGGACTGCCTCAGCTACTACCACGCTAAAACATTTGACACACAACGCCACACAACGTGGTGTACACACACACATATGCATGCACACACACATACACACACACAGGAATATTATCCAGCCATAAAAAAGGAAATCCTGCCATTTACAAAAACATTCGTGAACCTGAAGGGCATCATGCCAAGTAAAATGAGCCAGACAGCGAAAGACAGATACTAGACGGCATCACCTCTACGTGGAATCTAAAAGAAAGCCAGAGTTGCTCACTTAAGTACTGTCATTCACAGACTGCTATCATGATCATCTACATTTCTAACACTAGCAACTTCTTTTTCAGTGGCAAAGAGAACTAGGGTTCATTAGAAGTATTTTAGTCAAGATCCAGTTGCAGAAAGGGTAGATTCAAAGTCAGAAGAACTGGCTTTTATGAAGCTAGCTGAATTGCTTAAACAGTTGAAGAATTGTTTAACTTCTGTGGGCCTCCAATTCCTTACCTAGAAACAAAAGAGCCTAAATAGGGGCACCTGGGTGGCTCAGTGGGTTAAAGCCTCTGCCTTCGGCTAAGGTCATGATCCTGGGGTCCTGGAATCGAGCCCCAAATCGGGCTCTCTGCTCATTGGGAAGCCTGCTTCCTCCTCTCTCTCTGCCTGCCTCCCTGCCTACTTGTGATCTCTCTCTGTCAAATAAATAAATAAAATATTTTAAAAAAAACAAAAAACCATGTAACTGGGTGATGGACACTGGGGAGGGGTGTGTTGTACTGAGCACTGGGTAGTAAGACTGATCAGGCACAGCCTTGTACCCCCGACACAAATACCAAAGTATATGTTATTTGTATGCTAATTAATTGAATTTAAATTTTAAAAACACATTATTGTCTCTAGCACTGATCATCTCTTATTTTTGACAAACCAAATAATCTTCTACGTTAAATAAACCTCTTCATACACCTTGCTATTAGAGACCATTACTGACCTCCAAAAACACTACAGGGAAAATACTGTCTCAACATTGGTGATGGATCTGTTCAACCGGCAAGGACTCACATCAAATATATCTGCTGCACATGACTTCACTAAGTACAGTGACCACATCTTCATTCTATTTCCTGACATAACTCCAATTTACACACATGCCACAGAGGGGAGGTCGGTCCTCAACACCCTGGCAGAGATCCCAGGCCAGTGTGCAATCAAACTGGGCACTCCTTGCCAAGTCATGGTGGCAGGCAGGAATCCGCAGTCCTGTGGGCGGTACCTCTAACATACGGTGACAGCTAGGTCAGGGATAGGTGACATCGTCACACCCATAATCCCAAATCAGAGGAGGCCTGCAGGGTTCAGGTGCCAACATGAGATGACTGAAGTAAGCTACCTATTAGAAGATGGTAATTAGCAAATGATCTTTTCCTTAATGTCAAAATTGAGGGGCAGTGGGGATTGTGGCACGTAGAAACCTCATCTAAAGAGCCACTGTTGAACTCCAACCCATGGCACCATCTGGGAGGATGGGCTATGCTGCCAGATATTCCAAGTTTCAAGAAAAGCTACAAATTCATTTTAAGCATCTTGCCTTTTCTGTAGTAAAAGACACCTAACATAAAGTTTGCCATCTTTACCATTTTTAGGTGTACAATTCAGTAGTGCTGACTATGTTCACATTATTACACAGCAGATCTCCAGAACTTTTTCCTCTTCCAAAACTGAAGTTCTATAGTTACTAAACAACTCTCCATTTCCCTTCCCTCAGGCCCCAGCCACCACCATCCTACTTGCTGCTCCTACCAGTGTCAATACTTTAGATACCTTGATTTTTAAAATGTTGGCCAACTCATCCCAATCAAAATTCCACCAGCACTTTTCAAAATGCTGGAACAAACAATCCTAAATTTGTAGGGAACTAGAGGAGACCTCGAATTGCTAAGGAAATGTTGAAAAAGAAAAGCAAAACTGAGGGCATCACGTTGCCTGATTTCAAGCTTTACTACAAAGCTGTGATCACCAAGACAGCATGGTACTGGCACAAAAACAGAGACATAGACCAGTGGAACAGAGTGCAGAGGCCAGATATGGACCCTCAACTCTATGGTCAAATAATCTTTGACAAAGCAGGAAAAAAATATACAGTGGAAAAAAGACAGTCTCTTCAAAAAATGGTGCTGGGAAAATTGGACAGCTATATGTAGAAGAATGAAACTCGACCATTCTCTTACACTGTACCCAAAGATAAACTCAAAATGGATAAAAGACCTCAACGTGAGGCAGGAATCCATCAGAATCCTAGAGGAGAACATAGGCAGTAACCTCTTTGACCTCGGCCTCAGCAACTTCTTTCAAGATATGTCTCCAGGGGCACCTGGGTGGCTCAGGGGGTTAAGCATCTGTCTTTGGCCCCCACTCTCTGCCTTCTTCTCTACCTACTTGTGATTGCTTGCTCTCTGTCAAATAAATAAATAAAATCTTTAAAAAATAGAAAAAAAAAAAAAAAAAGACATGTCTCCAAAGGCAAAGGAAACAAGTGAAAATGAACTTTTGGGACTTCTTCAAGATCAAAAGCTTCTGAACAACAAAGAAAACAGTCAACAAAACAAAGAATCAACCCAACAAGTGTTGGAGAGAATGTAGAGAAAGGGGAACGCTCTTACACTGTTGGTGGGAATGCAAGTTGATGCAGCCACTTTGGAAAACAGTGTGGAGATTCCTTAATAAATTAAAAACAGAGCTACCCTATGACCCTGCAGTTGCACTACTGGGTATTTACCCCAAAGATACAGATATAGTGAAAAGAAGGGCCATCTGTACCCCAATGTTCATAGCACAATGGCCACAATTGCCAAACTGTGGAAAGAGCCAAGATGCCCTTCAACAGACAAATGGGTAAATAAGATATAATCCATATATACAATGGAGTATTATGCCCCCATCAGAAAGGATGAATACCCAACTTTTGTATCAACATGGATGGGACTGGAAGAGATTATGTTGAGTGAAATAAGGCCAGCAGAGGGAGTCTATCATCATATGGTTTCACTTACTTGTGGAGCATGAGGAATAACACAGTGGACATTGGGACATGGAGAGGAGAAGTAAGTTGGGGGAAATTGGAGAGGGAGACAAAACATGAGAGACTGTGGATTCTGAGAAACAAACTAAGGGTTTTGGAGGGGAGAGGGTGGGGGTTGGGTGAGCCTGGTGGTGGGTATTAAGGAGGGCATGTATTGCATGGAGCACTGGGTGTGGTGCATAAACAGTGAATCTTGGAACACTGACAAAATAAAATTTAAAATCTTAAAATAAATAAATAAAATGTTGGCCAACTAATTAAGATTTTAACCATTCTGGCTGACTACCCATTTATGAATCCTTACTGACCACTTATGATTTCTCAGAGCACTGCAAAAGTTTCAGGAATGCCAAGCCAGCCAAAACACTGTGACATTAATACCATAGTCAGGGATAAATCTGGGGCTCAGATGTGCTCTTCTTGCCCAAATTTGTACTCTGAGAAAAGACTAAAGCTTTAAAATCTGCTTTACATGAATTCTTACCATGCCGGCTTGATGCAAGAACCACATGAGGTAGTCTTCCTGAATGTCCACAAGACTGGAAATCTCAGGAATGTAAAATGTATCATACTCCACATGCTTCACTTTGAGATTTACCTGATGAGGAATGAAATAAAGAAAATTAAAAACAAGACAAGTCAAAGAGGGCTTTCCATGGAAAACCTCAGTAGGACATTTGAGCCTACCATCTACTCAGCCCTCTCCCCACAGGCTCCTCTCTGTGCTCACCTTATATAACTTCTCTAGGAGCTTGAGAGCTGCTGTAATATAATTGTTAAACAGTACAGGAATTAAGAATGTCTTTCTTCCTCTCAGTAGATAAACGACCGCACCTTTATAGAGGTTTACCAGCTTCATGAAATATTTTGGGCATACCTGAGACCACCAGTTATCTTTAGAAAGAAAGAAAGAAAAGACATATTTCAGCATTATCCTTGATCGAGTGTTTATGTCTTCTGCCTACTAGCTAAAAACCGCTCCAGCTAAAAAATGAACATTAGTCTAAAATACGGTTTCCCAAAGCTGACTTTAAAAAGAATCCATTAAAGCATTTCTGGAGAGAGCAGGAGCTACAAAAGAATCCCTCGAGCTTTTTGTGTAATGCTTGATCTGATTTTTTTTCCCCCCTCCAAGACCCATTCAGAGAGCTAAGCTAGAAATTCAGTTCCAAAGGTCCATATGGACAAGATGCTGAGGCACCTGTTGTGGGCGGGAGCATTCACGTCTCCTCATTCTTGCTGCCCCCCTCACCTCTGCCTCCACCTACATGCTGTGCTGGGGATGCAAAGGACCACACGCCCCTGAACACAGGGCAATCACACCCTCCCTTCAAGGGGGATGTTAGTGGAAAACTACTATTTCTGTTTCTCCCCAAACCGTGCTTTCTCATAACCAGAGAAGAAGGCTCAAGCATTGGTTTCCACATTGTCAGAAGTGAATTCAGCCATATTGAAATACTTAGCAGATGAAATGATAGGATGTCTGTTATTTTTAAAAAATATTTCAGCAAAAATATAAAGGTGGTGATAGGGGGAATACAGAAAACAGAAAGGGCAAAATACTAATAATCATGAATCTTTGTGTGAATGGGTACCTGCAGTGGTTTCCATACACTTTGGGATATTCTTTTAAATTTAAATTACTTTAATTAGCAGTTAAAAACAAGCGTAAAACTTAACAACTCTGATCTCTCTGCATGGCCCTACCTAGAAAAAATTAAAATTAAAAAAAAAAAACACCAAAAAAACAAAAACGAAAACCAAAACTTAAACATCAGGTAATGTTCCTTCGGAGATCGCCATCCTCTACCTCACGGTCTACTAGAATACCTGAAAAAATATGCCCCTCGGGGCTTCAATCTTAAAAAAAGCAAAATGAAGAACTAACATATTCCTAGTGCTTTATTATTTCTGTTTTAAATCTTCTGCAAAGGTGGAAGCAATATGGAAAAGCCGGGATTCCATCCTCAGGAACACAGGTCTCTTTACTCATGGGGAGACACACTCAAGTAACATCCTAGTCCACATGGAACGCAGAAGTTACTGAGTTGCAATGAACACCTGAAAAAAATTTACCAGAAAAAATAAATAAATAAATAAAAGGGAAAAGCCAGGTGACAGACTTTCTGCACTTGATTAACAAAAACATCTCAGGCGCTACTCCCATGAGAGACACTCTCCAAATCACTGAGGAACGGAAGGTTCTTATCTCAGCAAAGTGTCCGTGGCCTGCAAAAATCAGTGTGGACTCAACTGTCCTAAAAAAGAAAAACAGAACAAACATTGGGTAAGTCTCCACTAGGTCATTTTCTTCCTCTCCTCTTTTGGAGACCTGTGCATCACACCAAACTGTTCATTTCACTCCCACCCCCTAAATTAGGTAAGGGAGAAAGTGCAACAGAGGGACAATAATTTTTGAGATGCTATTAACAACTAGCAAAGGTAGGAGGTGAAAAAAGTAGTTTAAAGTTGCATAATCTAACCTTGTGAATATTTAAAAATCAAGATTAGTCTGGCATGAATCATCTCAAATAACGTAAATAATGGTTCAATTTGCTCATCGTGCAAATATGGCCAGTTAGAGGACAAGCAGCAAAGAAAGGTAAGATCTGAATGGTAAGCATATTAAATGGCAACAAATAGATTCTCGCTCGGCTCTCAGTCCACTGAGAGCCAGTGGTCACACCAATAAAATAAAAAAGTACAAAACCACTGGTATTGAGATTCACAAATTCACCTAATACTTTGCTGGGGTTTGTATCCAGCCGCAGAATGGCCATGGCCAGGGGAATGGTCAGCGTTATGTAATACTTGGAATCCTGGAGCAGGGGGAACTCCGGTAGTATTAAATAGATTCTCATGGCTTCAACATCTGGTGGTGAACTCGACAACTGAGGAATTAGGCAACTTTCAAAGCTGTTCAAAATCTGCATGAAAGAAAAGAATACTGAGAAATTCTAACGTGCCTGAGATTTAGTTACCTTACCTCTAAATCCATAAGGTATTCGATATCTCAACTCCCATTCACTCAGTATATGCACCGGGGCACTCAAGAGATACATCAATGGAACAAAAAGCCAAAAATCCCCACCCCTGCAGACCTTACTCTGGGAGGGCATTTGCTTAGAAAGAGTTAAGCTAAGAAGAAAGCCAAAGGAAGGTCAAATTCCCATAGTGAATATTTTAGAGTTAAGATTTATAAAAGATTTTTGCCTTTTTATCTTACTCTTTGTTTCTCTTGAAAGTTGAATTACTACAAGATGGGATCGGGAGGGAGACAAACCATAGGAGACTCTTAATCTCACAAAACAAACTGAGGGTTGTCGGGGGAAGGCAGGTAGGGAGAGGGTGGTTGAGTTATGGACATTGGGGAGGGTATGTGCTACAGTGAGTGCTGTGAGATGTATAAGCCTGATGATTCACAGACCTGTACCCCTGGAGCAAATATTACATTATATGTTAATAAAAATAATTTTAAAGAAGAAAGTTGAATCACTGCAATGCAAAAATGCATTTTTTTTTTTTAAATACACTCTGTAAATGTAAGGAACTTACCTGTTCTAGAATCATGGAGTGTTGAGAGCTCATTAATTTTTCAAATAACACTCTCGTTGAGTTCAGGTCAATCCCAGGGATTTTGGGACTTGTTTTAAAATGTTCATCAATTCTAAACAAAAATTTTAAAAGTGTGTAATAAAAGAAAACAAAGCAAACACTCTGATAGGAATTAGAAATGGGAAACAAAATAGTCTGTCCCTACTGATTGGATTTAAAGTTTGCCTAGTGGACAAGTTGCATAAAAATACTACACTTCAGGGGCGCCTGGGTGGCTCAGTCGTTTAACATCTGCCTTCCGCTCAGGTCATGATCCCAGGTTCCTGGGATTGAGCCCCGCATCAGGCTCCCTGCTCGACAGGAGGCTTGCTTCTCCCTCTCCCACTCCCCCTGCTCCTGTTCCCTCTCTTGCTGTGTCTCTCTCTGTCAAATAACTAGATCTTAAAAAAAAAAAAAAAAAAAGGCAAATAAAACTACATTTCAAGAAAGTCCCACAGAATCAAGCTCTGGAACCACCTTTGTCAAGATGATCTTAAAATTTTCAAGTTTTCTTTCTTTCCATTCAAAGTACAAGCAAGGATCATCATTTCCATTTGAGGCTATCTTGAAATTTATAAGCAGAGTGTTATTTCCTTGATTTACTCTTTAATTTTTGCCTTTTTCTGTAATTTTGGTACACTGACCTAGAGATAGATGCCGTATTGAGGGGCAAAACACACCCCCTGTGCAAACCGGCCCACTCATCAACAAATGGCAGGCAGAACAAACTTCCTCTAAAGCTTTTCTCAGTAATTTTTTTAAAAAAGCAGATCTACAACAAATACAAAGTTAGTGTCTCTCTGAGTTTACACAGGGGATACAATTACATACACCTAAGGACTAATTTCACCACTACTGTTTTTTTAACTTCCTAGCAACTAATCATTTTTTTCTAACCTTAAATAAAATCTTGGCCTTTTAGAGACTTTTAGAGAATATCTCTTTAATTCCTACTCTTGAACATTACCACATCTATTAATTACAAAAGAACTCTGCATTTGCAAAAGAGGCTACTGTTTATGAGTAATGGACACATTCAAACAGTTTTAACACCATCTGACAGCAATGCTGTAATTTATAAAAACATAAGTAGATTTTCTAACATTAAAAAAATCATAATTATATGTACTGAAGCTTAAATGGTCAAATAAAGAGATGCTTGGGCTTTGTTTGTTGGGTCTTTTGTTATTTTTACTCTAAAAATAAATCTACCCCAAACACAGAAATGAATTCTGGTGTCCTTTATGTAACCTTCCATATGCTTTGAGGTATTTTTTGCCATGCTGTTAAGAAAAGACAAAATATTTTATCTATTTTATCTAAATGTATTTATGCTTTGTAAAAATGGTCTTCACTTTAATTGGTTTCCTGTGAGGCATTCTGCATAAACTACATAAGCAGGACTCCTGAAATAGCACAGCTGTCAGTTAAAAAAAAAAAGACTTTAGCCACATCTCTATGGAATTTATGAAACTAAAGATGAATAGCCTGACAAATCGGGCTAAGGGCCGTTCCAACCCTTCATAAAAACCTAATCTTCTAGAACAAGGTTTCTCTGCCTTGGTGCTATTGACTTTTGGGGCCAAATAATTCCTTGTTGGATGGATAGGATTGTGGGGTGCTTTGCAACACCCTTGGTTTTTACCCACTGGATGCCAGCAGTATTACCCCCCACCATTGGAACAACCAATAAATGTCACCAGACATTGCTAAATGTCCCCTCGGTTGAAAACCATGGTCCTAAAAGACCAACATCAGCACAATCCAGGATATTTTCCCGGGAGGAAAAGGCTAAATACTAAGTCTGAAATAAACTGGAAGAGCTCATTTCAGCCACCCTAATGATATAAGTACATGACCTGGCAATCTCTAGCTGACACTGAAGAGAGTTTTTGAATTGACCTCTGGCAACCCAAGTAGGGACATAAATTTTTGGTGGGGGATGGAGTGGGATTCACACACAGAACTGAATTCTAAATCTTCTTGGGATTTCATTCACCTGGTCACTGGCAAAAAAGGACTAGAGATGATCAGGACTTGGGATCACCAGAGTTCAAAGAGCTCTGCTGCATGAGGTTCCCAAGGGGTATATTTGCAAAAGTGGTAAGGCCAAGCAAGGAAATGCCATTTACTACTTGGAAATTCAGCCCAAATGGCACACCCTGGTGAACTAAGCTAGACCTAAGTCCAAGGAGCTTCTACAGCTTCCTTGGAACATCCCCCTAAGCTCGCTCTTTTTGAGAAGAGTAAAACCTCTAGGAAAGCAATCCAATGAAACTGAGATTACTTGAAGAATTAAGGATTTAAAAACAAATATGGTACACATGTTGGGGGTAACATTTTAGAATGCCCTAAGAAATCCTGCTGTTGATTACATCAACTCTCTCTGAGATAGTCTCGCTCTTTGCTAACCTTTGCCAACCAGGCATGAATCAGCATTGCCCTTCCTGACATCCTCTTGTTCATCATTATTAGGCATTCCAGTTTTTGCACAAATCATCAGCCTATCCACTGAATTAAGGCCAACCAGCATCAAAGAGAACAGAAGTCTTTGCATCACATGTGGGTATTTTTTTTAAGATTCTAAATCACTTACTTTTTTTCAAGAAAACTTCCATTCCAACAGGCTGCGGAAGATAAGATCTGAACAACACCACTGCTCAGAAAGAAAAAGGTGGGCAAGCCTTTAATAATCACAAAGAAATAGTTATTCAAGCCTCAACAACAGGTTAGTTATCTAGTCCAGGATTTCATTAACAGCAGCTTTCCTAGCCAGATGAATCCCTGGAAAATGTACTCTTGCTGTGGAGAAACACTGTGTCTCAAAATGGACAAGTACTTAAATTTTCCATAAGTCGTGTTAAAATCAAAAGTACCAAGCGACTGAAAGAACGACTCTTGCACTGATTACCATCTTGAACATCCTTCCACCATCAACCATCTAAGATATTCCCCAGCTCATCTCCAAACATATAATCACAAAAGAAAAGCTCAGCTGTTATCTCCCAAACACAGAAATTGTCTTTGCAAAATAATAAATGAACAACCATTTCCTTCTATCGTGTTTCCTACCTGAGAAAGAAATTGAAAATAAGTGAAAATGAGTGTTTATCCCTATTACCTATATAACAGAGGTTCTGGGAAAACAGCTAGTTTCTGAGAGCCCAGAAAAAAGCTGTGTGTGAAGAGTCCTGGACCCTCTCAGTTAGTATATGGAAAAGGGAAGAAACACAACAAAAACGTGGTTAAGGAGGGGGTTGCGGTAATTGCTGGTAATGAGAGAATCTGGCTCAAGAAAGTTCTCTAGAGATCACTTCCTCCATCCCCTCATTTTATAAATAAGAAAACTTCGAATGAGTCAACTGTCAAGGTCCCAGCAAAGGGGAAGCCACCTGCCCCTACCTGGATGAGTCTTGTCCTCTTCCCTTACCCCTACATCCTCCCAGACTGAATTCCCTATCAGAGCCACTTAGGGTTAGAGAAACTCTGAGGACATGAGCTACTGGAGGTCATTCCCAAGGATCCCTTGGTACAGCCCAAAGTTTAGGGCCCTGGTCATTTGCCCTACTGTATTCTATGTCACAAAGCAAGATGTATTATACCCATTTCAGTGTATACCACTGAGTAGACAGAGTGTGATTCATTCACTTACTAGGTTCTGCAGAAAAATGAAAATGCTAAGGAAAGTCAATGAAAATGCATAAAAATGTGCAGGACAGAATTCTCCTTTAAAATAAACTTGATCAGGGGCACCTGGGTGGCTCAGTGGGTTAAAGCCTCTGCCTTTGGCTCAGGTCATGATCCCGGGGTCCTGGGATCAAGCCCCACATCGGGCTCTCTGCTCAATAGGGAGCCTGCTTCCCCCTCTCTCTCCACCTGCTTCTCTGCCTACTTGTGATCTCTCTTTCTGTCAAATAAATAAATAAATAAAAATCTTTTTTAAAAAGTAATAAAACAAAATAAACTTGGTCAAAGGCTTCAATCCTTTTCACTTGATTTTCTCAACCTGACATTAAAGTGCCATCTCAGCTAATCAATTTTCAATGTAAAAATGCTACATATTATTCAAGATTAGGTAAGATAACAGCTGTCTTACTTTTGGGATACTTCAGGTTATGCAGATGAAGAAAATCTTGGGGACAAACAACCATAACCCTGAGCTTTTTTTTTTTTAGCAGAAAGGCCAACTCACCTTCATCAGTCAGGATTTTTAAGATATGAACAAGGTAAGTTTAAGGGACACACTCTGAGAGAATGGGGGAACAATCTATTATGTTTTCTGGGCCTAAGGACACTAAATCCTCAAGAAATATGTGGCAAAAAAAAAAAAAAAAAGGATTCCCTAAAATAAAAAATTCCATGTATATTTACAACCTCAGTATGGAAGTAAGGGAAATTACTAAGCTAGAACATTCCAATATACCCTGTAAAAAATAAAATGAAAACAAGCAGCCACATACTTGATTGTATTTGCATTATTGTGTTCTGAGAGTTTTTGTCTCCAAACTGCTATGGTTTCATCATTTATTAAACTGGTGTAATGTGCTTGGTTCATCGTCCTGAAGTCAACGGCAGGGGAAGAATTCTAGAGGATTAAATAAAACAGTAAAAAAGAGAAATTATGTAGGATGGATCTTTTCTCTTTCTGCTGACATATTCTCCATTTTGGGTTTCATAGAGTGCGGGTGCACTGCCCACATACCCCTCTTCACTCCCTCACCACTGCAGGTGTCAGCTCCAGACAGGTACTGGCTGGGCTGCTCTCCGCATTTCGAATTTCTGAATGCATTTCGAATTTCTTAAGTTCTGGGGCTAATGGTTCACCCCTTCAACATCTGGTGGCAGGAAGAGGTGGAGTACAAAGGCCTAGGCCCCTCCCATCTACTCAGGACTGGGGAAAAGCCAACCTGACCTCAGAACTCCCAAGGCTGAGGCCTCTGTTACACTGACCTGCAGTCTCTCCCTCTACCCAACCCCACCTCCTTCATCCCCAAATAGATGCCCTTCTACCCCCCCACCCCGAAAAACTTTCTCAACATAAATCTCAGTCTCAGAGACTATTCACCAGAGAAACAAGCCCAATATGGCTTTTCCACACTTCTTTCCCCTCTGCTTTGAATCACTATAACCTCAAGGTTTTTAAGGTAGTAATCATTTGCCATAACTATTCAACTAACTCCGACAAAATATATCATTAAAAAGTTCAGTTATAATGTACAGTATAATCTATGAAAGCTTAATGCCTTTTAATTTCTTGTTCCAGGTATACAGTTATACATTTATAAGAAAGCTAGCAGAAAGGACATGTCAATAATAACCTTAAAAATTCCCAGTGCTACTGGGTATTTACCCCAAAGATATAGATGTAGTGAAAAGAAGGGCCATCTGTACCCCAATGGCCACGGTCGCCAAACTGTGGAAAGAACCAAGATGCCCTTCAACGGACGAATGGATAAGGAAGATATGGTCCATATATACTATGGAGTATTATGCCTCCATCAGAAAGGACGAATACCCAACTTTTGTAGCAACATGGACGGGACTGGAGGAGATTATGCTGAGTGAAATAAGTCAAGCAGAGAGAGTCAATTATCATATGTTTCACTTATTTGTGGGGCATAACAAATAGCATGGAGGACATGGGGAGTTAGAGCAGAGAAGGGAGTGGGGGAAATTGGAAGGGGAGGTGAACCATGAGAGACTATGGACTCTGAAAAACAATCTGAGCGTTTTGAAGGGGCGGGGGGGTGGGAGGTCAGAGTACCAGGTGGTGGGTATTATAGAGGGTATGGATTGCATGGAGCACTGGGTGTGATGCAAAAATAATGAATACTCTTATGCTGAAAATAAATAAAAAATAAATTAAAAAATAAACTCATTCTCACTGCAAATAAATAAATAAATAAATAAAAATTAAAAAATAATAAAAAATTCCCAGTGCTGCACAGCATTCTATATCCTTTATTCAGAAAGATCTAAAAAAAATAAAATAAAATAAAAAATAAGCACTTTTATTTTGTAAAATGTATCTTATTCAACTGATATTTCCCAAATCCTGTTCCTGATATAGAACTAAGAAAAAGTTGAAAGTGCTTTATACCCCCATTACTGTCACTAGAAAAATGAGAAACAATTATATTAAACCATTCATCCATCAATTCATAAGATGATTGTTTTTTTTCTTCTTTGTACCGACACATAAAAAGACAACTTCCATGTTTGGGTTATGGACATTGGGGGGGTATGTGCTATGGTGTGAAGTGTGTAAACTGACGATGCACAGACCTGTATCCCTGGGGCTAATAATACCTTATATCTTAATAAAAAATTTAAAAAAATTTTTAAAAAAGACAACTTCCAAAGTAAATTTTCTTGGTTACGTCCCCTAGTTTTGAGTTAAGATATCATAATAAGGGGAAAGAAAGAGCACATGTAACAAGTAACAAATTGGAAACATTTGCCGAAATTTCTGATCATCTGGGTCTTGATCATACTTTACTAAAATGGCCACAGACAGTTATAAGAGAACAAAAGTGGAAAATCACAAGATAAAGCGGACACTTGGAAACAGACAAGCAAGACTGCCCCTTCACCCTGGTCTTAAAACTACTGTTGCCTACTTTTTAATGACTCTCCCCATTCACAGGGAAGCTGAACAGACTCTGACACATACTTACTTTAAAATAAATATGGAACTATTTTCTTATTCTTCATCATACGTCCAATAAACTACAGGTGACTTGATGAAGTATACTCTCAGAATCACTTAAAGACCCAAGAAAAGGTTATCAATTTTCTGTGTCTTCTAATTATATACAGGCCAAAAAAAAATTTGATCTAGGGTGTTCCCAACTTTGGATCACCAGAGCTTTCAAAATCTTGACGGCTAAGTCACACTCTAGACAACTAAATCAGAGTCTTGAGAGACATCAGTGTTTTTTTAAAATCCCCTAGGTGATTTCTGTGGGCAACCGAGGTTGAGAATAACCGTTGGGAAAAGAAAATTACGTCACCTAGGCTGGTTTGCAGGCATATGAGCTTAAACACGCACACACAAGCACACCTAACATCCTAAGCACATTCCCTCTTCAAGCCTATGCAGCAAACAACATAAAAGGAAAAGGAGGGACTATGCCCTGCACTCCCTAAATTGCCAAGACGTGGAATCCAATGTAGGAAAGCAGTATCCGTACGCAACTCCCCCCTTCCCCTCTTCTATCTGAGACCTGGCGTTAGCGGAAGGAGTTGCATTTATAAAAATGGAGCCTATCATAATACAGACGCTTTCTCTTAGGTTAAGTGATTCTTCAGGTGTTATGGTAACGCAGTAAACACGTGATTTTCTCAGTCTAAACTGTGTCTAAACTGTCTGTTTCACAGTGTCTAAGTAAATATGTACAGCCTCCACTTCTAAAGAGTGAGTAACACCTTCCTAAGGGATAGTCAACTTTTAGTTTCTTTTTTGTTATCTTACATTTTTAATGCAGACCACTCTTATTAGTTGTTTAACTTTTCACTGTCCTATTTCTCTAATATGGCATTATTTTATATCCTTTTCATCAATGTTTTGTTTTCTAGTCCCAATGGTGCTAACTGCAATACATTTTAAAAACAACCCCTTAGATCAGATCTCATATTTATAAAAGTATAAAACTGACTTTTATACTGGCTTTCATAGGCAAATTAAAATTGGATAATATTATTCAACTCAATTTCTTAGGAAAATGAATGCTTCAAACTCTACTTGTCGACAAAAGTTACTATCCTACAGAGATTCAGTGCTTTTCGTATTTCATTTCACTGGCATTTTGAAGAAATGCAAAATAATCTCTGTTTTCCTCAAGATTTCTCTGTGAAGCACTGAAGCTGGGCCCAAAATAGGTCTAAAGCAGCAGTTCCAAATCACCCCAGATGGCAGCACTAAACAGAACCTTCTCCAGGCTCCTGACCTGGAAAATATCTAGTTGTCAGTTTCCACTGTCCAACCTGCAGCCTCAGGCTCCAGCATAACCTCTTCTACCAAATCACAGACTTTCACTGACTAGAAGGCAAGAACATTGTGTATTTAAAGATGGCAAAGTATCAGATGAATGGGGAGAAATTTCCAGGACTCAAAGGGGCCGCCGGTCTCCACAGTTCCTATTTTCTTCCCAACCAACTCTGACTCCTCTATCATCACAAACAGCTCTTCCCTGCTGTTCCATGAGAGGGTAAGGATCCATGCACGATATATAGTAGGTCCTCCCTACAAGCTGGTTGAATAAAATTGGGTGGGGGAGGGGAGTGGAGGGGAGGGTGCCCAAAAGCAAGGAAGGGAGTGGAGGGCTGAAAACAGAACTGTGTCCCAGGTTTCAGAATGACTTCCCTTGTCCAGGAGGAGGGGAGGGATTACTGCTCTGTCACAGATTATTATCTGGACCATATTCTCCTCTACCTGCAATGCTGAAAGATACTGGAACATCATTCTTCCTGACTTACCCACTAGAGTGACGCAGGACACAATGTGAAATTTTAGTGTGGTGTTATGAGCAGATGATAAATAATAAAGGATATCTGAATATTGCATCATCTCTTTTATATTTAGCATATACTCAATCACATCAAACAAACCCACTAAGTTCTCAAGTACCCATCATTTGTTGCTACCTAATAGGGAAGAAAGGGAAAGTCAAATAATGCCAAAGTATGAATTCTCTAGGCCTCCTTAAATATCTTTTGGAACAAATGTAGACATAAACAAATGATTTTAAATTATAAATTAGAACTCTATGATTAAAATACCAGGAAAATTACTGGCACTTCAAGGAAGCAAAATGGAGAGAACATCTTCAAGATCAGTTGGCTTACCTTAATAAGATAAAATTGGTAGAAACAAAGAGTAATATTGCTCTCATGTAATTATTTATTAAAATAAATACTGGTTCACCATTATTCCACCCCCAAAATAATAGTCGAAAGAATTTTTTACCTCATATTTGGAGCAAAGTACAAAAGTTTGGTCTCCTCCAGAGAAGATTTGTTTAACAATATGGTATTTAAAGCGATCTGTCAAAAAAATTTTTTCAAGAGCATATTTTTCAGTAATTAAGCTTTTTCCTTGATCCCCTTTCCTAATACTCCAAAATATGCTTCAGACTGCTTTCCTATCCATTTTATTTATGTCAAGGAAGAAACCTCTCCTGGCTCTGTGCCCAAAACTGTTTCTACTTCAATTAAAAATAAATGTACAAAATGGTATTCTCCCCTCCAACTCTCCCCCTAGCCCCTCCCCAACAGCAAGCTAGGATGTTGTTTCCATTTTTCATTCTAATCTTTCCAGCCACTGATGTGCAGTTTAAAACGGTCACTAGAGGAGCCTGGGTGGCTCAGTCGTTAAGCTTCTGCCTTCAGCTCAGGTCATGATCCCAGGATCCTGGGATCCAGCTCTGCATAGGGCTCCCTCTCGGCCAGAAGCGTGCTTCTCCCTCTCCCACTCTCCCTGCTTGTGTTTCCTCTCTCGCTGTCTCTCTCTGTCAAATGAATAAATAAAATCTTAAAAAATGAATAAATAAAAGTCACTGATATCAACAGTAACACTGTCTGAGTGTGCTGTTCTCCAGCCTCTCCAGGATGACGCTTGTCCTCCAAGGACCTCCGTTTCCTACTCTCTGCTTTATCTCCCATCCACGGTGACCCTCCAACACCGCCAACATTGCTTTCATTCCCAATATACCGCACTATCCCCTGTCTCTACATCTTTTCCTTCCACCACTCTCAATGCAAACTGTACTTTCTACCATGGTGCCTCCTACAGCGCGGCGGCCATGGTGCTTCTGTGCTACTCACTACTGCTCGCTCTCTCACAGTCCTCTACCTGGCTAACTCCAAATCAGGCTTTAAGACACAGCTCAAACTTCCTCTAACCGGAATACTCCTAGATGCCCTCCTCTGTGCTCCCACACTCCCATGAAGGGTCCTAAAACCACAGCCTTTACATGATGAATTGAAATTTATCTACTTACATTATAAAATCATTTTGGCAGACATCCAAACACAAATTTATGATCACACAAGTTAGGTTCTAATCAAACTTCAAAAAGTTGTGATTTCAAATTAACCTATACAACAGCTAAGTTTATGAAATTGCTTTTTTTTTCTTAAATACATGCATTCCCAGCATGTCTACAACGCCTTGGTGTAAAAGAAATTCTCAAACGGCAGAGGACACCTAGCCATTCTTTCACTTTGGGGAACATCATCAAAACCAAATCTTATTTATTTTGTATTTTGAATTCCACTGCATTTTTATATGCTCATATATTCATTCCATAAATCTTTCTTGACTGAGAAGTCTGTGCCAGGCCTTGTGCTGTACCCAGGTTTTACAAAGAAGACTCAGTCCCCTGCACATAAGTTTCTTATAATCTAGTAGGAAACTTATGGTAGTTATTGTTTAAAAAAAATCCTAATCAAGGCATAAGTCACTTTATAGTCTTCAAAATCAAGTTATTATTAAATCACACTTCTTTTTAATGACTCTCCAGCTTCTTGTCAGCTGCTGGATTCATTATTTCAAGTCATTCATACTGAGTGACTGACTTACTTTGATTTCCAATGAAATGAACGCTGTGTTATTTAACTATTTTTTTTTAAGAGAGGAAAACAATGGCATAAAAAGAAATCATGTTATGATCAGAATAGCAAAAGCAAAAGGAAACTAACAGCATAAGCATTGAGGACAGGCTCTAGAGTGAGGCAGACCTAGTTTTAATTCCTGCCCCCAAAATCTCTGTGATGTTGACAAGTTACTTAACCTCCTTAAGACTCAATTTCCCCATCTACAACATGAAATAATAACCACGAATTCTTAAGGTTGTTTTCAGTGCTTAGCACAAGTAAGTAATAGAGCTTGGTTACATAAACATTAACTTTTATTAACAGCAATAATAACAAATAAAATTTATACACCACTACCAAGGTCCCTAGGGCCAAAATAACGTGGTTTTTTTTTTTTGCTTACTCTCAACTGAGATCTCTAGTATCTCAATTATAGACCCTCATGCATAGTAACTACTCAAATAACTGTTGATTAATGTTAAAAAAAAAAAAAAAAAAGCTCTCATACTCATTTCCTCCAAAAGACTCCAAGGTCATATATAGATATGTGCTCTATAAACAATATTTTGTTATAATTTAAAATAACATTACATTCCAATGAAAATCGCTCTTACCGGCTCTGGCTGAAAGCTGGCCACTATGAGCGGCCCAGTACCCTTTCACAGGGGATGGGCACTTAACGTTACAAGTGTGCCCTGTTCCTAATTGACCTCTTGCTCCACAACCAAATGCATAGATGAGTCCAGAAGAAGGCACGAAGGCTAGGGTGTGTTGTCTGGGGAAAAATAAATTCATATATCAGCATAGTTTCTACTGCTAGTGATATACACTGAGACTGACTTTCAGCACCCCCACACGAGCACAGCACTGTCTCTGGGTACCCCCTAGAAATGCCCCACACTGACTTCTGACTGTTATTGCAGTGGCTGGCTCTCCATTATCTCTGAGACTCTAAGCAATGAGGAAGATGGCAGCACTTGGAAAAGGCTGAATGACCAGCTGCATCAGGCCTTCGAGATGACAGGGAAGAAGCAGGGTACACCAGGCAAAATTTCCAAGAAGTTCTTTGCGGCTCTCTCACTTTCCTTTCTTCATGTCTTCTTCCCTGCTAGTCTTTATCCCAAAATAAGTCTCATGTCCCCATCCTGCTCCCCTCATCTAAAACCTGTCTTTGCCATACTCTACTCGGATAGGACTTTCTCCAAATTTCACTGTAGCTGTGTACGCAGCCAAGATCTCTTAAAATGCTGGTAGTCAGAGGGGTGCCTGGGAGGCTTGGTCAGTTAAGCCTTGGCCTTCAGCTTAGGTCATGATACCAGCGGTCCTGGCATTGAGCCCTATATCCTGGCTCCAGGCTTCAGGCTCAGCAGAGAGTCTGCTTCTCCTTCTGCCCCTCCCCCTGCTCTCTCTCTTTCTCTTAGATAAATAAAATCTTTAAAAAAAAATGTTAATGATTAAGTCTAACCACATGCTCTGTCATTACAAAGACAAGATTCATTTCAAGGTCTTAACAGACACTAGGAAACTCTTCAGGGCACTCACCTGCCACAAGCAATCTGTGTTACTTCACTGCCCATCAGCTCCAGAACTCTTCTTGGATTAACCTCATCATTCATGGAATCATGTCCAAGTTGTCCACAGGAACCCGCACCAAAGGTAAATACACCTCCACTCTAACAAGGGAAAAACATGACATGACTACATTGTATCTGAGTTTTGAGTACACCCCTTGAAAAGCCTCTGTACACAAGATTCATATCACAACAGTGTGTACAAGAACACAACACTCACTTGATCATTCACCAAAATGCCTTCTTTGCAATGTTCATTAAGTAGAAAAGTAATTTAAAAAAAAAAGATATTAAGAACTATATCTTTATGGACCAAAGACAGCACTGCTCAAGGGACCATGTGCCATCTGCAAATTTCCAAAGCACAATGATGTGCTAGGAAGCAAAACAAAATGAGGGGAAACAGAGATAGGTGAAATGAGATGACTTTGCACAATCACTCATATATAAGAAATTAAATGCTCTACAACCCATTGGTAAGTTAGCTACTTTTTTTTTTCCTTTACAAATGAATTTATTCTAAAATTTTTTTCAATGATCACTGTTTAAGATATCATTTACCTTTTTTTAAAATAATTTTTATTTTTTATAAACATATAATATATTTTTATCCCCTGCGGTACAGGTATGTGAATCACCAGGTTTACATACTTCACAGCACTCACCATAGCACATACCCTCCCCCAATGTCCATAACCCCACCCCCCTTCTACTCTCAATAGTTAGCTACTTTTTAAAAATTTTTTTAATTTTTTTATAAACATATAATGTATTTTTAGCCCCAGGGGTACAGGTCTGTGAATCGCCAGGTTTACACACTTCACAGCACTCACCACAGTTAGCTACTCTTTAACAGCTGTGCTTGAAGAAATGTTAAGACATTTTACTAAAGTGAATCTTTAACAGTATTTGTTCAACATAAAAATACATTTTCGTTCTCTCTGCATGTGATAGTTTTAGAAAAAAGAGGTTGATAATTTTAAGACATGAAGTACATTGCTCTGTATTTTTCACATATTTAAATGGTTTTAGAGGAACACAGAATGTTGCCATATACTATACTTCAAGGTTATTTATACTGAACTGTTTTTAAACACCATCACTACTCTAAAAGATACTATCAAAACTAATCGAGTAACAATCCTCATCTCTGCCATACCCAACACCAAACCATCACAGAACAAACCCAAACACTCTGAGTCCCTTACCTTTGTAAGGACTGCTGTGTGTTCTTCTCCACAACTAATATAGACGACTTTCTGCGTTCGTAAGAGTTTCACATGGCAAGGAGACTCTCGATCTACAATAAGAGAAAAATCAGAACGTCACTCCCATTAGTTTTGAGATGAAACGTACACAACTATCTTAGCGTGACTTTTGAGTCCTCCTGGATCCCTGACACATACGCAGCTTCCTGTCTGCACATCCACTGGAGTATCTAATGTACACCTCATTCTGAACACATCTAAAACCTAATGCATGGTGTCCCCACACCACCCAACGCTGTCCACTCGCCAGCCCCCAACACACACACACACACACACACACACACACAGAATTTCCCTCATTCCATAAATGGCAACTTCATCCTCCCACTTTTCCTCTCTTCCCTTCAACCACATACCCAACGATGAGCAAAACCAACTGACCACCCCCTTCACAGTATATTCATAACCAACTTCATTCCCACTGCCTCCGAACTGGTCTTCCAGCTTCCCTGGGGCCTGCGCTCGCCAAAGTTAAACTGGATCCGTCTTCTCCTCAAAATATTGACTGTCTTCCCCTTTCACTGACGGAAGCCAAACTTCTTCCTTTGCCTTCCATGGCCCCACATCATCGTGCCTATACTACCTCTCTGAGCAGCTCTGCTGTTCTTCCCCTCACTCATTCCCCTCTTGAACACGCCACCTATCTTCCCACAGTACAGACTCCACACACCCCACTCCCTGTGACTGAAACGTTCTTTGCCCAGATAGCTACATGTCCCCTTTCTCCCTCCTGACCTCCTTTGGGCTCTGCTCAAACATCTTATCAAAAAGGCCTTCTCTGGAAACCTTATATAAAACAGGACACCATCCTCTCAAACACATCTGACGTACTATACTTCCACCCACCAGCGTGCAGTCTCCACAAAGTCGAGCGTATCATCTGTTCTGTTCACTCCTGCACCCTTAGAACCTAACATGGGGCCAGCGCACAGAAGATTCTCAAGAAGAATGTGTTAGTGTTAAACAGATTAAAGTGTTTTTGAACTAAAGAGATATATACAAAGACTTTACTTACCTTCTTCATCACTGAGCCCTAGCTGCCCTGCATTGTTCATCCCCCAGCCAAAAACTGCTCCTGAGAGAGACAGGGCAAAGCTGTGAGCTCCTCCTGCAGCCACCTGAGCCAGGGGTATGCCCTCCAGGGACCTCACCCTCTGTGGGCTGGCTTGGGAGGGGAACTCCTTTCCCAGGCCCAGCTGCCCATGGCTGTTCTTTCCCCATGTGAAGAACTGACCATCTGAAATAAAGACAGGGTGACTGGTGTTACCAGACAGGATACAAGTTCCTTTCACAAAAATAACCTCGTAAGAACAACTTAGTGGTCCAGGAGAATCATTTGTTAGTTGCTCCCCTTCAACCTACCAAACCCTCCTGAGAGCAAGGGACAGAGACACTTCAAGCTATGAAGACTGCCAAAACCTGGGGCACCTGGGTGGCTCAGAGGGTTAAGCCTCTACCTTCAACTCAGGTCATGATCTTGGGGTTCTGGGATGGAGCCCCTCGTCAGGCTTTCTGCTCAGCAGGGAGCCTGCTTCCTCCTCTCTCTCTGCCTACCTCTCTGCCTACTTGTGATCTCTCTCTCTGTCAAATAAATAAATAAAATCTTAAAAAAAAAAAAAAAAAAAAAAAGACTGCCAAACCCAAACTCCCATTTGTCATTACAACAGAGAGATAAATTGAATCTTACTGCCCTTCAAAGGCTATTAACATTTATATAAAGAAAAGAAAAAATTAAATGTGTAAGCCAATTTAGTTATGACTAGGCCAGTTACCGGGCTTAGATCCACTAAGGGCACTGAACTAATTCTAACCACACCAAGATCATGAACCCCAGGACTAGGAGGTCCAGGCTTTGAGCTGGACTCTCTCACAGAGCATCAAGCATGGCATGTTGGTACAGAGTTCCCATCAAATTTATTCTAACATGGAATACAGTATTATTTGTGAACTTAGATTTCCCTAACTCCCTCCCTCCTTTTCACTTATTTGGGAGCTTGAGAGTGACTAAAGCTAAGAAAAACCAATCTTCCATATGTTCAAGAACACTGAGGTTCAGTCCTGCCTCCTTCTCATCCTTCCCTGAGAGAGCAATGATGAACACCTCCTTCACTGTCCACACCCCAAAAAAGGTATGAGCTGCACAAAGGCTGTCTGAGAAACACCACTGTCCAACAGGACCAGTGTGTTAAAGGGGTCCAGTTAGATAACATCACACACAAATGCAAAGAGAAATGGTTCCCAAATTAACATAACATTAGCATGTATTTCAATGTTATATTACCAGCTGCAAGAGCCAAGCAATGCCAGTTGCCACAGGAAACTTGTAATATCGTCTGCTGGTTCAGCTTCTGTATTAACCTAAAATAGAAAAGGCTTTCTTCTTAAGAAGGCATTCACAAACAGTGACGAGAAATATTCCCAACAGTGGTAATAAATAACACCCTTCCTAAAAGACTTTTTAAAATTAAATGCATAATCTTACATGAAATAATTCTATTAGATCTTTCACTAACTTCCTACCTCCTAGGCAGTTACAAACAAACAAAACAAACAAAAAACAAGACAAAAAAACACATCTGCACTTAATCCCATTACCACACTCTTGTTAATTCCAACCTTGTCCTCTCCAGTCGAGGGAAATGTGGAATAAGCTATAAAAGAGAGATCCCTAGGAATGTGGCTGCTGTCTATGTGGTTTTCAAAATGAGGACAATGCAATGATCCAGCAATCCCACTTCCATGAATACATCTAAAAGAACTGAAAGCAGGGTCCCAAAAAGATATCTGTACACCCATGTTCAGAATAGCATTATTCACAGTGCCCAAAAGGTAGAAGCAACTAAAGTGTCCATTAACAGATGAATGGAAAAACAAAATGTGCTGTATTCATACAAGGGAATGTTAAATCAACCCTCAAAAGAACGGAAATTCTGCATATGCTGCAATATGGGTGAAACTCAAGAACATTATGCTCGATGATATAACCCAGTAACAAAAAGGCAAATACTGGGTGCCTGGGTGGCTCAGTGAGTTAAAGCCTCTGCCTTCAGCTCAGGTCATGATCTCCCAGTCCTGGTCCTGGGATCGAGCCAGCATCAGGCTCTGCTCAGCAGGGAGCCTGCTTCCCTTCCTCTCTCTCTGCCTATCTCTCTGCCCACTTGTGATCTCTGTCTGTCAAATAAATAAATAAAATCTTAAAAAAAAAAAAAAGGGCAAATACTTTATGAGTGCGCTTATGAAAGATACCCAGAATAGTCAGATTCATACAAATCAAGTTTGACACTGCTTGCCAGTGGCTGGGAGAGGAGAAATGGGGAGCTATTATTTAAGGGGTACCGACTAACTTTTACAAGATAAATTTTTGCAATTTCTGGATATTGTTTACACAACTACATAAATAGACTTAATACTACTGAACTATGCATTTAAAAATGGGTAAGATGCAAAATCCCATGTGATGTGTATTTTACCACAATTTTTTTATCACAATTTTTAAAAAATAAGGACCAAACCCAAATTCCCTAGGATGGTAAGAGGAAGATCGTAGAGTCCTTTTCAAATCCTGCTCCTCTGCTTGCTCATGTGAAAGACACGGACAAGAAAAGCACTTATTTCACAGGGTTGTGGAAAAAACAAACAAAAAAGTCCACGTAACGATGCTCGGTGCTGGCCCACAGACTTGGGCACCTGGGAATATCTCCTGCTCTCTAATGTAATAGCCTGCAAGCTGCCACCATCCTCTTCATTAAGTCTATGCCGTGGGAACAGAAGAGCCAGATGGCCGTCCTCTCGGGAGAGGGGCATCTTAGAAGACAGAGGCCAGTGTGGGAGTAGATTATTTTGAGTGACAAGCAGGTATTACTTTTGTCACTGTTTCCTTTTCTCACATACAAAAAGCTTATGAAACAGAACTCACATACAAATTTAGTATCTAATAGAACCCAACTATTTTTTATTGACTCACATGCAGTTGTAGGAAATAATACAGAGAGCGCTCTTTTACACTTTGCCCAGTTTTCCCCAGTGGTGACATTTTCTCAGACTAGAATAATAAGATCATAACCAGGATACTAACATTAATACAATCTACAAATCTTTTCCACACTTCTCCAGTTTTATTCGTACTCAATTCTGTGTATTAATTTTACCATCTGTGTAGGTTCATGTATCCACCACCACAGTCAAGGTATTGAGCAGCTGAACACCGTAAGGATTCCTCCTGCTAAACTCTTAGACCACTACTCCCCTCCCCTACCCTTAGCCTCCGACAACCACTAATTCACCCACCATTTCTTAAATTCTGTCATTTCAAAAATGTTATATAAATAAAATCATATAGTAGGTGACCTTTTGGGATTGGATTTTTTGCCTCTCTGAATAATTCCCTGGACATTCATTCAAGTTATACAGTTACCAATAGTCTGTAGAACCCGACTCCTTTTTAAAACTGGAAAATGCACTACTGCCTAGGGGACCTATGTTTCAGAAATTTCATGCAGTAACAGCCCTTTTTCTCCTGGCCAGTTTTCACTCAAATTCCCCATAATTCTCCCTTTATGGGTTGACTGCTAGCCTTGTCACAAATGTCATAATTGGTTATAGAAAGAGAGCAGGTCAAAAGAACAAGAAACAGGGAAACTGTAGCCTTGCGTAGAGAGGAGGGATATGTAAAGAGTGCAAGCATGGGATGTGTTTTACCTATGCATCTCATTCTTCCCTCCTAGCAACATAAGGTACACAATACAACACTCCACTTTCTTATTTTTTTTTTAAGATTTTATTTATTTATTTAACAGAGATCATAAGTAGGCAGAGAGAGGGGGGGGGGGGGAGGAGGAAGCAGGCTCTCCACTGAGCAGAGAGCCCGATGAGGAGCTAGATCACAGGACCCTAGGATCATGACCTGAGCCGAAGGCAGAGGCTTTAACCTACTGAGCCACCCAGGCACCCCCAACACTCCACTTTCTTTCTTTCTTTTTTTTTTTTTTAAGATTTTATTTACTTATTTGACAGACAGAGATCACAAGTAGGCAGAGAAGCAGGCAGAGAGAGGGGAATGGAAGCAGGCCCTCTGCTGAGCAGAGAGCCCGATGCGAGACTTGATCCCAGGACCCTGAGATCATGACCTGAGCCAAAGGCAATGGCTTAACCCACTGAGCCACCCAGGCGCCCAACACTCCACTTTCAACTGAAGAAATCAGGGCTTAGACAAGTTAAAAGAATTTGCCCAAGGTCACTCACCTAATTAATAATAGTACCAGTATTAGAGTGTGAGGGCAGTTTGACTTCAAAGCTATGTTCCTTTCTACAAGACTAGAGTATGAATTAAGAAATTTATGTCAATTAAGTTATAACAAAATTATACACAGACCAAAGCCTCAAAAGTCATCCATAATTTAGACATGGCTATTGAAAATTAAACTGCTACTATAACACAGGCTACTTCGTTTTTAGAAATGAAATGCCATTAAAAATCTCTAAATCTCTGGTCATCAACAAGTGAAATATTTTTGTCATTTACACTATAAATCTTTTCCTTAATATTTACATAATTTCATTAAAATATATACAGTACCCTTTTTTTTTCTTATTGCCACTCTCTCTCTCTCTTCCCCAAAATTCAACTAATTTTTGGAAAAATGAATCCAAGATATTACCTGTTCTAAGTCAGGAAATGAGTCAAATCACGCTTACCTCCATGTTCCTCTTTTCCTTAAAACAACTTTTGATTAAAGTGACAAAAATCTAAGAAGGGCAGAAAAGGAAGAGGAAGAAAAGTATTTTGTCCTTTAAAGGGGACAATAATTGGGCTGGGGTGGAGAGGCCACTTATTACACAGCCTTGTAACAAACAATAAATGTGCTGGACACCCTTAACAATGGTGATGCAAAAATGCATAATCCAGGTCTCGTCATCAAAAGTTCCCAGCTTTGTATGACAAATAGTCATTAAATAAACAGTTACAGAGATGTGCAAGTATGACAGTAGGGGTGTGCTCTATGTTGGTCATCTAAAAGAACAGGAAAAAAGTGATGGAAATAAGCGAGTGGCCTCTCTGATCACCAAGAACCCTCCACAAACTTAGACTCCATCCCCCAAGGAGAGCATCTGGAAGTAACTTCAGTATTTCAAATATTTACTTAGTGGTGAAGTGCCTGTTGGATACTTTATTAAATCACCTAATATCTGGAAATAAAGTAAATATTTAAAAGTCTTAAAACCACTGTATTAGGGGCACCTGGGTGGCTCAGTGGGTTAAGCCTCTGCTTTCAGCTCAGGTCATGGTCTCAGGGTCCTGGGATTGAGCCCCACATTGGGCTCTCTGTTCAGTAGGGAGTCTGCTTCCTTCTCTCTGTCTGCCTGCCTCTCTACCTACTTGTGATCTCTGTCAAATAAATAAATAAAATCTTTAAAAAAAAAAAACACTGTATTAGTATTTTTGTGTAAAAAATAATTTTGTACATTTGGTATTTTAGCTGTTCGTAATGCTCATGATGGCTAATATTAGAAAATGGGTCAACCTTTTGATTTGAGTTTAGAGTCCTTAATTGAGTGATTGATTTAGGTCTATAATTTTAAGTTAAAGGTTAGTAAGTACAGCAGGAGAAAAGATGCTTTTTTTATTCAAACATTTACTGAATTCCAAACACTATGCTAACAAGTAGGTTACTGGAATAAATAAAGTACAATTCCTGAACAACTCACATTTTTTTAACTGGAGACAGACACTTTTATAAATAATTACAGTTTTTGTGACAAGTGCTATAAAGTATAAGGCACAGGAGTGGCACCAAAAACACAATAACAACAACAAAAAAACAGCAATTAAAGAGAGAAAGCAGAACCAAAGCAGAGTCTCACAAAGCAACAGCAGGAAAGAGTATTTATAAAACTGACTTCTGGAAACTCAAATTCCTGTCTGTGACCTTCTTACCTGGGCACTGCCACCGAGTCTTCAGTTGTCATGAGTCCTAGTTGACCGTCACTCCCTGCGCCCCAAGAAAACAGCTGGCCCCGGTCACTGAGGGCCAGACTGTGAGACTCACCACATGCCACATGGACAATGTGCTGATCTGCCAAAGCTCCAATTTGCTCTGAAAGAGACCAAACCAAGGAGGAAGATATAGAGCCTAGAAACAGGAATCACACAAGATTTTCTTACACAGCATTATCCTTCTAGGCAGTTTTGTTTTTCAGAAAGAACCACTAAATCTGAGTATTTATAGAGATGATAAATTTCATACATTTCTACAAGTTATCAAGTTATCAGTTCACTCCACTGGGTAGCATATACGCCTGTAGCAGCACATACATCTCAGATGTTCTGCCATGGGACTGGTGCTTCTCTCCAGGGAGAAGCCTGAAGGTTTACTATTTGGAGATACTGAACCAGAGAGGCCTGGAGGTGAGTGAGAATGAGGCATATTACTTAAAGTAGTGGGACTGAGTGAAATTCTGCCCAGGAACAATAAGACTCATTTCCCAGAGCCCTCCCTCCCTAATCCAGAAAATACCTTTTTCCCCAACATTCCAGAACACAGCCTCATTCATACCGAGCAGAGAAAACGGAAAATTTCTCTAAGAAAAAAGCCCAAAAGAGAATATCCACAGATACTGACATCTGTGGGTCCTCCAAGGAAATGTCCAGCTTCCTCTGAGTTAACAAGCTTTGCCCTCACACAGCTCCACTCACGTCTTAGAACCACACTCTTAAAAATAAAGCTTTGGCAAGGTTAATTACATATGAGGAAAATGTTAACATGAAAGAGAAAGAGAAAAAAAAAAAACAGAATATGAACTCAGAAGATAAGGATCATGCTGGGAGCAGAAAAAAAAATTAAGTTGTTAAAGAAATAGAAGATAAAGACCATTCAAACATTTGAGGAACAAAATTGCCTTAGAAAATGAAAATATGGCAGCACAAATTAAAGACAAAACCCCTTCAAAAGCAAAACGGGAAATAAGTATTGAAGAAATTCCCACAACTATATGATCAACTAATCTTCAACAAAACAGGAAAGCATATCCAATAGAAAAAGACAGTGTTCAACAAATGGTCTTGGGAAAACTGTATAGCAACAAGCAAAAGAATAAAACTGGACCATTTCCTTACACCAAAAACAAAAATAAATTCAAAATGGAAGAAAGGCTTAAATGTGAGACTGGAAACCACCAAAATCTTAGAGGAGAACACAGGCAGCAGCCACTTTGAACTTGGCCAGAGCAACTTCTTATTAGACATGTCTCTAAGGGCAAAGGAAACAAAAGCAAAAATGAACTATTGGGACTTCATCAAAATAAAAATGATCTGCACGGGGTGCCTGGGTGGCTCAGTGGGTTAAGCCTCTGCCTTCGATTCAGGTCATGATCTCAGGGTCCTCAGATGGAGCCCCGTATCAGGCTCTCTGCTCGTCGAGGAGCCTGCTTCCCCCTCTCTCTCTCTGCCTGCCTCTCTGCCTATTTGTGACCTCTCTCTCTCTCTCTGACAAATAAATAAATAAAATATTTTTTTTTAAAAAACCGTCTACACAATGAAGGAAATAATCAACAAAACTAAAAGGCCGTCTATAAGAACGGGAGAAGATACTTGTAAGGGACATAGCTGACAAGGGGTTAGTATCCAAAATCTCTAAAGGACTTATCAAACTCAACACCCCAAAACCAAATAATCCAGTTAAGAAATGGACAGAAGACGTGAATAGATATTTTTCCAAAGAATTCAACCAGATGGCTAAGAGACACATGAAAAGATGCTCAACATCACTCATCATCAGGGAAATACAAATCAAAACCACGATGAGATACCACCTCCCACCTGTCAGAATGGCTAAAATTAACAACACAGGAAACAACAGGTGTTGGGGAAAATGCTGAGAAAGGGGAACCCTATTGCACTGTTGGGGGGAATGGAAACTGGTGCAGCCAACTCTGGAAAACGGTATGGAGTTTCCTCAAAAAGTTAAAAAGAGAGCTACCCTATTATCCAGCAATTGTACTAATAGGTATTTACCCAAAGGATACAAAAATATAGATTCGAAGGGTTACATGCACCCTGATGTTTATCAACATCATTAACATTATCATCAACATCAACAACATTATCAACAATACCCAAACTTTGGAGAGATGGCCATCAACTGATAAATGGATAAAGAATAAGTGGTATACACATACAATGGAGTATTACTCAGCCTTCAAAAAAAATGAAATCTTGCCATTTGCAATGATATGGATAAAACTAGAGTGTATAATTCTAAGTGAAGTCAGTCAGAGAAAGACAAATACCATGTAATCTCACTCATATGTGGAATTTAAGAAAGAAAACAGATGAAGATATGGGAAGGGGGAGAAAAGGAGAAGGGGAAAAAACCGTAAGAGACTTAACAACAGACAACTGAGGGTTGATGGAGGGACATGGGTGGGGAATGTATATTAAAGAGGGCACTTGTTGTGATCAACCCTGGGTGTTGTATGTAAGTGATGAATCACTACTTCTACTGCAGAAACCAATATTGTACTTTATGTTAACTAATTAAAATTTAAATTAAAAAAAAAGAATTAAAGAAATTTTCCAAGAAATAGAACAAAAAGGCAAAGAGCAAAACAGAGAGGGTAAAAAAAAAAAAGAAAAAAGAAATGAGAGGTTTATTTCAAAAGGTCCCATAATGGAAAAATAAGAACTCCATAAAGAAAATGGGGAAAACACAAGGTAAAACATTTCAAAGAAGAAACACAAGAAATGTTCTCAGTAGGACTTAAATTTCACATTGATAGGACCTATGAAGGACTCGGAATAATGACTGATGAAAGACCTACTTCAGAGGACTTCATCCTGAAATTCTAGAACACCAAAAAAGACTCTTAAAAGCTTCTAGAAAGGAAAACAGTTTATACACAACAGAACAGGAATCAGAATGGCATTAGATTTCTCAGAAGCAATACTGAAAACTAGAAGATAATGGAGCAATGCCTTCACAATTCTGAAGGAAAATGACTTCCAACAGAGAATTCTATACCTAACTAACCATGAATCAAATGTGAGGAGAGAGGGAAAAAAAAATAATTTTCAGGCATGTAAAGCTCTCAAAATATTTTACCTCCAAAGCTGCCTCTTTCAGAAAGTTACCATAAGATAATGCCTCCTAAACAAAGGAAGATTCAGGATCCAAGAAACAGAAATCTTACATAACAAGAGGTGAAGAACATTTCCAAAATAGCTATTATGTAGCAAGTCCATGAGAGGCAAAGTTGAAGGAATGTTTCCAAGGTGAAAAGTGAAATACAATCTGATGAGTTTTATATTGTTACAATTCTGTCAGAAAATACAGAAGTTACAATGCAAAAGAAAAAAAAAGATACTTAACTCCAGAAAACAAATAAGATGTTTTATAGGAAATAAAAGCAATCATTGAAGACAGAACCAAAATAACCAAATAAATATAATTTGCATAATCAAAAACTTAATTGTCAATTGATTTAAGCAATCAATTATTGGCAAAAGGATGAGCATCTAAGGGTGAGGAAGAGGAAAGAGTAGGCGGAGAATATAAAGGAATGCTAAACTTCCCCAGCATCTCTACACTATGTCCAATATTGAAAAAAAATCAATAAACAGCATTATAAGCATGTCATTTAGAAAAGGTAAATATTAAAAGAAAGAGCTAAAATTGTTGACAGAAATGGTCTCTGAGGGGGAGGAGGGTTGGGAGAAGGGGGGTGGGGTTATGGACATTGGGGAGGGTATGTGCTTTGGTGAGTGCTGTGAAGTGTGTAAACCTGGTGATTCACAGACCTGTACCCCTGGGGATAAAAATATATGTTTATAAAAAATAAAAAATTAAAAAAAAAACAAAGAAAAAAGAAATGGTCTCTGCTACAGAGACTGCAGGGGAGGCAGTGAGCTTCTGTTTGACCTAAAGATAGCTGGTATAAATTTATTACTTGGAAACAAAAACAAATTTTTTTAATTAAGCAACCAAAAATATGCTCATGTCTGAGAAATCTCCTAAAGATGCTCTAACTCCTATAGTTCCCATTGCCCTACTTCTTTAACCTCTACTCACTATTGGGCCCTACAACCCAACTCAGCTTTGCCTCCCACACTAGGAACAGTCCTGTCTTTACTTTGGAATAAGGTAAGAAACTCCTAACTCGGGTGATTCAGACTCTACTTCTCTGATCAAATATCCACCTTGTACCACAGTTCCAGGATTTGGGCAGCTTTTACGGCCTTCTGGGCCTGGGTACCTGGCCTAACACGTGAGCCATGACTGAGGCCTGTCCCCTAATACCTGACTTCCTATGCCAACCATTAGCCTTTCCTGCCTGGATGTTAACATTCAGCCTGATGTGATACTAGTAAGTTTCTCCACTGTCTGGCAGGACACTCTACCTGATCTGACACTATTTTCTTGCCTCAAAACCTATCAGTACCATTCCTTTTGATCTTGTTTACCACAGCTCAACAGCCTCAAAAAGGGCATATCTCGATTCCAAGTACCATTTACTCCGGATCTGGTCAAACCTAAGACAAATCAGTTCCCGCCCCACCATGTATTAGCCATCTAAACGGATATCCAGCCCCTGCTGCCACAACAAGACCTGCAGCCCCAAAGGCAACATTCCATCAGGGAAAGATGCGTGAAGAATCAAACCGGTGACTGCACCAAGTGCAACTTGTTTGCTTCTTCTAGCCAGAAAATTAAGCTCATCAGATTCAGACTGGGGATCTGTTACAGTGAAATCATAATCCCTCTTGTAGAACCCACTCCCTAGGTCAGGCCAATGTGGGAATGAAGGCTTCATCCACAATTCTCCCTGAACACCCCCCTGCTCCAGTGGGAAGTCACGCTCAGACTACAGTGCACATTTTCACACACAGTCTCTCTGGTTCATTCTGTCAAGACTCTATGCTATATTTTGCAGATCATGACAGAATCTCAACCCACACATTAAAATAATTAAACACACTGAAGAAATATTTGGCATTTTTTGAGGATAAAAAGTATATTTTCTCTCTGATCCTCTCATAGCAACCCTTTCAAGTCTTTAACAGTCTTTAGCTATGTTCTCAACTTGGAACGCGCCAAGATAATCAGGCAGACGGGAGCAAATGCGGGGTGCTGCTTAGAGCAAGTCAGCAGGTCAGGTGGGCTTACATTATTATGATGATTTCTACTTGACTTCTGAACCCACCGAATTTTTAATGTATTTTTGGGTTAACAGTGAATTGGGCATTGAACCACCAAAGGACGGTAACATTGAAGGATGGTACGAGCCTAGAGGGTAGATGCATGGTGCCAACACTTAATCTTGCAACAACCCTGTGAGGCAGGGTTGTAATAAGCCCCATCTCAGAAGACATATGTGATTTGGCCAAGATTCACAACTAATGAGTGGAGGAACTAGAACTGGATCCCAGGTCCTTCTGACTTCAGAACCCATTGTACCTACTAGGCTGTATTATATTCTGTCATGGAAAAAGATTAGACAGTTATGAAACTGGTAAAAGTTAACAGTGAAGTGATTAGCCTACATAGGAAAAATGGGAAATGGACACTTTCTCCTCATTGTTCAGATGAGAAATACAGTCAGTAGTTTGCAGTTTGGACGGAAAGCAAGGAGAATATACAAAATTAGTGCTCCATATTTGCTCCTAAATTTTTAACTAATAAAACAATAATAAATTAAAGATTTTTATTTATTTATTTGACAGAGAGAGATCACAAGTAGGCAGAGAGGCAGGCAAAGAGAGAGGAGGAAGCAGGCTCCCTGCTGAGCAGAGAGCCCGACTCGGGACTCGATCCCAGGACCCTGAGATCATGACCTGAGCCGAAGGCAGCAGCTTAACCCACTGAGCCACCCAGGTGCCCCAAAACAATAATAAATTAAATGTCAGCAGTTTGTATGGCAAAAGGGATTAAAATAAAAAAAAAGGGGGGGGGGGATTAAACTCTCATTACTCAAATGTCTCTTTTCTGAGTTTCCCCAAACTGTTTACCCAAAGATTGCACTTTTAAGAGTAGAAAACAAAAGCAGGGCCATCCTGTGAGAAATGTTGTGCTTTGCCCTGCCATTCTGTGGATTTTGAGTCCTCACATTCACCCAACCCCCCCGTTCCTAGGAACTCGCCCTAGTGCCCACCCTGCCTCTCTCTGCTACATTTGCTATCCCCTGGTAGTGTCCCCCAGCACTACCAACCCATTCTGAGGGGTGCAACTGACTTTCACTGAAGCTCTGGGATGAGGGAAATAAACACTAGCTCAGCAAACCACTCAAAATAAAACATCATCCAAATTCTCCTCCAGATCCCCAAAAAAGAATTTCCTAGATTCTCCTCCCGGAGTCCCCTGTCTTCCTGTAACATGACTAGGCTCTCTCTCCATTGTTTGCTTCTCTATCAGTCTTGTCCTAAGCCATATTCTAACTACTTTCATAATTATTCTCATCTAAACATTTGGGAGACGGGGAGTCTGGGCTATGTTCAGTGGAATCTCAACTCTGTAATACAGCTCACACTTTAAAGTGATTTCCTACACCCCCAATAAAAGAGATCTCTCCACAACAGGAATTATGTCCTGTTTCTGAGCCAAGACATTCAAACCAGAGTCAGTTTTTCAAAAACAAATTTTTTTATTCATTGTACAGTAAAACTGATCTTTTATTATGTACAAGCCTATGATTTTAGACATATGTCACAAAGAAAATATGGAACAGTTCTATCACTCAAAAAAAAAAAGTCCCTTGGTCACACACTCTCCTCATCCCTAGCTCCTGGCAACCACGAATCTGTTTTCTAGCGCTATAGTTTTGTATTTTCAATACTGCCACATAATGGAATCCTATAGTTTCTAACCTTTCAAGACTGGATTCTTTCACTAAATGTAATGCCTGGAAGACTCATCCGATATATTTGGACTTTTGATCTACATGCCAGTGCAGGAATGAGGGAGGAGAGGCAAAGGCAGAGAGAGAAGCAGGCTCCTGAGTCCGTCACGGGGCTCAATCCCAGAACTCTGAGATCATGATCTGAGCTGATGGCAGATGCTTAACCAACTGAGCCACTACCAGCTATCCCCTGGTAGTGTCCCCCAGCACTACCAACCCATTCTGAGGGGTGCCCCTTTCCTGGGTTTTCATATGCTCTTATTTATATTTTCTGGAAAATGTTGACAGCTGTGTTGTAGTTTTCAAAGCTTCTGCATTGCCATTCACATGTGTCCTGTGTGCACCACAAAGAGGCCCGTCTGGAATGTGAGTGGTGGTCTGTGTTTAGTTCAGTTCTTAGAGTCATTTACATGCTAAGTAGGATAAGATCTGCATATAAATAGCTCAGGGATGAGCCCAGCAGTTCACAGATGACTATATGCAGTTGCTTTCCGAAGGTCCTCCTTCCCTGAAGTCTGTGAAATCAGCCCAACATGTTCAGGTTTCCTGGGGCTCCTTTGCTGCTCTCTAGCCTATATACTGAACTTCCACAGCTGTGCCTGCCTCTGGGCCAAATGGCCGGAGGACCGGAGGCGGGACATGGGAAACTACATGGCAATCCAGTGGTACTTTGAATTCTGGCCTTCTTTCCCAATCCAACCACCATCATTTGCTCTTCAAAGCCCTCAAATAGCTACTCCATGCCTTCTGTCCAGGTTTCACTGTTGCCTTCAGCAGAAGAGAGAGAAAAAAGTGTGCTTACCCCATCCTTCTTGAAACTGGAAATCCAGAGCCAGAATTTTAAAATAACATTTTTTTCCTGTACATGTGGGCCTTTTTGTTTTGTTTTTGTTTGTTGTATATTTTAGTTAATCAGGAAAAGTCCACAACTTGGTTAAATTAAAAAAAAAAAAAAAAAAAACCCAAAGGCACATCTCTCCCACAAATGCTCCAACTAAAATTATAGTTAACCTTCCTCTACAGTGAAGTGCTGGATTCCTGGAGACAGGCAGCATCTCTGAGTGGCTAATACTCCATTTAAATTATCCAGGAATATCAAATGTTTATTTGCTTAATCCTATGTATGACTGTCCAAGTTCAAACAACCATTAAACCAAATCTTTGCAACTGAAGAATGAGAAAAAAAGATCAGGTATAATAGAGTTCAGAGTAGTATTTCTCAGTTCAGAGACAGGTGATTTTACCTTGGGCTTTAGCGTTCATATACAACCCTCTCCGCCAAAACAATGACTACAACGATGATGATGATGATGATGAAACCACTTACACACTCTGAAGAATGCTTCTGAGAATATTTTCTTCTCAAAGCCATAAATTTCAAATTACCATGTATGCTTTCAGATGCAATAAACCAGATACACTAAGGCGCCTGGAACATATGGAGGCCTGTCGCAGGCAATGGGAGGGAAGAAGACTGTGTTCGTGAGTCACTGGCACTACCACCAGTCAGAATAAGATTAGCTGCAGTGACTCAGTTATTTTCAGGAACTCAGAACTGTCAATCATGGCATAATCTGATGCTTGAAAAGGATTTTAATAGAGGGGCATGGCTTTGGTTCAAGATGGCCAGGTAAGAAGACTGTGAAATCACTTCCTGCACAGAACACACCAAAGCCACACCTATTTATAGAGCAATTCCTTCTGAAGAAGAACCAAGGGCTGACTCAACAGCTTCAGCACATCAGAAGATAGACCACACAGAGAACAGCAAGAAAGAGAGGAAACAGTAACAAAGGGAACCACCACCCCAACACTGTGAACTGCAGTGGGGACAGATAGTCCCCAAATAGAGGGACCGTGGGCAGATTTGTCTACCATGGGGCACAGGAAAAAGCCTCGGTTTAAAAGACCAACTAGGACATAAAAGATCAGCTCTAGAACTGCACCAAATGGTGGGAGAACTGCTGGAACTCTCTTTCCAGGTCTGAGGGATAGGAGAGCCCCATGGTTTACATTCTTCTTCCACCTTGAAAGCATGGATGAGAACAAGGTCCAGGCACCCTGAGTAGCCTAATGCCTCAGCGAGCCCCAGACCCCTAACCCACACCAGCCCCAGCCATCCCACTAAGGTGGCCCCAGCATACAACACCATGAGACCCCTGATCAGAGCTCATTATAGCTCCAGCCAGTGCACCAAGGGAACACAGGCACAAAGTACCTTAGGACACCCCAGGCCTGCACTAGTTTGGCCTCAGATGACTAAGGTTCCCCTGATGCACACTGCTCCAACATCCTGGCTTTGGCTAGCTTTGGCTCTGGCCACCCCACACCCACCACATGGAATACCCCAGAACCCCAGGTCATGCCTGCCTCTGTTCCAGCTGCCCTACCAGGGCACCCTCTGCATGGAATGACTGAGGAGCCCACAGCCCATACCCTACCTTGTCTCCAGTCACTCTACCAGGATCTCCAGGATGTCCCCTGTATAGAGTGCCCTGGAACATCCTGGCCCACATCAACCTTGGCTCCATTTGCCCCACCTCCTATGTCCCCTATTCTGGGCACCCCAGAATCCCCCAGCTTATACCCACTTCAGCTTTAGCAAGTCCTGCCAAGGCAACTTCTATACAGAGAGACAAAGAACAACACAATCACACCCAATTCAGCTCTGACCATCCCACTAGGGCAGCCTCAGCACAGAGTGCCCTTGGTCTGCAAGCCCATGCCACCCACAGTTTCAGCGGACAAACAAAGTCACCAGGCACACACAGTCTACACAGGGCTGACCATACACAAGGCTATTCCTTCAAGTTCAGAAGTAGCTGTTCTGCCTAACCCATACAAACAAACACAAAAATCAAGCAAAATGAGGAGACAGAGGAATATGCTCCAAATGAAAGAACAAGACAAAAACCTTAGACAAAGAACAAAATGGAGATAAGCAACATGCCTGATAAAGAGTTTAAAGTAATGGTCATAAAGATGCTCACCGGACTGGAGAGGAAAATGTAGGAACTCACTGAGAATGTCAACAAAGAGATAAAAAATATAAAAAATAATGAATAAGAGCTGAAGAATACAATAACTGAAATGAAAAGTACACTAAAGGGAATCAACAGATGAGCAGAGAGAGAAGAGAGCAGTGACTTGGAAGACAGAGAAATCAAAAGCATCCAAGTGGAACAACAACAGAAAGCATTTTTTAAAAACTGAGGAGGAGTGGGGGCGGGGGAGGGGGGGGCGTGTTCCTGGCTGGCTCAGTGGGTAAAGCATACAAATCTCAATTATGGGGTTGTGAGTTTGAACCCCACACTGGGTGGAGAATTTACTTTTAATGAAGCTGAAGTTCTACTAACACACTATTTGTTCATTAGAACAACTCCTCTGATACTATCATTACCTGCAGGGGAAATAAAGTAATGAAAACCATCACCAATAACCAAGTTTTGTCTCTCTATATTCATATACAATTAAACTGTTACTTTAAAAAAATAATAAATGTGGATAGGTTAAAGAAGAATTTAAAAAATACATGGAAACAATGAAAATGAAGATACAAATCCCAAAATCTTTGGGATGCTCTCGAAATAACTCTAAGAGGGAAATTTACAGCAATGCAGGACTACCTCAAGAAACAAGAAAAATCACAAATAAATAATGTAACGCTACACCTAAAGCAACTAGAAAAAGAAGAATAAACAAAACCCAAGGGCATGAGAAAGAAGAAAAATAATAAAGATAAGAGGGGTGCCTGAGTGGCTCAGTGGGTTAAAGCCTCTGCCTTCAGCTCAGGTCATGGTCCCAGGGTCCTGGGATTGAGCCACGAATCGGGCTTTCTGTTCAGCAGGGAGCCTGCTTCCTCCTCTCTCTCATCCTCTCTCTCTGCCTGACTGACTCTCTGCCTACTTGTGATCTCTGTCAAATAAATAAATAAAATCTTTAAAAAAAATTACATGAAAAATAATAAAACATCTAAGAATAAATTTAACCAAGGAAGGAAAAGACCTATCTTCTGAAAACTATAAAATAATGATGAAAGAAATTGAAAATGACACAAACAACTGGGAATATATACCATGTTTATGAACTGGAAGAATACTGTTAAAATGTCCATACTACACAAAGCAATCTACAGTTTTGATGGAATTCCTATCAAAACACCAACAGCATTTTTCACAGAACTAGAATTTTTATGGAACCACAAAAGACCCCAAATAGCCAAAGGAATCTTGAGAAGGAAGAACAAAGTTAGAGGTATCACAACCCCAAATTTCAAGATACAACAAAGCTGTAGTAGTAACCAAAATAATATGGTACTGGCCTCAAAAACAGATACATAGGTCAATAGAACAGAACAGAGAACCCAGAAATAAACCCATGCTTATATGGGGTCAATTTAATCAAAAGAGGCAAAAATATACAATGGGGAAAACATGGTATCTTCAATAAATGGTGCTGGGAAAATTGGACAATATTCAAAGAATGAAAATAGACCACTTTCTTACACCATACACAAAAAGTAACTGAAAATGGATTAAAAACCTGAATATAAGACCTGAAACCATAAAACTCCTAGTAGAAAACATAATTTCTTTGACATTGGCTTTAGTAACATTTTTCTAAATATGTCTGCTAAAGACAAGGTAAACAAAATAAAAAATAAACTGTTGGGACTACACCGAAATAAAAAGCTTTTGCACAGCAAAGGGAACCATCAATTAAACAACAAGCAATCTACTGACTAGAAGAAGATATTTGCAAGTGATATATCCAGTAAGGGGTTAATATTCAAAATATATAAAGAACTTATACAACTCAATATCAAAAAATAAATAATCTGATTTAACATGGGCAGAGGACCTGAATAGACATTTTTCCAAAAAAGACCTACAGATGCAAACAAACACATGAAAAAATGCTCAATATCACCAATCATCAGGAAAATGCAAACCAAAACCACAATAAGATAACACCTTACAAGGGTGCTTGGGTAACTCAGTTGTTAAGTGTCTGCTTTTGGCTCAGGTCATAATCCCAGAGTCCTTGATCGAGCCCTCAGGATGACTGCTTCTCCCTCTCCTACTTCCCCTGCTTATGTTCCCTCTCTCACTACTTCTCTCTCTCTGTGAAATAAATAAATAAAATCTTAAAAAAAAAAAAAAGATATCACCTTATACCTTCAGAATAGCTAGAATCAGTAAGACAAAAAAGAACAAACATTGGTGAGGATATGGAGAAAAAGGAACACTTGTGCACAGTAGGAATGTAAACTGGTGCAGCCATTATGGTAAACAGTATACAGTTCCTCAAAAAATTAAAAACAGAAATTCTATATGATCAAATCATTCTACTACTATGTCTTTACCCAAAGAAAACAAAAACACTGATAAGATACACGCATCCCACAGCATTATTTCCAAGAGCCAACTACAGAAGCAATCCAACTATCCACTAACAGATGAATGGATAAAGAAGATGTGGTATATAGGTACTGGGGAATACTACTGAGCCATCAAAAATGGCATCCTGCCATCTGCGACAACACTGATGGACCTAGACGGAACAATGCTAAATGAAGTAAGTCAGACAAAGACAAATACCATACGGTTTCATTTACATGTGGAATCTAAAAAATAAAACTAAAAAACAGAGATAAACCCATAAAAAGAGAAAACAAACTGGTGGTTGCCAGAGGCAAGGGGTAGAAGGATGGGAAATGGATGAAGGGGAATGGGAAATAACAGGTTCCCAGTTACAGAATGAATAAGTCATGGGAATAAAAGGTTTTGTATTTGTATAAATGTATCCTAAAGGAATAGCGTACACTGCATTAGTATTAACAGAAAAAAAAATTAGAAGTAAATTGGGATTATATGCTATGAATAGAAATATGCAGTCAATAAAAAGGCTGATACAGATCAGTATAAACAATCGTCATAAAAATACTCATGAGACATAAAATGGAAAAGAAGGGTTACAAAGAAGTAATATGATATGACTACATTTTTTAAAATTACACTTGTGTTTTAAATACTGGAAGGATATATTTCAGACCAGTAACTGTTTTTTGTTCAGGGTAGTAGAATTAAAGAGTATTTTTTATTTGTTTTTTTATAGGTATTTAAATTGTGAGCAATATACATAGACTACTTAAGTAGTATGAAAAAAAGTTAAAGCTTCTTAACTTCCTTACCACTTCCCTGTCCTAGTCACTTTCTTTTTCAACAATTCAAATCCTTTCCCTTTAATGTGACTTAACAATAGGAGACCATTTCCAACCTTGCAGGTTATTTTTCCAATTCTAGACTGTGTGCTACCTTATAAACAATAAATGTAAAAATGTATAATCATAATGCAAGATAAAATGCTCCTGGAGGGGCTTCCTAAAGATACTTAATCCCACTGATTTTTATAGATTTGGATAAAATTTTATCACAGCAGGTGAAACATCTCTGTATCAAGATCCCTCTACTTTATATTTAAAATGGCAGTCTTGGGGGCACCTGGGTGGCTCAGTGGGTTAAACCTCTGCCTCCGGCTCAGGTCATGATCTCAGGGTCCTGGGATGGAGTCCCCGCATTGGGCTCTCTGCTCAGCAGAGGGCCTGCTTCCTCCTCTCTTTATCTCTCTGCCTGCCTCTCTGCCTGCTTGTGATCTCTCTCTGTCAAATAAATAAATAAAATCGTTAAAAAAATAAAAAATAAAAAAAATAAATTGGCAGTCTTCTGTCCATTTTTTCTTAAACACATCTGTGTAAAAACTCCAATCAAACAAAGGTAGACTGCATTGATGTGCAAGACCCAACTATATGCTGTCTTTAAAACACCCACTTCCAGGGTGCCTGGGTGCTCAGTGGGTTAAAGCCTCTGCCTTCCACTCAGGTCATGATCCCAGGGTCCTGGGATTGAGCCCTGCATGGGCTCTCTGCTCAGCAGGGAGACTGCTCCGTCCTCTCTCCCTGCCTGTCTCTCTGCCTGCTTGTGATCTCTGTCTGTCAAATAAATAAATAAAATCTTAAAAAAAATAAAAATAAAACACCCACTTCAAACATAAAGGCACAGAAAAATGAGAAGTAAATGGATGGGGAAAATACATCATACTAACACTAATCAAAAGAAAGCTGAAGCTACTATATTCATATCAGGTAAGGTAGACTTCAAAGCAGTGAATACTTTATCAGGAATAAAGAATGACATTTTATGACATTAAAAGGAACAATTCATCAAGAACCTAATAATCTTAATGTGTAAATACCTAATAACACAGTTCCAAAATATCTGTAGCAAAACTTAGAGAGCAAAAAGAATAAGCAAATAAACAATGATAGTTAAAGATATAAACATTGTATTCTCACTACTGCATAGAACAGGCAGACACAAAATCAGTAAGTATATAGACTACTTAACAACACTATCAGCCAACTTGACCTAATTGATATTTATAAAACACTCTACACATCAACAGCAAAATACACATTCATTCCAACTGCACACAGAACATTCACCAAAATAGACCATATTTGGGGCTATAATAGAAATCTAAATAATTTTAAGAGGCCTGTAATCATACAAAATATGTACTCTGAGCATAGAGTATTAAACTAGAAATCATTAATGAAAAATGTCAGTAAAATATCCATGTATTTGGATATTAAACTACATACTCTAAATAATTCATAGGTCAAAAAAGAAATCATAAGGGAAATTATTACAAAGTATTTTGAATACTACATAAGAACAGATCCAGTGAAAATCTGTAGAATACTACTAAATAAAGTGAAGCTTAAAAGGAAATTTTTAGCATGAAATGCTTATTAGAAAAGATTTTTTTTTTAAGATTTTTTGACAGAGGGAGAGAAATCACAAGCAGGCAGAGAGAGAGGGGGAAGCAGGCTCCTTGCTGAGCAGAGATCCTGATGTGGGGCTCGATCCCAGGACTCTGAGATCACGACCTAAGCCAAAGGCAGAGGCTTAACCCACTGAGAAACCCAAGCGCCCCAAGAAAAGATTTTAAATGACAAACCAGTGATTTAAATTCTTACATTAAGAAACTGGAAAAAACAGTACATTAAGCACAAAGTAAGTAGAAGAAAAAAATATTAACAGCACAAACCAATAAAATAGAAAAAAAAAAAAAAAGAAAAATCATTGAACCCAAAAACTTCCTCTTTAAAATTATCAGTAAAATTGACTAACCTCTACCTAGTCTAATCAGGAAACAAAGAAAGAATACACAAGTTATCTATATCAGAAAAACAGGTCTTGAAGTCCGGAATTGTGATGCTACCAACGTTGGCTTTCTTTTTCAATATCCCTTTGGCTATTCGAGGTCTTTTCTGGTTCCATATAAATTTTAGCATTATTTGTTCCATTTCTTTGAAAAAGATGGATGGTACTTTGATAGGAATTGCATTAAATGTGTAGATTGCTTTAGGTAACATAGACATTTTCACAATATTTATTCTTCCAATCCATGAGCATGGAACATTTTTCCATTTCTTTGTGTCTTCCTCAATTTCTTTCATGAGTACTTTATAGTTTTCTGAGTATAGATTCTGTGTCTCTTTGGTTAGGTTTATTCCTAGGTATCTTATGGTTTTGGATGCAATTGTAAATGGGATTGACTCCTTAATATCTCTTTCTTCTGTCTTGCTGTTGGTGTAGAGAAATGCAACTGATTTCTGTGCATTGATTTTATATCCTGACACTTTACTGAATTCCTGTATAAGTTCTAGCAGTTTTGGAGTGGAGTCTTTTGGGTTTTCCACATATAGTATCATATCATCTGCGAAGAGTGATAATTTGACTTCTTCTTTGCCGATTTGGATGCCTTTAATTTCCTTTTGTTGTCTGATTGCTGAGGCTAGGACCTCTAGTACGATGTTGAATAGCAGTGGTGATAATGGACATCCCTGCCGTGTTCCTGACCTTAGCGGAAAAGCTTTCAGTTTTTCTCCATTGAGAATGATATTTGCGGTGGGTTTTTCATAGATGGCTTTGATGATATTGAGGTATGTGCCCTCTATCCCTACACTTTGAAGAGTTTTGATCAGGAAGGGATGTTGTACTTTGTCAAATGCTTTTTCAGCATCTATTGAGAGTATCATATGGTTCTTGTTCTTTCTTTTATTGATGTGTTGTATCACATTGACTGATTTGCGGATGTTGAACCAACCTTGCAGCCCTGGAATAAATCCCACTTGGTCGTGGTGAATAATCTTTTTAATGTACTGTTGAATCCTATTGGCTAGTATTTTGTTGAGTATTTTCGCATCTGTGTTCATCAAGGATATCGGTCTATAGCTCTCTTTTTTGGTGGGATCCTTGTCTGGTTTTGGGAT
>NC_081557.1:152507115-152781677 GCF_022355385.1 Mustela nigripes | reverse complement strand
CAAGGTGATGCTGGCCTCATAAAATGAGTTTGGAAGTTTTCCTTCCATTTCTATTTTTTGGAACAGTTTCAGGAGAATAGGAATTAGTTCTTCTTTAAATGCATGGAGGTTCCTCAAAATGTTGAAAATAGAACTGCCCTATGACCCAGCAATTGCACTATTGGGTATTTACCCTAAAGATACAAACGTAGTGATCCAAAGGGGCACGTGCACCCGAATGTTTATAGCAACAATGTCCACAATAGCCAAACTATGGAAAGAACCTAGATGTCCATCCACAGATGAATGGATCAAGAAGATGTGGTATATATACACAATGGAATACTATGCAGCCATCAAAAGAAATGAAATCTTGCCATTTGCGACAACATGGATGGAACTAGAGCGTATCATGCTTAGCGAAATAAGTCAAGCAGAGAAAGACAACTATCATATGATCTCCCTGATATGAGGAAGTGGTTATGCAACATGGGGGCTTAAGTGGGTAGGAGAAGAATAAATGAAACAAGATGGGATTGGGAGGGAGACAAACCATAAGTGACTCTTAATCTTACAAAACAAACTGAGGGTTGCTGGGGGGAGGGGGTTTGGGAGAAGGGGGTGGGATTATGGACATTGGGGAGGGTATGTGCTTTGGTGAGTGCTGTGAAGTGTGTAAACCTGGTGATTCACAGACCTGTACCCCTGGGGATAAAAATATATGTTTATAAAAAATAAAAAATTAAAAAAAAAAAGAAAAGAAAACCAGTTCTTACAGACATGAGAAGAATAACAGGAACATTGGGAAAACGTGACAACATAAGTGAAATAAATAAATTCCCTGAAAGACACAAGCTATGATAACTCACCTAAGACAAAATAGGTAACCTACTACCCCTGTATTTTTTTTAATTTAAATTGTAACTAAAAATGCTCCCCAAAGAAATCTCTAGGCTCAGATGGCTTCAGTGATGATTCTACAAACCATTTAAGGAAGAAATAATAACCTGCAATAAGCCTATATAAAATATAGACAAACTTCCAGAAAACTAAAGGGAACACTTCCCAACTCATTGTATGAGGCTGGCATTGCCGATAGAACAAAATCAAAGACAGTAAAAGAAAAGAAAATCAATAATCCTCATGAATGCTGACACACAAACCTTGCCAAATTTTTAGAGATCAAAAAAAAAGAATATGTCAAAGTCATCAAGTGAGATTTGTCCCAAGAATGCAAATTCAATTTATTTAAAAGATTTTTTTTTTTTTTAATTTAACAGAGGGAGAGAGAGAATACAAGCAGGCAGAGGGAGAGGGAGAAGCAGGCTCCCCACGGAGCAGGGAGCCCCATGCAGGGCTCAATCCTGGGATCATGACCCGAGCCGAAGGCAGACACTTAACCAAATGAGCCACCCAGGTGCCCCTGCAAGTTCTATTTAACATACAAAAACAATTCATATAACTTATCACTCAGCAGACTAAAAATGAAAATCCATAACCACCTCAATAGGTTGAGAATAGCATTTCACAAAATTCAACACTCAGACTTTAAAAAAAAAAAATCAGTAAGTGTATCAGGCATCTTTCACAACTTGATAAAAGGAATCCAAGAAAAACCCACTGCTAACAAAACACATAATGGTGAAAATGAATGCCTTCCCTCTAAGATCAGGAACAAGGCAAGGATATCTACTTTTACCACTTCTATTCATCACTGTACTAGAGTTCACTCAGTAAAATAAGGAAGAAAGAGGAAAGAAAACACATGGGAAGGAAGAAATAAAAGGAAAAATGGATGGATGGAAGGAAGAAAACTGACTTTTAGATGACACTATCATTTATGTAGAAATTCATAAGGAAGCCATAAAAAAAAATGTTACCAGAACTGTTAAGAGAGTTTAACAAGGTGATTCAAGATCAATTATAGAAAATTAACCATATTTCTATATAATACCAAAGAAATTAAAAATTAAATTGTTTTTAAAATACCATGTATAATCAAATCAAATATATGAAGTACTTAGAAACAAAATATGTACAAAGCCTATTCACTGGGACGTACAAAATACTGCTAAGGAAATTAAAGACCAGAAAATGGAGGCATGTACCGTGTTCATGAATCAAATGATTCAATATTGTTAAGATGTCAATCTCAGGGGCAACTGGGTGGTTCACGTCATGACCCCAGGGTTCTAGGATCAAGCCCCATATCGGGCTCCCAGCTCAGCAGGGAGTCTGCTTCTCCCTCTCCTCCCTGCTTGTGCTCTCTCTCGCTATCTGTCTCTCTCCCTCAAATATATAAAATCTTTTAAAAAGAAAAAAAAAAAGTCAATCTCCCCAAATTGGTCTAGTGATTCAAAGTAATCCCAATGAAAATCCCAGAAGTCTTTTTAATAAAAACTGAAATGCTGATTCTCAAATTTATATGCAAATCCAAGGACCCAGAATAGCCAAAATATTCTTTTTTAAAATTTTTTATTTAAATTCAATTTAAGTAATATATAGTGTACTATCAGTTTCAGAGTTACAGTTCAGTGACTCATCAGTTGCATACAACACCCAGTGCTCATTCCATCACGTGCCATCCTTAATGTCCATCACCCAGTTACCCCACCCACCCACCCACCTCCCCTCTAGCAACCCTCAGTTTGTTCCCTATAGTTAATGGTCCCTTACAGTTAGCCTTTTTCTCTGTTTTTGTCTTATTTTATTTTTCCTTCCCTTCCTCTATGTTAATCTGTTTTGTTTCTTAAACTCCACATACGAGGGACGCCCGCGTAGCTCAGTTGGTTGAGCATCTGCCTTCAGCTCAATTCATGATCCCAGGTTCCTGGAATCTCGTCCCACATCAGGCTCCTTGCTGGGCGGGGAGGCTGCTTCTCCCTCTGCCTGCCATTCCCCCTGCTGCTGCTCTCTTGCTCACTGGCTCTCGCTCTCTGACAAATAAATAAATAAAATCTTGAAAAAAATCCCATGTATGAGTGAAATCATACGGTATTTATCTTTCTCTGACTGGCTTATTTCGAGAATTGCCAAAATAGTCTGAAAAAGAAAAACAAAGTCAGAGGATTTAGACTATCTGCACTACATACTTTCAAAATTTACTACAGAGCTACAGTGATCGACATGGTGTAGTACTGATTAAAGGTAGATAAGCAGAGTAACAGAACAGAATGTCTAGAGATAGACCAGTACACACCTGGCCAACTAATTTCCAAAGGTGTCAGGGTAATTCAGTGGGAACTAAAGTCTTTTTTTTCAACAATGGTGCTAAAAATGGATATCCATATGCAAAAAATGAACTTTGAGCATTATATCACAAACATACAAAATGTCAAATTGAAGATCACAGACGTAAATATAAGACCTAAACTATAATATTTGATGAAGAAAACTTAGGAGAAAAATCAATATAATCTTGGGTTAGGTAAAATTCTTACAACACAAAAAACATGAATCCTAAAAGTAAAAACTGATCATTGAATTTCATCAAAATAAAAATTTTTGTTCTTTGGAAAAGTGAAGTTTTTTTTGTTTTGGGTTTTTTTTTTTTTTTTCTCTTCAAAAGACACTGTCAAAAAAAAAAAAAAAAAGAAAAGGAAAACCACAGATTGGGATATTTGCAAAATATTAGATAAAAGTCTTACACCCTGAATATACAGATAACTATCATACCTCAAGACTAAGATAAGCAGTGGAATGCCTGGCTGGCTCAGTCAGAAGAGGAAATGACTCTGGATCTCAGGACTATGAGTCTGAGCCCCACACTGGGTGTAGAGATTCTTAAAAATAAAATTTATTTAAAAAAAATTAAGGTAAGCACATTGATTTCTTTTTTGATGGGTAACATACTTGAATATATACTTTGCTAAAAATAAGGTACATTATTAAGATATATTATTTCTTGTGCTAAAATAAGCATGTGAAAAGTTGCTCAAGATTATTAGTCATTAGTGAAATACATATTAAAACCACAATGAGATTCTATTGCACACCAATCTGAATGGCTAAAATTAAAAAGATAGTATCAAGAGATGGTGAGGATGGAGAGCAACTAGAACTCTAATGAACTGCTGGCAAATTTAAAACAGTACTGTCACTGTGGAAGTCTGGCAGGTTCTCAGAGTTACCATATAAACCAGGTCCTAGGAATTTGCCCAAGAAAAAACAAAATACATTGTCTACCCAAAAAATCATACTCAGATTTTCTTAGCAGTTTTGCTCAAAACAGCCCAAATTTAGGGGAAAAAAATGTCCACTAACTGATAAATGGATAATGTGATATATCTATAAAGTGGAATACTGTTCATCAATAAAAACCCTATAAACTACTAACATATGCAATAATATATGAATCTCAAAAGCATTAATCTAAAAAGCCAGACACAAAAGATTATTTATGATTCCACTTACATAAAATCTTAGAAAAGTCAAAACTATAACAACAAAAAGTAGATGTAGGGAAAAAACTGGAAGCACAAGAAAGGTTTTGGGATAAAAGAAATGTTCTCTATCATGATTATGGTGGCCATCTTTTTCTCTATGACTGTTAAGACCCATTAAATTACACACTTAGAACTGGTGAATCCTACTGCATGTAAATTACATCTCAATAAAGCTGATTTTAAAATGTAATACACACACCAAATAAAGTATGGTTTTATCATCTACAAGATTCTACATACATTAGATGGGACGATGGGTGGCTCAGTGGGTTAAGCCTCTGCCTTCAGCTCAGGTCATGATCTCAGGGTCCTGGGATTGAGCCCTGCATCGGGCTCTCTGCTCAATGGGGAGCTTGCTCCCCACCGCCTCTGCCTGCCTACTTGTAATCTCTGTCAAATAAAATCTTTTTTAAAAAATTTTTTAAATGATTCTATATAGAGATCAAAAAAAATTAAGATATGGGGTTTTCCCCCCCAATTTTTATTTAAATTCTAATTGACACGCAGTACAAAACTGCTTTCAGGAGTAGAATTTAGTGATTCATCACTTACTTAGTGCTCATCATAACAAGTGCCCTCTTTAATGCCCATCATCATCTAGCCTATCCCCCACCCACATCCCTCCATCAACCTTCTGTTTGTTCTCTATTTTTAAGAGTCTTTTATGGTTAAAAGACTCTTAATCTTAAGAAACAAACCAAGGGTGGCTGGAGAGGAGCCGGGTGGGAGGATGGGGTGGCTGGGTGATGGACAGTGGAGAGAGTATGTGAAATGGTGGGTGGGTGTTGTTTAAGACTAATGAATTACAGAACTGTACTCCTGAAACAAATAATAGCTTATATGTTAAATAAAAGGAAGGGGAAAAAAAGAAAATTATCCAATTACTTAATGATCTGTTTAAACCTAAAAATTTATAAATACATATGTATTTGTTTTGATCAAGCCCTCCCCCCAAAAAAGAGTTTGTTTCCCTCTCTTCCCCCCCGATATGTTAACCTGTTTTGTTTCATAAATCCACCTGAGTGAAGTCACACGGTATTTGTCTCTGACTTACTTCACTTAGCATTATACACTAGGCTCCACCCAGGCCATTGCTAATGGCTAGATTTTATTCTTTTTGATGGCTGAATAATACTCCATTGTGTATATACACCACATCTTGATTCTTTATTCTTTATCCATTCATCAGTCAATGGACATTTAGGCTCTCTCCATAGTCTGGCTATTTTTTTTTAAAGATTTTATTTATTTATTTGACAGACAGAGATCACAAGTAGGCAGAGAGGCAGGCAGAGAGAGAAAGGAGGAAGCAGGCTCCCCGCTGAGCAGAGAGCCCGATGTAGGGCTCGATCCCAGGACCCTGGGATCATGACCTGAGCTGAAGACAGAGGCTTTAACCCACTGAGCCACCCAGGCGCCCCCACAGTCTGGCTATTGTTGATATGGCTTCTATAAACATTGGGGTACATGCATCCCTTCAAATCAGTACTTTGTATCCTTTGGGTAAATACCTAGTAGTGCAATTGCAGGTAGTTCTCTTTTTAACTTTTTGAGTAAACTCCATACTGTTCTCCAGAGCAGCTGCACCAGCTCGTATTCCCACCAACAGTGCAAGAGGGTTCCCTTTTCACATCCTAACCAACATCTATGGTTTTCTGTGTTGTTAATTTTACCCATTCTGACTGGAGTGAGGTGGTATCTCATCATGGTTTTGATTTCTATGTCCCTGATGCCAAGGGATGCTGAGCACCTTTTCATGTGTCTTTCAGCCATCTGGTTGTCTTCTTTGGAAAAATATCTATTCATCTCTTCTGTTCATTTCTTAACTGAATTACTTGGTTTTGGGGTATTGAGTTTATTAATTTCTTTACTGATTTTGGATACTAACCCCTTATTAGATACGTCGTTTGCAAATATCTTCACTCATCCCAAAGGCTGCCTTTTAGTTTTATTGCTTCCTTTGGTGTACAGAAACTTTTCTTTTTTCAAGATTTTACTTACTTGAGAGTAAGTGGTGGGGGTGAGGGGCAGAGGGAGAAGCAGACAGAGAAGCAGACTCCCCATTGAGCAGGGAGCCTGATGTGGGGCTTGATCACAGGGCCCTGAGATCATGACTTGACCCAAAGGCAGACGCTTAACCATATGAGCCACCCAGGCACTCCTGCCAGAAACTTTTTACCTTGATGAACTCCCAACAGTACATGTTTGCTTTGTTTTCCCTTGCCTCCAGTGATGTGTTTAATAAGAATTGCTACAGCCAAAGTCACAGAGGCCGCTGTGTTCTCCTCTGGAATTTTGATGGAATCCTGTCTCACATTTAGGTCTTTCATCCATTTTGAATTTATTTTTGTGTATGATATAAGAAAGTGGTCCAGTTTTATTCTTATGCATGTTGCTGTCCAGTTTTCCCAATGCCACTGGGAAGCTGTCAAATAAGATATGGTTCTGAACTCAAGTTCCCTCTAACTGAAGAGCAAACAAGGCATGCAAACTCATGTTACAGCACCACATGCAGGAGGCTAAAGACAGCCCATGAGACAGGCATCTAATCCAGCCTGCACATGAGGGAGAGAGAGGAGAGGCTGCTACTTTTTCTTTTAAAGATTTTATTTATTTGACAGAGAGAGCGAGAGAGCATAAGCAGGAAGAGAGGAGGCGGAGGAGGGAGAAGGAGAAGAAGGTTCCACACTGAGCAGGAAGCCTGATGAGGGGCTCGATCCCAGGACCCCGGAATCATGCCCTAAGCCAAAGGCAGAGGCTTAACTGACTGAACCACCCAGGCGCCACAGAGAGGCTTCTTGGAAGAGGGAATATCCAAGATGTGTCCTGAGTGATAAATGCCTGGTTATTTACTTACCCACCCACCCAGCCATCCATTCATCCACTCATCATGACTCAAAATCTCTAACAGGAGACAGACTCAAAGATTATATTATAATGAGGTAAATCCAATGACAAAATTGTGTATATCATATAATGAGGACAAAGAATGAGTAATCAAACCAGCCTGAGAGGGCCTAGAACAGCTTCCTTAGAGTCAATACTTAAAAGGGAGACTTTTCTCTGAATGCATATACCTGGGTCCATCCTAGCTACTTGAATCAGCAAATTTAGGAAGACCACATATTGTGTGTGTGTGTGTGTGTGTGTGTGTGTGTTTTAATTGTCCAAACAATTCTAATGTTAAGAAAGACTGCAATGAAAAGCTATTCGTGACTCTGGATTTGGCATTTGGATTTCTTGGCTATGAAACCAAAGGCACAGGAAAAAAAAAAAAAGAAAATAGAAAGGTGAACTGGACTTCATGAGAATAAAATATATATATATATATATATGCATCAAAAGACTCTTTTCAACAGAATAAAAAGGCAACCCACAGAATGGGAGAAAATCTTTCAACTTGCCTATCTGATAAGAGAATAATGTCCAGAATATATAGAAAACTCCTAAGACTTAACAACAAAAAAGACAAACAACCCAATTCAAAAAGCAGAAACAACTTGAACACACATTTCTCTAAAAATACTTAAATGGCCCATGAGCACATGAAAAGATGCTCAACACTGCCACTCATTAGGGAAAAACACATCAAAATTATAATGAAATACCACCTCACACCCATTAGGATGGCTACGATCAGAAAAACAAATATAACAAATGTTTATGAGCATGGGGAGAAACTGGAAGCCCTGTGCACTGCGCACGGGAATGTAAAATGGTGCAGCCCCTATGAAAAACAGGATAGGGGTTCCTTGAAAGATTAAAAACAGAATTATCAGATGATATAGCAATTCCACTCCTGGGTATATGCCCAAAAGATCTGAAAGCAGGGTCTCAAAACGACATTTGTACACCCCAGTTCTTAGAAGTATTATTCACAATACCTAAAACATGGAAGCAACCAAAGCATCCACTAACTGAGGAATGGATGACGAAATGCAGTAGACCACAATACGGAGTATCTCTCAGCCTTGAAAAGGAAGGAACTTCTGACACATGCTACAACACAGACAAGACTTGAGGCAATGACGCTAAATGAAATAAGACAATCACAAAAAGACAAACACTGTATGATTCCACTTAAATGAAGTAGTTTAAAGTATTCAAAAATCAGAGCTCAGAATGGTGGCTGCCAGGGGCCTGAGGGAAGAGGGACATGGAATGAGACTGTTTCACTTCTCAGATGGAAAGAGAATTTTAGAAACAGATGATGGTAATGGTAGCATAACATTTACAAATGCATTTAATACCACTGCATTGTACACTTAAAAACAGTGAGGATAGTGAATTTTACGTTATATGCATTTTGCCACACAAAACACTGCATTGATTCTGAACCTGTTTTGCACAGGAAGCACCCACTATATCATTAGTACTAAAATTTCTAGCACTTATTCCCGGCTTCCTATGTACCAGGGACTCTTGAGGTAGGTACTCTTATGGACAGACTCAATTTTTTAAAAATCTCTCACACTCTCATACTCTGCTAACAAGAATGTAAAATGGTGCAATCACTTTGGAAAAGTAGTCAGCAATTCCTCAACAAAGTTAAACCTAGTTAACTCTGCGACCAAACAATTCCACTCCTAGATATGAAAACATATATCTACACAAAAACTTGTACACAAATGTCCATAGCAGCATTATTAATAATATCCTAAAATCCCATCAATAGACCACACAGAAACTAAATGTGGGATATCTATACAATGAAATATTATTTGTCAACAAAAGAAATTAAAATACATGCTATAAATCTTAAAATTAAAATCAGCCAGTCACAGAAGACTTCATACTGTGTGATTTCATTTATATAAAATGTCCAGAATAGGCAAATCTGTGAAGGCCAAAAGTAGATTAGCAGTTGCCCAAGGCCAGTGGTTGGGGCATGGAGTAAAGTTAGATGACTGCTAATGGTGTGAGGTCTCTTTTGGGGTGATGAAATGTTCTAGAACTGACTGTGGTGATGGTTGCACAACTTTGTGAATATACTAAAAACCACTGAACTGTATACCTTAACTGGATAAATTATATGGTATGTGAATTATATCCCAATAAAGCTATTATTAAAAACAAAGATGTCTCAGGGTAGAGGATGGGTCCAAGCCTAAGTCAGCAGTCTGTCACTGCAATGCAAGTATAATTATCTAGCACAGAGGTAACCATATGACTTCTCATTCTGGAATACTTAGAGTTTGAAGATAGAAAAGAAACTCAATAAATATTTGGGTAAGGGAACTTAAAGACCTGTAGGATATCAATACTCAATATATTTGGGTCCTCCATACCAACAATATACCGTTGACCCCTAAATACCATACGTTTGAAGTGCATGGGCCCATTCACATGTGGATTTTCTTTGACAAATACAGTATGGTAGTATACATGTATTTTCTCTCCCTTATGATTTTCTTAACGATATTCTCTTTTCTCTAGCCTACTTTATTCTAAGAATATGGTACATAATACATATAACATACAACACAAACATTAATCGATGTTTTATGTTATTAGTAATGCTTACAGTCAACAGTAGGTTATTAATAGTTAAGTTTTGGGGAAGGCAAAAGCTATACACAGATTTTTGACTACACAAGGTCGGCACCCCCAACCCATGTTGTTCAAGAGTCAACTGTATTTACAGCTGATTTCATAAACATCTTCCCCAAAGGAAATCAGGCCAATCTCCTATAGGAGTGCAGGCAGTCTTTCTAGGAGTACCCTCCTTTCTCACAGCTTCACCCCTGTAGACATGGAGATTACTGCAAGCTAACAAGCAAATGCCTGACAGCTGAAGCTGTATAAGCCTATCTAGAAATAAATTCCACGGAGGAGTCACAGGAAGGAAAAATCAAACAGACACCATTTTTTTTCCAGTAAAGTTGTGACTTGACTTTTCTTCAGGGAGCTGCAGTGAGATTTCCTGATTTGAAGAATAACTGTCATACGACATTAGAGTATGTACAACATAAGGATGTGATATTTGTATATACCGCGAGATCACCGCAGTAAGTCTAGGTAACATCCATCACCATACTTAATTACGTTTTTTTTTCTTGTTATGAGAGTTTTCAAGACTTACTCTTAGCAACTTTCAAAAACACAATATTATCTGCTAAAGTCACTACACTATATATCACAACCTCGGAACTTATTTTGTAAGCGGAAGTTTGCACCTTTTGACCATCTTCTCCTGTTTCACCCACCCCTTCCTACCCCTGCCCCTGGCACTCAGAAGTGCCTTCTGCACTTCTGAGCTTGAGTTTTTCCTTTCTCTCTCTCCTTTTTTTTGGAACTACACATAAGAGCTTATAAAGCATTTGTCTTTCTCTGACTTATTTGGCTTGATTTCACTTATACAAAAAGGGATTTTATATTCCTTAATTAGCAATTTGTTTCTTTCTACAATATAATCACTCATTTATTCAAGAAATAATTACTGAAGGCTGCACTTACAGATGCCAGACACGATTCTAGGTATTGGGAGACACAAAACAGCCTCGATCCTCATGAAGCTTAAACAAATATAAGAGAGAGACAAGACAGAGAGAAAGCAGTATATGAGATAGGCCTACACTGTGAAGAAAAGTAAAGTGGGGAAGGGAAACAGGAGGTGCTGGGAGTTGGTAGGGCAGGGGGAGAAATTCACAGGATAGTGAAGTGAGGGAGGTGGGTTCAGGGATGGCTTCAAGGTTTTTGACCTGACAACTGGAACTGCTGTTTACAAAAATTGAGAAAGTAAGGTGGGGAACAGGCTTGAGGGGAAAAATCAGGTTTGGCTTTGGGATCTGTTAAATTTAAGATGCCAATTACACATCCAAGTGGAGACTTAAATGGACACCAAGTCTGGAATTTGGTGAAAATGAGGCTGGAAATAATTTGTGGGCCTGTGGGTCAATGGTATAAAGACGGCACCTAAAGCCTGAACTTGTGACTGTCCATTTGATTTCTTCAACCTCTTCCCTCAAGTATGAGAAAGCTGTTTCCATTACTCTGCCACTGAGAGACTGCTGCAGTAAGCATCCTTAGAAATAGTTCCTTCTGCTATAGATTAGCATTTTTATTTGTGTAAGGAAGCTTAAAAATAGAACTGCTTATTCAAAAGGTATAACCATTTTAAATTTTACTAAATACAGCAAGCTGATTTACAAAAAGACTGCAGCAGCCCACACTCTCTCAACAGGCACAGGATAGCGCCCGTTTTCCAATACTGGTGAGCAGTGAATATTACTCTCTGAAATTTTTTGCCAATCATATGGATGAAAAAAAATGGTATCTCATTTTAATCTTCATTTCCCTGAACATATCTGCATCTATTCATTGGCTATTTGTAAGTGCTTCTCTGTAAAATGTCCATTTTATGACAGGGTTGCTTATCTTTTTCTTAACAACTTGAAGATGCTCTGTTATATTTGAGATACGAAACTTTCATCTGGCAATTCATGGCATGATTACTCTCAGTCTAGATTCACCTTTTGGTTTTGTTCATGAATGCCTTATATCACAGAAAAAAAATTTAATTTCATGCAAATCTGTCAATCATTTCCTTTGTGGTTTCTGGACCACCTGTCTCACTTTAGAACCCCCAATTCTAAACACATCCCCCTAATTTTTGTCTATCATTTTCATAGTTTTACTTTTTACATTTACGTCCTTCATACATCTAGAAGTTACTTTTGACTAAGGAAGGAGCTAGGGGGTCTGGGTCTATTTGCAGATAAACAGCCAACTATATCAACACCACTTATTTAGTTAAACTATCCTTTCCCACTGAAATGCTCTGGTATCATATGCCCCACTCACCTGGGCAACCACGCAATCTTGACCAAAAATAAATTCTGCCTAAAAGTGTAAAGTGCCTTCATCCTTAATATAAACATGCAAATTACACAAGGCTGAGACATACAAAATTCCAAGTCAAGAATTCCATAAGGGAAGAGGAACAACAGAAGCGAAGGATGACCGACAGCGGCTTCTAGATTTGTGGCTCTGGTCTGGTCATGATGACAACCAGTCCAGGGCTAGGGACAGAGAGGAGGCACTTAAACTAGAACCAAGAAGAATTCATTGGAGTCTTGGGCTCCCTCCAGTCTTTCTTGTCCCAGAGCTGTCACTGGTTGGTTTCATCCATATGCACTGAAGCCTGATACCACTACCACCCCCAACACTGACACTTGAGGGTCAGTCCTAAGAAGGTCTCTAGACAGCTCTGTTTAGCTGAAACACTGCCAAAGTCAATGGCACATTTAAACTGTGGACAAATTTGAAATAGTGTTTTTCTGACCCTAAACATCTAAATCAAGGCTGGTAAATGCTAATTCATAAAGTGATTTACCAAAAGGATGGGCAGTGAAGAAACGGACTAGGAGTTTGGTTTCTTCTTGAGCTCATACAGTGACCAGAGAAAGAAATTCTATGGGTCCAATGGTCCTGCCCAATCCCAGGTGAAGTGTACTAGCACTCTCCCCACCTTCAACCTGTGCTCCTGATGCACGTGTGTGTGTGTGTGTGTGAGAGAGAGAGAGAGAGAGAGAGAGACAGACACAGAGACACAGAGAGACAGAACAGTCGGGGAAAAAGAAATATCACTTACTACTCTCTGGGGCCTGGCCCACCCCTTTCTACTCCTAATCACCTTATGTCAGTTTATAAATATAAAAAGTAGCTATTTGCGAAGCTTTACAAAGCCTATAGATGAGTCCTTTTCCATATAAGAAGACAGCCAATGCTTTACGACAAGCTAGAATGTAAAGAGAGAGGCATCCAGTCGATCTGAATTATATGCAGTGACCAAAAGGAAAGCATAAAATAGCCAGAAAATGTATACTCATATACTGTTCACCACTAATGTCTCCACATGGAAATACTAAATACCAAAGCTTCTGTGCTTCAGAAATGATCTTCAGTGAAGAACAAAAAACGGAAAGAGGGGGAAAGCATGGGCTAACACGCAGAATGACACCACACAAGAACTTCCAACTCCCCATGAATGACTAGCCGGTTTGGGGCACCTCTACCATGTGCCACCCCACAGTAAACAAACAAAAACATTCCATAATTACCTCAGCATTCTTTCCTCCGGGTGAAGAAAAAGAGCAGTTCACTTGTGCCTCCTGCTGAGCTCAGCATGACTGCGAGCTTCACTTTTCCTACCTTTCCTTTCTCTTCTCCTGGTGGCCAATATTCTTACTTTCAGCTGGGCTGGAGGAGACCTACAGCAGCCCATCAGCAAGCAGCCCACAACTCCTTAAAAGAAACCAGGGAAGTTGCGTCTAAGGCCATAATGAGCCCCATGCTCTTCTGCTACTTTGATTGTTGTGTCCCATAGCCTCTGCGTAGAGGCAAAACGGAGAACTTGCCGTCTCATTCAGCTCAATCTGTTCAACCACGATCAGCACTATCCATACAGCACTAGGTCGATGCAACCAATCAGTGAAAAAGTCTTCTCACGTGATAAAGGACATTAAACACAAATCCATGCCAAGTGGGAAACAGATTCTTTAAATGGTTAAGAATTCTCTGCAAGCTCTCATTAATATGACTTTGAAAAGAGGTTAGAAAAAAAATAAAAGCCTGAAATTGGTGCAGCCACTATGGAAAATGGTACAGAGGCACCTCAAAAAAATTAAAAACAAAAATTTCATTCATTTCACTAGTAGGTATTTACCCAAAGAAAACAAGAACACTAATTAGAAAAGCCATACGTTCCCCTATGTGTCCTGTAGCATTATTTACAATAGCCAAGATGTGAAAGCACCCCAAGTATCCATTGATAGATAAATGGATAAAGAAGATGTGGTGTATACGCATATAGTAAAATATTACTCAGCCCTAAGAATGAGATCTTGCTATTTATGACCACATGGATGGACCTAGAGGGTATTGTACTAAGTCAAATAATTCAGAGAAAGACAAATATTATTTCATTTATATGTGGAATCTAAAAAACAAATGAACAAACAAGAAAAAACAAAAAAACAGAACCAGATCCATAAATACAGAGAACTGGTGGTTGCCAGAGGGAAGGGGGGTGGGGACAGTAGGCAAAATGGGAGAAGGGGAGTAGGCAGTATAGGCTTCCAGTTACAGAACGAATAAGTCACGGCGATGAAAAGTACAGCACAAGAAATATAGTCACTGTTAGTGTTGTCACCTTAAGAGGGAAAAAAAGAGCCTTATAACTTTCTTCCTATAGCAACATGTACAACTCCCCAAAGAGTTGACAGCTGAGATGCTATTGTGACTAGACCTCATGGAAAGTTCTCACTCTTGAATTTTAACGAAGTAAATCATATTCCTTTGAAAGTCTGAGTCCACTGCAAATGTTTTCATTTCAATAGCTGATAGAGTATCAACGGAGAAAAATATCAAAAGAAAGAAAATAAAACTTTCCATACAACAGGCTAATGATGGCATCCAAAAAACAACATATTGGCAAAGCAGACCCTTGCTGATAAAGCACTTGGGGATAAATGCAGGCTATAAATCAGACCCAAAAGACCTTAAATCACATCAGTGAGCTAGAGAATTGGCAAGGAGCATAACTCCGCATCACTACAATATTCCACCCCCATCCATCCACCCCTTCCATATACATAAACTCATACCTACACATTTGGTTTAAAAAAAAAAAAAAAAAAAAGAACTGTCACTGGAAAGTATGTGTATCAATTCTATTAACAAATGGATATTCACAGTCACCTGGAAATGTACTTACCCCTGGGGTAAGGGGTGGTGGTAAGGGCTGGGAGGTATGGGAAAGGCTATACTTTAGTGTTTGCATTACTGCATGATTTTAAATTTGGTTGACGAATGCCTGATTCATGACCCAGATGGTACTACTTGCTAAAGGCACTGTTCTCAGGACACTCATGATCTTGGCAGTCTTTCTAAAAATGGGTTAAACTGGGGACGCCTGGGTGACTCAGTTAGTTATAACCTTCTCCCTTCAGCTCAGGTCATGATCCCAGGGTCCAGGGATGGAGTCCTACATCATGGGATCAGGCTCCCTGTGGGAAGCCTGCTTCTCCCTCTGCCCCTCTCCCTGCGTGTTTCTTCTCTCTCTCTCACAAATAAATAAAAATCTTTAAAAAAAAAAAATGGGTTAAACTGATAAAGCTTACTGAGCTGAAGTAGCCGAGTCTATTGTAGCTCCCTATATAGAAGTTCTGCTGTGTGATACTAAATCCAATATTAGTTCTGTGAAGCCTCATAAATGGAATTATTGATCATTCAAGTCACTCTTTTATCCTCCATCCTTAAAATTCTGTGATCTTCTTTAAATAAAGATCATTCTGATCTTTACTGACCAAACCCCAGAAATCTCCCAGAATCCATACAGAACACAGCAACATAACCAAATAGTAAAACCTATGAGACCTGTATTTATTTAACACATTTCCTACCCTATGTACCTACCATGCATTAGCACCTAAATACAAAACTAAGATACTCTTAAGAAATACACAATTCCGGGGCACTTGGGTGGCTCAGTGGGTTAAGCCTCTGCCTTTAGCTCAGGTCATGATCCCAGGGTCCTGGGATTGATCCCTGCATCGGGCTCTCTGCTCAGTGGGGAGGCTGCTCCCTCTTCTCTCTCTGCCTGCCTCTCTGCCTGCTTGTGATCTCTCTCTGTCAAATAAATAAATAAAATCTTAAAAAAAAAAAAAAAAGAAATACCCAATTCCGTGTCATATATACTAAACACCACCAAATCATTGCCTCATAATGACAGCCATCAGTTTTGTTCACGGCCAAAGTTAAGGTGTTGCTGTTGATTTCATGAAAGGAACTACAGATGAGAATATGAGCAAAAGGAAGATGCCATGATTCCACTTTAAGGTGTCAAAGAGCCTAGATTGCACACAATATGAAATCGGCCTTCTCTCTTGTTGCTTACCCATTAGCCATCACCCACTTTCTCCTTGCACTAGAACCTTTAGGGCTGCTGGGCTCCTCCCCAGTCCTAGGAAATGACACTTGACTATGCCAAACTGATAGTTCCTATTTCACTAACTGAGGCACACCAGTGACTAGTCTATGGTAGGCCCATACCCCAGGCCACGCCCATGAGACAAAGGAGGGTGTATGCAAGGGGGTCCTAGGCAAGGTTTTCCCCATTTTTGAAAGGTGACACAAAAGAAAACTCCCCTTCCCGTCTGCCTTTGAATACAGCTGTGTGAGAATGTGATGCCTGGAACTGCGGCAGTCACCTAATGACCATGAAGGGAAAAGCCCAAGGAAGAAGGAAAACAGACTGAAAATGGCAGAACAAAAAGACAGCAGGCACCTGCAAGCCTGGCAGTGTCCTTGTGCTACTTTAACCAATCCTAGAACTTTCTATAAAGAGAGCCTACGTTTTACTCATTGTTCCTGCAGAAATGTAGCTTAGTATTCTGTTACTTGCAGCTGAAAGCATCCTGGCCATACACACAGGCCCACTTAAAAAAAAAAAAAGCCAGGGTCAGACAGGTTCAGACTCCAAAGAGATTTCTTCTTAGGCAATCGCAGAATGCAGAAAGGAAAGCCACTTACCTTCTTTCACATCATTTGTATCCCTGCTCAAAGATCTACCTCCATCAAAGAGAACAAGAAGCCTAAAGTAATCACACCCAGAATTCAGGTGGGCTCAGCATAAATCAGTTGCACCCTATTTTCCGGAACTGTGGCAATATCAAATCACCTGGCTAGCTGTTGCCAAACCACTTCTAGTCCTGTAGGAGCATCACACAGTAAGCCTTAGTGTACTGTAATGTCCACAGGGGCCTAATTCACTTTACTTCCCTTTGCAATTTTGGATCAGAATGCTGGAGGCAATGTTAACCATGGCATAAAGAGAACATGTATGTATATATGTCCATATGTGGATAGCCCATTTTTATACAGTGCCCAATATATATGCAAGGTCTTTTTCTTAGGACCTAAAGTAAAAGACCCCAAAAAGTTGAAAATAAAGACTATCCTTGAAAACTCAAAATACAAAAATTAGCATAATGTGTGTAGCTTCTCTTAATGACCCTGGTTTATAGCATCTTCCTCCCCTGTATGTATAGGCCATTCATCAAATCCTATAGTGATTACTAAAAAAGTAATCAAAGTACTCGTTTTTAGGTATATATATATGTAATGAATTTATTAATTTAATACGCTAGAATACTAAGATCAAAAACATTACAGGGAAAGATGTTACCACAAACTACTACAACTACTGAGAGCACATGAGTCCTAACTTCAGGCCAGGCACTATTCCAAACACCTGAGATAAACTTATTAAATCCTGACGAAATCCTATTATGTAGATATTATTATCCATGCTTTATGACTAAGAAAACCGGGACACAGAGATGTTAAGCAACTTTCCCAGAATCACACAACCAGTAACTGGCAAAGCCAGGATTACAATATTGAAGCTTGGTCGAGAGTCCATGCTCTTACTCATTAGACTGTCTCCCATAATTAGCTAACACTCCAAATTAAAATCACTCACAATAGCAACTTCAACTACTATGAGTCATCTAATAATTGTAAAGAAATTGCAAGACATGTCTTAAAATGAGTGAAAAACTAATCCAAAATCCACAAGGACAGGGGACAGTGTATCTGCTGGAGAATTACCAAAGACATCAACATTACATGCTATGGAAGGGTATTTACTCAGATTCCAGTAGCTCCTGAAGAACTGTAAAATACCAGCTAAATAAACATATAGCATCCAGACTGATAAATTTTCCAAAAACACTCTACCTATCCTAGACCCATCAAGCTCACAGACCACCAAGGTATACCAGAGATCATCAAAATGACAAAATTGTTACTGTAACACAAAAATTCAGAAGCAAAGGCTGGACTGACCCACTAACGTCATGAAAAATCCCTGGAGAATGACACCATTCTGAAAACTGCCCCTTCTCCGACGGCTAGATTTCCCTCCTCCCACAAGCTCACAAACATAAGATAAACTTGAACTTTGTATGTGCGTGGTTGTAAAAGATAGCAACCGTAAGAAACGTGAATGTAGCACTGTGGGTGACCTGACTCAAACCTGACTCTTCACTACAACTCCCATTTGGACACACTTAGGACCCTGGTCATTCGCTCCACACACAATGAACGGGATCATGTAATTTTTACAGGAACAACAGGAACACATTTTACATCCCCACCTAGCCTGTAAACTCCCAACGGGTAGGATCCGCACTAAATGCAGTGTGTTCTTAATTAATTAATTAATTAAAATGCAGTGTGTTCTGACAGTAACGGCAACAAATGAGGAACCTAGTAGTCTAGTCACTCAGTAAATATCAGCTGAATCAATGACTGAATGATAAGAAGTAATTCAAGGAAATAAAGGAATAAAGAACAAGAGGCAAATTGCAAGGCAAAATAAAATATATCAGCCTGAGATATGAATGATCATGTGTGTTTTTCCCCCAGATATCTGGCAGTCAAAAGAGCATAAAAGAACTGGCTGGCAGTCACCTGATGGTTTTAAAGATGAAAAGGGAATTAATTGTTTCTCTATACCTTTAATCAAAATACCCTGAGTATATCTGGCATTTAACCAATAAATGCAAGTACACAAGCTTCTTGGCAGCCCAGTTTCTACCCTTTTGTTTCTTTTGTAAGGAATGAGGGGAGATTAAAAGTAAACAAGAGAAACAATTTTAAGAATAAAATTCTATTGTTTTCTTCCAAGCAGCCAGCAAAATTCTACGATTACTAAAACCAAACTGTCAGCACCCAAGCAAAACTGAAACTCAACTCCCTTTCCTGTTCTCCTTTACTATACCTGGGATGATATAATACTGACCTACTTTATAGAACTATAATGAGGATTAATCAGCTTAAAAATGTCAAGCTCATCCAGAGGAAGAGAGATTATAATACCTATAGTTAACCATTTCTAAATTAACAAATGAACTCAATCTCTTTTATCACAATGCAAACCACTGTTAGTTAAAAGTAACATGCAAATTTTTAAAAGTCACAAATAACACCTCACATTAAAGAATATGCCGAGGTGCCCGGGTGACTCAGTCAGTTAAGCAGCTGCCTTGGGGCTCAGGTCATGATCCCAGGATCCTGGGATAGAGAGACCCCCATCAGCCTCCCTGCTCAGCGAGGAGACTGCTTCTCCCTCTACCTTCTGCTCCCCCTGCTTGTGTGCTCACGCTCTGTCAAACAATTAAAATTTTTAAAATCTTAAAAAATAAAGAATATGCTCATTAATAAGTATGTACTTTCTAAAACTTTCAGGTATATTTAAAGAAAGTAGGCTGACAAAAAAAAGAGAGAGAGAGAGAGAGAAAGAAAAAGAAACTAGGCTGAGTACAGACAGGAAAAAGTAAATTTTGATGACCCACCCCAGAAAATAAAAATTATTGAATGACATTGGCTCCTGAGTTCCAGGCCTCTGAACTAGAAAGCTGTCCACTCAGCTAAAAGGAAGTCACCACATCCCATAGGGTTTGATTACTTCCACCGCCATCGTCATCATCATCATCAGAAAGGTTTTCACAGCCTCCTGGACCACCTGCCACTCCTAATGAGAAAGGGATGGGGTTCCTAACAAGACAGTGTTGAGATAGGAACATTTCCTATGGCACCTTCTGCCTTTTATTTCTGAGTCATGCCGGAAGAAACAGGCACTTCAGTAATGGGAAGTCATTACAGGGTGGCTTCCCTTTCCTTCCAACTCAGCTAGTTTGCTTTTCCCCAAAAGCTGATCAATATGACCGAGTTACCACGTCCTTCAGATGCCCGAGAGGAACTTGATAAACTAGTTGAAAGTGTTACTTCTACCAGGGTTAGCTGCAACCACAGCTCTGGAAATTGACACTTTTGAGATATTCCGCTTTATAAACCTCATTTATCAAACAGTGGGAGAGCTGTTACATATGGGAATGGGCATTATGGAAATGCTTAGTTTGAATACAAAATGTGAATGTGAATTGGATTAAATTGCCTGCAAGGAAAAAAGGAATGAATCATAGACAGGAATCAAACCCGGTTGCACAGAAATGTTAAAGTCTGCTTATAAATGGTTACCTTTGAGGTTTCCTATGAAAAGGCTTCCCAGAATGTCAATGCAGAATTTGAAAAATTTAACATTGTGAAGTTAGATGAAATAATTGCACCTACCATAGTTCTTGCCTACTCAAAACAGAAAGAAAGGCTGGAAGAGGTTTACATAAATGCAGATATCCCGAATAACATAAGGATTAGCTGAAGCTAAAATCCCCGTATGAAAAATCTGAGTATGCATGAAGAGAGGAGACCTGTGGGTTTGTCTGAAGAATACAGTGCTGACAATGTGGCTGGGTAGGAATAAGAGAAGCAGAGTAAACAAAGGTAAAATTCTTGAATTTTTCTCCTACGGGCAACCAATTTCTATTTTAGTTCAAAAAATATTTCAAGATGTGCTTAATGTTCAGTTATAGTTTAGTCACTTTACTTACAAAAATATCATAATTTGGGGGGAAAAAACTCATGTTTTGCTTGCTTTCTTAAGAAGGGGGAAAAAATTAAAAATTTAAAAAGAAGGGGAGGCACACAAGTCTTCCTGTAATTCTGTGACTCTATATTGTCAGAAATTAGAAGATGAATTCATGGGCAAAAACATGAGGAAATTAGTAATAATCCCACAATGCCCTTCATCACTGAAACTTATCCCTGATTTGGGAGGAGAGGTAAGGTTGATAATCACAATGTGATGCGGAGAATGAGGGTGAGAAAAGTCATACAGAACAGTTATAATTCAACTGGTTTTTGGTTTTGTTTTTTTTTAAGTGGGACATTGAATTTAGATGGGACATTGAAATTCTGCCCATAAAAAATGCTTCTGGGAATCACAGGGCTCTTTGCCTTTGGCCAAAGCACAAATGAATGCGTCACAGAGACAACTAAGCTAGAATCCCCGGCTGCCCAACACACTGGGAAAATCTCAGAACTTCATATCCAGGAGTTTCAGGATTTGCTGTGTCCTTGAAATGCCCTCTCTTCATCACACACAGGATACACACAGGAAGGTGGTCACGTAAGTACTAAGAAATAAGAGAAATGAGGCGACAAGAAAAGCACAGTAGCCTCGGGAACAGCAAAAGCAATAGGTAACTATTACATGTTCTCGAGAAAAAAAAGAAACCCTTTAAAATCACTGTGGAGTGCTTTACCACTGCTATGTCACAGGTATAGGATTCCTCCTCAAAAAATGAGTTTGTGTCCCTTGCAACCATGACAATTAGAGACAGTGTGTACAAGCTGAACCACCAGCAGGACAGACTCAAGGCGCATGTTCTTTTTTTTTTTTTTTTTTTTTTTTTTAAGATTTAATTTATTTATCCAACACAGAGAGACACAGGGAGGGAGACGCAGGCTTCCCACCGAGCAGGGAGCCTGATGTCGGGGCTTGATGTGGGGCCTAATCCTAGGACCCTGGGATCATGACCTGAGCCCAAGGCAGACGCTTAACAACTAAGCCACCCAGGTGCCCCTCAAGGAACATGTTCCGACAGAAGAGTCTCATCCCATCATCCCGGTGCATCCCCTACCCCATCTTCTTCCACCTTTCCTTCCCCCTCACTCTCTTTAATCCTTCACCCTACAAAGTCCTTTGGTCTGGGCAATGGTGTGGAATTGAAATCATAAACCTGCCCACTGTCCCCAGAAGTGTCCTGAGAAAGTGGTCTTCTATCACGTTCCCTCCCCAAACAGCACGGAGGTTCCTTGGCAGTAGCATTTCTGCAGGCTGGGGCCAGCAGTGGCTGCCTGAAAAAGGGTCTGTCACTGACTTCCCCTCTCTGCCTAGTGGCTCTCCAGGTCACAGTTCTCAATAAACACATGGAGAAAACAAGCTCATTCTCTTTTTTCCAGTCATTAAAAATAAACCCAAACAGTCCCCAATTTAGAACACACCTACCAACAAAAAAAAGTTAAAAGAGAGGGAGGTGCCCACCCACATAATCTTTCCATTCAAAGAAGAACTATTCCACAGCTGCTATGGAGTTTATAACTAACAGACAAGCTTAACCAACAACAGAAGTTTCTGGAATCTACTGTTATTTACACTAGGACCTTGCTTATTACAAATTTAGATTACAAGCATGGGCTGGATTCTGTGGCTGAATCCAAAAGCCTTCTTTCTCCACGCACCTCTAGCTCAAGTCTCTTGCAATCACTCAGCCTTGCCTACAGGGAGCGGCTGCAGGCTCAGGAATTGGCCTGACCCAGTGTGCAGGCAAGAGCAGGGACTGCTCCTGCTCACTCACTCCCAGAGCCCACAGACCACCCACCACCAGCTCCACGGAGCTGTCAGGAGGCTCCTCCGGAACAATGTCGCATCGCACTGAGATGCGTTCACCATGGTGCCTCCCACGGGTCCTTGCCATCATTGGACTGCAAGCTTTTTGTTTCCTTTCTAACCAGCCACCCCAGGTCAGATCCTCTCACCCCAGGTTCTAAGACAAAGGTGGGGTGGGGGAGGCCGCCACAGAGGGCAGAGTCACAGAGCAGACAGACAGGAAGGGGAAGCAGGGCAGCCCTCACAGGCACTGGTAGCTTTGCTGAGTTGTCTTTATGATTTGAATCTACTGCGTCAAGAGCTACATTACAACAGGGAGTGAGTCTCCTTTTACAGGAAAGGGAACTGAGCTCAGAAACTCAGTCAGAGACCGGTAACACCTACACCAGCTTTGCCTGACTCCAGAGTCCACCCTAACTGCGTCATCTCTGCAGTCCTGGAAAGATCTCCTCCTGGTCCCCAAAATCCTCCCTCCGAGGCTGGCCATGGTGAGGACAAACCCTTTGAGGATCATTGGTATGAAATGGGCCTTAAAAGCCTCTAAGTCCTGGCTGAACATTCGCATTCCCACAGGAAGAAGTGAGCTCTGGGAATGTGACTTGCCATTAATCCCTCTCTAGGCATTAATGGTTAGATTCCTGCTCTCACTTGGGGCAAGAATAGGAACTTCATGTGAGTTTTAACAGAGGGAAGGGAAAGAAGGCTTTAGTTTTTACTCTTTTCCAAAAAGAAAACCATTTTTAGAAATCAAAAAACTTTCCCACATATTATACTTTTATGTTCATTGGTAAAACACATAATGGATAAGAATTATTAATTCAATTAGGAATTGGCAGCACCATTATCGAATTTTTATTTTAATGAATAACAGAATCTACTAACATTGAAAAAGTGGTAGCATCAGGTACATTGTACATATAAAGGTGTACAAACATACGGCCCATGCTACAAACTCCTTCCTTGAAATCCTAAGAGCCCAGGGCCCATAAAGCCCTGACAGAACATTGAGATTTGCTCCAGGTGAGTAGGCCTGATGGGATGTCTTAGGGAGGGCTCCAATGAGGGAACCTTGAGGCAAAGAATGGGGAAGGAGCCCACAAATCATACTTCACATACTTCATAATTTTGCTTAAGATTAGCTCTCTGGGGGTGCCCAAATGGCTCAGTCATTAAGCGTCTGCCTTCGGCTCAGGTTGTGATCCCGGGGTCCTGGGATGGAGCCCCGCATCAGGCTTCCTGCTCAACAGAAAACCTGCTTCTCCCTCTCCCACTCCCCAAATTTGTGTTCCCTCTCTGGCTCTGTCTCTCTCTGTCAAATAAATAAATAAAATCTTTAAAAAAAAAAAAAAAAGCCCTACAGCCCTTTATCCAATGGTCAAATTACAAATTTATAAATTAATACTGACATTTGGGCAGGTGAATTATGGAACACAGCCACTTGCTATGGGAGGAAATAAATATGAGAAAGGAGAAAGACAATGTGTCATGGAAAAAACTGAGCTCATCCTGATGCCAAACTGACCCTCCTAGACAAACACAAAAGAGTAAAATTATCTAGAAAAAAAAATATCAAGGCTGTTCTTGATATCAAGCTTCTGTACGTTCACTTGATTTGGATTGAATAAAAAAGATAACAAGTAACAACAAAATGACACACACCCACATTAGTGTAAAAAACACAACACGGCCACAACTGAACACACTTCCTTATCATTTCTCACCAAAGGGAGACCCATTTCAACATCATCACCACCCCTTCCAAAAATCCAAGACGAGAAAGTACCTCATAAATTCTTGCTACATCTATACTGAAGGTCAAACTCACACAGAAAAAGTGGGAAGAAAATAAAATCACTGGACAGACCCTATATGTACAGCCCCTTGCACCTTCCATCACATCTTGCCACACTATTCAACATTCCCTCAACAAGGATGGCACCTTGACAGCTATGCCTTTAAAAAAAAAAGTCCCAGGGTACACTCAGGTGTGAGCAATAACTGGGTGTTCCTGCCAAAGGCATGCATACACACACACTTGCTAAAGTCCAACTGTGCCTCTTACTTGACCCCCGAAGGCAGAATGGGTCCTGCTCCCTGGCTCCTTCCAGCATAGTCTTCAACTTACCTCACACATCCTTCCATGGGGAATTCCTACAGCCACACCATAACCACCTCCCATTCACCTATCTCTTCATACCCAGCACAGTGCTCATCCCACAATGCTACCGGAAAGTGTGTTGCCAAAAACTGGTGAGTGAATATGCAATCAGGGAAAACGTTTCTGATGTTGACTGTGTGAGGGTTACAAATCCACAAAATGATCATACTGTCGTAGCATTCGATTACTGGGGAAAATCCTTCTCTAACTCTGAACTAACTCATCAACCTCCCTCCCCTGGCCAATGATATTCTATACGTTATCTAATAAGACAAAAAAGGATATCACACAAAAAGACTTGATTTGAACACAAAAGTTCCACACGGTAAGGATCCCTGCACCAGGGAGGTGCAGGTAATCGACTGGGTAGGTGATCTTCAACCCACTCTCAGCTTTCTCACCAATCATGGAGGCAGACTAGGCATGCTCACCTGGCTTATTTCCTTCCCTCTCGTGGCCCAGCTGCCCCTTAGTGTTCAAACCGCAGGTGTAAACTTCCCCATCCTCCAGCAGGAACACGGAGTGGTTTCCTCCACAGGCCACTTCCTTGACGCTTCTATCGGATATAAATCCACACACTTGTGGCTCGGCCACAATCCCCTGCAGGTTGGTACTGATCCCAGGTTGGCCCAGAGACCAATATCCCCAACATAACATTGTTCTGATCCTTCAGGGAGTCATGTAGCCTAGAAGAGAGTTCTGTAAAAAAAGGTTAAAGAAAAAAACGGGTCAGAGAAAATCACTTTTAAGTAATAAATATAATCACTTAAAAAAAAAAACCTCCTCTTAATATTCTTCAGATACCTTGCATCTCAAAATAATACATATTCATATCATGGAAAATATTTACAGTAATGATACTATTTTTGTGTTTCAGTGGGAGTTTAAAAAAATTTCTAAACAAATTTTGTTTGTATAAATGAATAGTGAACACAGACAGAATGTGACTTTTAGATCGCTGATAAGAAACTCCAAGTACAGGAGAATCACTAAAACATTATTTGCAAACCATTATGGCAATAACAGTCTGGAAATTATCCTACTAACTTCATCCTGTCATTTCACCGTGCTCCTTTTGAGTTTTCTGCTTATTTCATGTTTTGAAATTTTTTGAACTAATTAACTCCTTTAGGTTAGCCTGGATAGTAATAATTCACCACTTGAAACATAAACAAAAAATGAAGAAAAAAATGTTATCTTCTCTGTCATTTCTTCTTATTCATCCTTGTGGCTCTGAGTCAAGCTTCACTTCCTACCTAAAACCCTCTAGGGGTCATTCCAGCCACAGGTGGCCTGCATCCCTCTGACACAACCTCTGTCTTGCCTTGATTGGAGACTTTCTCTGTATCTTAACTCTTCAGCCAGATTTTAACTCCCTTAATTAGGGACCCCAGTATAAGAGACCTCTTCGCTTTTGCAGCTACTCAATCAACTCTTGGCTGATCGCTGCTGACTCCAGTCCAAAGTTTCCCCACCTTTTAGAAATTTATACTTCCCTTTCAATATAAACAAAACCCAAATCTCATTGCTCTCTACCAGTTCACATTCACTAGAATGGCTATAATCAAAAGGACAGATAATAACAAATGTTGGTGAGCATGTGGAGAAACGAGAGACTTCTAGGTTGCTGGGAGGAACGTAAAAAATGTGCTGGTCCTTTGGAGAATATTCTGGCACTTTGTCAAAAGCCTAAATATATAGCTACCATATGATCTGGCAATTTCATTCCTAGGTGTATAGCCAAGAGAACTGCAAACATATGTCCACACAAGAACTTGCCCAGAAGGGGGACCTGGGTGGCTCAGTCAGTAAAACGTCTGACTTTGGCTCAGGTCGTGATCTCAGGTTCCTGAGGCTGAGTCCAGTGTCAGGCTCCCTGCTCAGCAGGGAGTCTGCTTGATCCTCTAGTGCATGCATGCTCTTTTTCGCTCTCTCGCAAATAAATCTTTTTTTTTTATTTTTTTTTAAAGATTTTTTTAATTTTTTTTTTAAGATTTTTATTTATTTATTTGACAGAAAGAAATCACAAGAGTCGGAGAGGCAGGCAGAGAGAGAGAGAGGGAAGCAGGCTCCCCCCTGAGCAGAGAGCCCGATGCGAGACTTGATCCCAGGACCCTGAGATCATGACCTGAGCCGAAGGCAGTGGCTTAACCCACTGAGCCACCCAGGCGCCCCTCAAATAAATCTTAAAAAAAAAAAAATAGTATACAAGTGTTCATAGCAGCATTACTCGTAATACCAAAAGGCAAGAATAAACCCAAATACCTATCAATTGAGGAATGGATCAACAAAATGGGGTACTTCCATACAGGAGAATATTATTTGGCTACCTATAGTAATGTTATCTGACTTATTCTTTGAACTCCTAAGGCTTTCAGGAAAGGTATGGAAAACTCAAAATAAATATAAAACTGAATCTCAAGATACTTTCTTAATCACAAAGTTCTGTTTATTCCCAAGATTTTTATACCTTGTCTAGACTCTCGAACTAAAAGGACATTCAGCTTAACTGTTATTCTTTGAGTTAATTACAAAGGGACATAAGATGAAACACAAGCTGGGGTGGGGGGGTAGGATATACATGTTAAAAGACCAGCAAAATCACATAATCTTTTCATAATTTAATTTTCCCAACTAACTTCGCTCATCATTTTTAATGTTTCATGAATTCACCTTATCCCGCCTACCAATAATTACCTAAGCAGCATCATAGAGCTTACTACACAACAGTCGCTGTGCTAATAAGCATTTTATATTATTTCATCCTCACAACAATCGTGTGCCATTAGTACTATTTTTAGCTTCATTTTCAGGTAAAGCAAGCCTCAGAGAGACTGAGAAGCATGCTCAAGGTCACACAGCTAGAAGGCGCCAGAACCAGGCTTCGAATCTAGGCCTGAGGCCAATTTCCACAGTCTTCTCCACTGGGTTGCACACTACCCAAGCAGATTTACCAGTCACCTACAGGGGCAAGGACACAAAAATTACTTGCAGAACAACTAACTGTCGTCAGGATACAATACAGGATGCCCTGCAAAGTTGAAAATAAAGTTGCCCTCTAAGAGTGAAACTAGTCAGAATTAAAAGATAATGGCTGAGACTGGGCAGCTGTAGCATTAAGCCATCCCCTTAACCAGCCAAGTACAAAAAGTGCATCTAAAAATATGACATCAAGAAGCTATTATTATATGTCTGCAAGAAGATCTACAAACAATGCTCGCAGCAGCTTTATTCATACTAAACAAAAATGGCAGAAACCCAAATGTTCATCAACAGGAAGCTGGATAAACAGATTATAGTATATTCATACAAGGAACACTACTCATCAAACAGGGGAAGGCACATGGCTGAAAACCACTTAACCTAAAATAAAGCTGCAACTCAATGTGACGCAATCTTTCTGAATAAGAAAGGTTTAAAAAATATTCCTCAAGGGTGTTATCAACTGCTTTTTCTTATCCAAGTCCCTCTTCACCTAGTAACAAAAATTCACTGCTCTCTTGCACAAGGATAAGATTGGCCAAGCCAATCAAAGAACACCACTCCAGGGGCAGGAGGCTGGCTCACTCAGTTAAGTGGCTGCTGCTGGCTCGGGTCATGATCCCGGGATCCTGGGATTGAGCTTCTCCCTGCTTCTCCCTCCCTCTCTGCTGCTCCCTCTACTTGTTCGTGTTCTCCATCAAATAAATAGATGAATAAAATGTTTTTAAAAAACCAGGGGTGCCTGGATAGCTCAGTGGGTTGGGCCTCTGCCTTTGGCCCGGGTCTCTCTCTCTGTTTCAAATAAATAAATAATTTTTTTTTAAAGATTTTATTTATTTATTTGACAGACAGAGATCACAAGTAGGCAGAGAGGCAGGCAGAGAGAGAGAGGAAGGGAGAGCAGAGAGCCCCATGCGGGGCTTGATCCCAGGGCCCTGAGACCATGACCTGAGCCGAAGGCAGAGGCTTAACCCACCCAGGGGAGCCACCCAGGCACCCCAATAAATGAAAAAAAAAAAAACCCTATAAGCCATACACATGACCCCCACCAAGCCAGAGAAGGCCACCTGTAAACCACAAGACATGACCGCAGCAAACCAATGCCCCCTGAGCCATTGTGATTGGTTCAGGGATAGGATCAGAGTCACTGAACTCTAAAGGAAGACTGCCATTTGCCTCTGAAGGATGACAGAAGCTGCTGGAAGCTCTGTCCCTGCCACACGAGGATGCCTTTGAGACATTACGACTCTCCCAGCCAGAGTTTCAAACACAAGAGACAGAACGAGTCCCAGTACTGTTCCTTAGAGGGGGATCCCCCCTTGCCTGGTGACAGGACCACCCCCTTCCCTCTTCCTAGCTGCAGCTGTTCGTTATTCGTGGACTCCATGCACGCGAATCTACCTACTCACTCAACGTATTTGTAATCCACGAGCAATACCTGGAGCACCTCTGCAGCCATTCTCAGATCGGGGCACCGGTCACCGTGTGTCACCCAGGTGCACGTTCCCAGCCGAAGTCGAACAAGAGGATGCTCTGCCTTCTCGTTTCAACTCTCATACTGTAAAGATGTGGTCTTTCTGCCATCTATTTTGTGCCACACTTTTCAGGTTTTTATAGTTTTTTTGGTGATTTTGCTATTTAGAATGCCCCCAAGCACAGCACTGGAGCTGCCCAGTGTTCCTAAGTCCAGGAAGGCTGTGCTATAGCTCAGAGAGAAAACACATGGGTTAGACAAGCTTCGCTCGAGCTTGAGGGACACTGCTAGTGGCTGTGAGTTCAATGATACTCCATCAAGCGTGGGATGTATCTAAGGAAAGGAAGAAGGCATTCACTGATCTCTACACACAGTGGTTGCGCAAAGTGCTACTGTAACCCATAGAGTGCACATGGAAGCCACAGAGAAGATGGAAAAGTAGCTGAATCTGGGGATTCATGAGATGAGCAGCATGTGTGGTAGACAGCACTGCTGGCAGGTTGGGGGCCAAAGGAAACACCATCACATTACCAAGGATCTGAAAAATGCTAAAAACTCTCTTGGCTAGTGTTTTGTCATAAAGAAATATTGTCTACAATTGATCATTTATAAATATATATATAATTTGTAAATGTTTATATATATATGTATATATAGATAGATAGATAGATAGATAGATCACTTGTATACAAACTGATCATTTGTTAAAAAAAAAGAAAAGAAAAATATATACATAAATAACTTAGGTGCCTAAAGAGAAATGCACATAAAACACACACAAAATGAGGTTATACATGGACCCACTAAGCAGAGGCTCTTAGCAGGAACCTCACTTACCCCATATCTCTAGAGAAGCCATAGCTCAGTACTCATGAATTCAGTGTTTGCAGCGGCTTTGTGGAAAGTAACTACCACAAACAACGAAAATCAACGGTAGATAGTGGAATCTCCCTTTTTTGTTTATTTAAGATTTGTTCAAATTGGGGCACCTGAGTGGCTCAGTCATTGGGCGTCTGCCTTCCCCTAATGTCACGGTCCCAGGGTCCTGGGATGGGGCCACATCGGGCTCCCCGCTCAGTGGGGAGCCTGCTTCTCCCTCTCCCACTCCTCCTGCTTGTATTCCCTCTCTAGCCATGTCTCTCTCTATCAAATAAATAAATAAGATTTGTTCAAATTAGATTTCTGTCATTTGAAATTTTAAAAAGTCCTGACCGATAATATTAATAATTACATTATTTTTAATAACAGTAGGTAAGACTTAATTTGAGCTGACTCTGAGTCTGGCACTTTTGCTCTGTGCTTCATAGATACTAACTTATTTCACTTCTGTGAGGTAGGTGCTGCTATTATCATGTTTAACTTATAAATGAAAAGAAGGGGAACCAAAAACAAAACAAACAAAACAAAACAAAAGGATAAAGGTAAAGAAAAAGAAAAAAAGAATGAAGGGTCTTGACTAATTCACACAACTAGGCAATGGCAGAATTAGGATTGAAGCCCAGAGTCTATGCTAATGACCATTATGTCATCTAATAAGGAACCTAGAAAATAAGGAAGTAGCCAAGGGGTCAGAACTTCCCAATGTCTCCAGCACCATGCAGAGGGAAAGGGTGAAATGCTAAGTAATCACTGCCCAAGAGTGGAGGTGGGTAGATAGGACTCCGTAACGTTAGTCATTAAATTCACCCAGCCACTTGCCTTACGTAGATTCCATGATTAACAAGCAACCTGAAATAACTTGGTTTCCAAGGCAGCTTCCACTATGGGGAAAGAACACCGTGATCAGCTGACCCAAGTGTCCCAGTCTTCCTGGCATTCTACTTCTCATTATCAATTTGGCATCCTGGATGTATTAGCTTCTTGTAAGTTTGTTTGGCACGAGTCGGTCCTTGAGAAGCAGCTGAGCTCTCGGTGCTCTGGCCAGCTGCAAGCCTGAGGAAGCCGTCTGATGTGTGGCCTCAGCCTGATTCAACTACCATTTATTTCAAAAAAGACAACTAGAACTGTTATTCAAGAAAACATCAAAAATCCTCCCCACCTGAGTTACAGTAATGGAATTTTCAAGTAGTCAAATAACAACTACTTACTAGGAAGAGTAACAAACGAGGAACCACAAATAAAATGTATTCCCATGAATGGATTAAAAATCCTAATTAGAAATGTGATCTAGGTCATCATGAAGCTCTGCCAAACCTCTAGCAGGAGGCACTAAAATCATCTAGCTTTCAGGAGAGAAGTTCAGGGCGGTGCAGAAACCAGCCGTTAATCTCGCTTTCACTTAAAAGTATACTCTGGAAGAACCCGCAGCTCTAGTGGCGACTGGCATCCGTGAATTTAAAGTCTAGCTTCAGCAGTGTTCCTCATCACTTGCCATTTTGCACCTATTTTTCCTCACTCACTGTCTCTCCCTTGCTCCTGGAGGAGTGGAATCTTCTCCCTCCTTCCAGAACACACAGTTACGAGCAGTGCTGCAGAAGAACCCGGGACTGCACTCTGGCTCGGCACCTACGCCAGCCACTGCAGTCCCAGCCCCTCCTTTTCCTGCCTGATCTCCCGGTCACAAAGCAAAAGGAAGGAAGACGTTCTGTTCCCTCTATGTCTCACCTGGTACTTTTCCCAGCCCTTCTCCTCATCTATTTTTGGTAAAAGATTCAGGATAATCTCAGCAGGGTTTAAGGGTCAAAAGGACTAAGGTTCAAGCCTGAATTAACTACATGCTAGCAGTAAAGCCTTGGAGAAGATATTTAGCCACTGTTTCCTGTCTCCTGTCTCTAAAATGGGGAGAAGAGCGCTTAGCATGATGCCCAACACACAGGACTCAGTGAGGAGTAAATGTCAACTGCTGTACCTGTACCTCCCTAGGCCTTGTACTCTTCCCCGAGGCCCTCAGCAAACAGGACAGCCCGCAAAAGGGGCTAGGGGTATGACTCCTTTCATCCTCCCCGCGGTTAGCATTAGCTGTGTTCCACCAAATCATGCTACAGCAAAGCAGCACAAACCACCATCTGTCCTAACGTTGATGAAGGGGATTCCAGGTTGCTAGGAGAAAGTTTTTTGCATGTCTACTCTTTCAAATTCTGGGTGGGGGGTGGAGTGGGAGTAGATAAAGCTCTTTTTATTAGTCCTAGTAAGGTAAGTGCTAAAAGATAAACTGTAATTCTTAAACTTTGTCTTATTAATCAAACCAGGCACACAGCAGCCTAATGACTGATTCTTATTCCTTGTCTGAAAGTCACTGAAACCTAAATGACACTCGGGCAGAACTTTTAATCTCATTCATAATAGGGATAAGCGTCGTTTCAAATAAGCTTAGAAGACATTACCTGCATGATGTATGGGGGAAAGGGGGCTCTTTTTCAACAGCGGGAAAAGGCAATGCCCAAGGCTTTAGTGCTCTGCAGGCCCTCCCCAAATCCAAGCTTGAAATAAATCTGGAGTCAAAATTCAAATGCAGAATTAACTCCAGTAACAAAGGAGATTTATTATTCTGATGACACACTATATTGTTAAAAATATTGCTATCAGACAGAAATGGCACAGAAAGCAGAGAGGAGTTTTCAATCATGAGAATCTGCTCCTTGCTGCTTTCTCTCTCTCCTTCACTTCTGCTGGACTTTGGTTCTCTATTTTAGGCAGCACAGGAACCATTTCTAGCCCTCCCCAGATGATCTCATTACAGGTGGGACCTTCTTCACTAGCTGGTGCTGGGCTCCATAAAACTAGAAGAACAAGCTCTCTGCTGTCTGTGTAAACTGTGGGCTGCCTTCAAAAGACACTTGACCAGCCTGACAAGAATTGAAAAGTCTGACAGTGCCAAGTCAAAAATATGGAGCAACCAGGGCTCTTACACACAGCTGGTGGGAGTGTAAATTGACATACCACTTTGGAAAACAAGTTGGCATTATCCAGTGGAGGTGAAGATGTGAAAAGCCACAGCATGGCAGTTTCACTCCCACACATATGACCCGCACAGTCCAACTTACCAAGGACCTATGCGGCTCCTGCACCATGTTGAGAACTGGAGATACAAAGATGAGTGAAAACTGCAAACTGAACTTTCAGCTAAGATGGAAATGTTACATACCTGCACTGTCCAGTAAGGCAGCTACACTACACTAGCTACACATGGCTGCTGAACACTTGAAATGTGGCTAATGCACTTTAGGGACTGAAATTACCTGAAATCACTTTTAATTTTAATCCAAGTCATATACAGCTAGTAGCAACCTTATTGTAAAATGAAGCAAGGACCCCATGGCCAGGTACCTTAAGATATATGCACAAGGATGTACAGGTCAGCACTGCTTGAAACAGGTAAAACAAAGACAACCAAATGTCCATCAATAAGGAAATGGATGCCCTGTGGCACAGCAATCAAAAATAAATGCACTCTACAACCACCACTGAAGCTAACCTTGAAAGCAATGTTGAGGGGGAAAAAATGTTACACAAGTATAACAAGTATTTGTAGATAAAAATATTAGTGGTGGCAAAGCTTTGAAGAAAAGCAAAAAAAAACAAAAACAAGACAAAAAAAAAAAAACCCTGAAATATACAAGGTAATGATTTTGGAGCCAAGAGAGTTGGAGGGTACAGAGTATAAGGAGCACGATGGGAGTTTTGACAGCATGGCTGATGTTCTGCTTCTGTTCTTTTATTGTTGCCTCTTAGCATATATATTACATATATTGTCTTATGTCTTAGGTCTTATGAAGTAATTGTCTACAATTACTTCACAGTAAAAGAAACTGGAAAGTACTATGGAGGTACTGTTGCTGCTTCCTGCATCTTGTCCACCACTCTTCCTCCTGTGCAGAGGCTGGGAGCTTCTTCGTGGCGGGGATAGGTTTCACTCATCTCTGTATCTCCAGTTCTCAGCAAAGTGCAGGAGCCCAGCAGCTGCTTGCTAAGGGTCCTGGTGACCTGAACCCAGATCAGAGAAAACCAGCACTCCCACAACATAAGTTTGTTAACAGTTTTGTTTACCAGGTTATACTAGAGAAACATTCCCCTATGCAGTAACAAAAAAATAATTATTTCCTGCATTCTAAAATGCACCCTCCTAACCATGTTTTAGCAGATCTGAAAGCAGAATGCCTTCTACGATCGAAGCTTTTATTATCATTACAGGGTAGTGGTTCTCAGTACCCCCAGCACGCTAGAACTCAGGAACATAAGCTCCGGAAAGGAAGGACTGAGCCTCTTTTGTTCATTTCCCAATCCTCAGAGAAGTGTCTGCCACACTGTTAGGGGCTCAATAAACAGTTGCTAAATAAAGAAAAATAGTTACTATTACTGCAAGCCTACTATGTATCTGAATCTTGCTAGGAACTTCACACAGATTATTTAGTTTGCCCTTTACAGTAACCTCAAGGCTTAGCAAGGTCAAGTGCCCAAAACACTACATGTATATAAGTAGTTGAAATAGAAACTTAGTAAGTGGCAAAGGCAGGATTCATATCCAGACTCCAAAGTCCGTGCTCTTAAACACGACATGATACCATCTCACAAACAAAATGAAGCCAAGTTCTACCCCTTCACCACTTTCAGAAAATACAGGTTTAAAGAAAACTGCCTAAAGTTAGTGAGCTTATATTAGCTGAATCACCAGCCATCTTTATAGGAAACCAGAACCTATGTTAGCCAGAGATGGGGGAGAGGCAAGGAAAAGAATCTCATAGACAGACAGATTTTCCACCATATCCACCCTGACTTATAATAATATTAATCCAATTACTGATTCACACACAGAAACACAGGGCTCTGACACCAGTAAGTACTTTTTCCAAATGCAGTAAATGTCTAAAGAGAAGAGAGTTATATTATCAAAGAGATCATCTTATTAAAAATACTTTGAAAGTCCACCTGATCCAACCTCTAGGCAAAAGACTTCATTCCTAACCTCATTTTAATGGCAGCTGAAACCTTCCGAGGCCAAATGACTTTGGTCCCTCTGAGAAGTGAGTGGGCTGAAGCAGAGACCAGAAACTAGGTCTCCTACTTCCTGGGCTCACCTTGTTCTCTTCACTACATCACAGCAGAGGGACGTCATTAAGGATTTGTTAAGGTCCCTTTCTAGGAGCTATACTAACCTGAGTCCTTTACATAGTTTATCTTGTTTAATCCTCTTGTCAATTCTGTGAGTCAGATATTATCTCCATGTACAAGAGGAGGAAACTGGATTCAGAGAAATTAGGTAACTCACCACAGGTCACACCCTTGGCATTCGGACTGGAAGCCAGAATGGTTTTCCCTCACCTCCAAGACCTGCAAGTTCAAAAAAGTCATAATTAACATTAGCACAGTGCTACAAAGTGCTTTCATGTTATTGAAAAGAAAATGAGAAGCAAACTACTGAAAATAAGAACATCTTTATATTTATGCAAACTTAAATATTCCCCAATAACTGCACCTTAAAACAGGAGTTTGGTTAAATACCAAAATAAGATCATCTCTAACCAACTCCAAAGATGTTACCTTTAAAAGTGAACTTGAGGGGTGCCTGGGTGGCTCAGTGGGCTAAGCCGCTGCCTTCAGCTCAGGTCATGATCCCAGGGTCCTGGGACAGAGTCCCGCATCAGGGTCTCTGCTTGGCAGGGAGCCTGCTTCTCCCCCTCCCTCTCTCTGCCTGCCTCTCTGCCTACTTGTGATCTCTGTCAAATAAATAAATAAAATCTTAAAAAAAAAAAAGTGAACTTAAGACACAGGTAGCACCTTAAAAAATTACTGGCATTTGTAGTAAATATAAAGGGAAAAGTACTTTATTTTTAAATCTCCCATTTCAGTTAAAAAGAGAAAATTTTGAAAAATAATTCAATTTTATCTCTTTTCCTCCATTTTTTCCATGTACCACAAACATTATAGCTTATTTTGCCAGAACTGTTTTGAAGACTTTCTCTTTCATTCCTGTCATCACCACATCCTCTTTCATGCAAAACAAGATGAGACTGAGAGGCACCTTAAATCTCCCAAAAGAAAAAGTGGTCCATAATTTTAATGTAGTATCATCATAACTTTATTTCTATCTTCTTATGTAGAAACTCCCATCCAATTTGGAGAATATTACTTTTATTTCTGAAACTGCAGCAAAACTATCTTGTATCCCCAAGAGAAGTGCAACTCTCACGTTTTTAAAAAAATCTTTTTAATTCTTATGCAAATCTTAAGAAATTTAAATTAGTTACTCAGAACGAAATGCTATAACCAACAACTCCCCACACCATTGGGAACATTTTAGAATCTCTGTTTCTTTTTTCAAAAATAAAAACCCAACTACTTACAGAACAAGTAAAACTGTATGCTAATGGACCGTTTCTTTTTTACATGCTAAAGGAGGAGTTTTGCCAGAGAGGCTGTGAGCCTTCCTCCTTGATTCCTGCATACCTTCTCCAGAAAGTTCCTAGCCTTGGTGTGGTAAGACATTAATGTGTAATTCATCTATTTTGCTTTAAAAGGAGGTTAAACATATTACTCCCCTTTTCTGATTTATAAGGTAATTCCCCTGGCCCCGGGATAAAATAAAGTACAAGAAGAGACAGCTTCACAGTAATCTGCCTACTAAAACAAGACCTCTCTCTCCAGAGTCACTGCATTTTAAAAGGCTGCCAATCCTCATTTTATTTCACTTTTCTTTCTTCTCAGTCTGGAGTTAAAAATCAGCTCACTTGATGTTATCAGATCATCAAATGAAAGGGTCTAGAAATAGCTTCCTATTTGTGGAAGGAGCCAGAAGACATACTAAAATGGAAGAGAGCTCTCGAATCGTCTTTGCTAAAGCATTCCGTGTGTAACGAATGCAAGCAAAATCCTGGAAGGCTTGCTTAGCTCTGAATCCAAGGGACTTCCTAATGGGGCTGATTTAAAAGCTAAAGAACAATGTAATCAGAAAACAGCCCCAAGCCGTGACAGACCAAAAGCAAAGTTCAAATACACATTCCCCGGGGCCGCGGTGCACACCCAGAGTCACTGCACGGTTTGCCTCAGGTGCTGCTCTACCGCGCTCCCCGGCTCGTCGGTTTCAGGTCACACACGCTCGTCCCTGTCAATTGTCCCGTTAGCCCACTCCACACGTTTACACAGGACTCCAAGTGCCACCTGCCCCCGAACGTCCCAGCTCCTGACACCCCCGCGTCCGTCCACGCACTTACGTGTCCGCGCACACACACACACACACACACGCACACACACACGTGTCCACACACACACCCTCGCCCCGGCTCCGCCCCGCAGGCGGACTCAGGCGAAGCGAGCCGGGTACGGCCTCCGCCGGGTGGGTGGTGCCGGGCGCCGCGGCCCCGCCGGCGCTGTCAGCCCGGACTCCGAGCCCCGCGTCCTCAGTGCAAACTCCTCGCGGCCGCCGGGGTTCCCCCCAAAACGCGGAGGCCTCGCCGGCTCCCTTGACGCCGGGAAACGTCCGTGTCCCTCACCGCGAGGGTGTCACCGGAGCCTCGGCATTCAAATGGGGACAGGCGAGGAGGAAGGGGAGGATCCTCTTTTTGACTTTCTGCGTCGCAATTCCTCCCGGTCTGCACGCAGCCGAGTTGGGGTGGGGGGCGCTCCCATTTCTAAGGCTGCTTCCGGCCTTTCTGGGCGCGGGGGCTCTTTCGGTCCCAGGGCAAGCCCCGAGAACGCCGGGGAGGCGCGCGCGAAGCCGAAGGGCACCTAGCGCGCCCGGCCCGGCGCAGCCCCGCCGCCCGCCGCCCGCGCCCCGCAGGCGCCGCAGCCACCGCGCCCCGACCTCCCCGCGCGCGCGGCTCCGGGTCGTCGCGGGGAGCGCCCTGCAGCCGCAGCAGCCCCAGCAGCCCCTCCGGGAGCCGCGCGCGCGGACAGCCCCGCCGGGCGGAACGCGGCGGTCGCGCGGATGCAGCGCCGCGCTGACTTCTTCCCGGGAACCCCGGCCCCCGACCCGCGTACCTCGGCGGCCGCCGAAGCGCCGCTCGGGATTCCGACTGTGACAGCCCCTCCGGCCCGGCTCGGGGTTTCTCCGTTTTCGGCGTCACAATAATAAGGAAGTTTCCCCGCAAGCCTGAGGGCGGCGGAATGCGCTGGGCGAGTGACTTCCCACCCGGCCAATGGGGGCCCTGCTGGGGCGGATGGGCACCAATGGCGGCCGCGGCGGCGCCGGAGGCGGGGCGGCGAGATCCGCGGGCGGGAGGCGGGGAGAGGCCCAGGCCGGGGAGGGAGGCGGGGGCAGGCGGAGGTGACAGGACCTGCGGGCCCCGCGAGGGGACAGCGGCGCGGGCGTGTGTCGGCCGGGAGGCGGCCGGCGGACCCAGAGCGCGCGCGCCGGAACGCGACTGCTTTTCTCCGACGGGGAAGCGAGCGGGACTGATCAGCGGTCGGTTTGTCAGGTTCTGGGTCTTAATATTTATGCAGAGGTGACCGAAAGCCTTGAGCATGGGAGGAAAATCTAGAGGGTGAGTTATGAAGCGTTTTATCCCGCAGGGGAGCAGTCTTCTGTTTCGTACCTCCTCTCGGGAGGACTGGAGGAGGCGCGGAGCCTTTGAAACGCGGAGCTGCGCGGTGGGAGAGAGGCGGGAAGGAAGCCGGGTGCCGAGGCCCGCACCGCCTGGGCCCTCCAGGAGAGTTGGGGGGGCCGAACCGGAGAGCGGTGCTGCGGGAGCGAGCGGGGCTTGGGAGGCTGGAGAGTGGGGGCTGGCGGGGCATGCAGAGAAGTCACTGAGTAGATCTTAAATCTTATCTGAAAGACACCATGTGGCTTCTTTGATGGATAAAGAAATCTGTCCTCCCCTCCTTTCCCTGGCACTGAATCTCAGAGCTTTCTTCTCCTCCCCAAGGTCACAATGCTGTCAGAGTTCCCGTGGTCCTTGTCCTTTTGAAGTAAACGTTCTCACAGACACGGCTTCATGTATCTGTTGTCCCCCCACCCCCCCACCTCACCTCCCTCCCTTGAATTTGAAGCACAGAAGCAGAACACACTGGGGAAGTACCACTCTAACCCAAAAGAATGGCTTTCCTAGTGGATGAATTTCTGTAACCTGTCATTTGAACTGGGAAGGAGGCCAGATTCTTCCCAAGGACGTTCAAATCAGGTCAAGTCTGCAGTTACCTGTTCTGGAAATCTAATAGATTCACCAAGCCAAAAAAAAAAAAAAAAAGTTTTGAGGCGTGGGGATGGGTCAATCTTGGCTGACCTAGGAACTCTCAATGAAATAAAGCAGGTTGTCAAATGCTCCTGAGACAAGAAAGAGAAGAAAAAGCAAAATCTCAAATTATCAGGTAGCTAAGGTCATCTGAGAAAATTTCAGCCTTTGAAGTTTGAATCACACTGGACACCTTTAGAAACAGTGGGGACAATATTAGCAAGATTCCCTTATACAGTTTCACAGAAATCTAGATATCTCACAAAGACATAATCCCCGTCAAGAGATGGTATCACAAAAAGGAACTGGGGAAATAGCCAGAGAGGAGTTAGGGTAGGAAGGGAGGTTTCCCATGGTTGAGAAGGAGAGAGCAAGATTCTGTGTGATTCATGTGCCAAATATAAGGTTTATAATCAGTCAGCATTTAGGTCAATATATTTGTCCCATGGCTTAAGTGTTTTCACAAGAAATTTCATCTTGAGGAAGAAGTTGGGTATCAAAGTCTCGAGCCTGAAGTTGGGATTTAAGTATGTACAAACCGGAGTACTGTCAGCTTCCTTACTAAATAAACATCCAGAACCCTAGGAAATTACTTACATGTAGAATGATCAGTGAAGATACTTGGAGTACTTCATTTTATTTTCTTAATTGAACCAACATAAAATGCCTATTTCCTTAATAAGCATGTCCTGCTCCATTTACCAAAATGGCTTTGAATGGCCGCAGCACCAACAATAGTCTTTTTTTTTTTTTTTTAGGATTTTTAAAAAGTATTTGTATTAACATATAATGTATTATTTGCCCCAGGGGCACAGGTCTGTGAATCATCAGGCTTACACATTTCACAGCACTCACCATAGCACATACCCTCCCATAACCCAGATGTCCATAACCCAGCCACCCTATCCCTACACTCCAGCCCCAGCAATCCTCAGTTTGTGAGATTAAGAGTCTTTTATGATTTGTCTCCTTCCAGATCCCATCTTGTTTCATTTTTTCCTTCCCTACCCCCCAAACTCCCCACCCTACCTCTCAAATTCCTCATATCAGAGAGATCATATGATAGTTGTCTTTCTCCAACTGACTTATTTTGCTAAGCATAATACCCTCTAGTTCCATCCATGTCGTTGCAAATGACAAGATTTCATTTCTTTTGAAGGCTGCATAGTATTTCATTGTGTATCTATACCCCATCTTCTTTATCCATTCCTCTGTTGTTGGACATCTAGGTTCTTTCCATAGTTTGGCTATTGTGGACATTGCTGCTATAAACATTCGAGTGCACGTGCCCCTTCAGATCACTACATTTGTATCTTTAGGGTAAATACCTGGTAGTGTGATTGCTGGGTCAAAGGGTAGCTCTATTTTCAACTTTTTGAGGAACCTCCATGCTGTTTTCCAGAGCGGCTGCACCAGCTCACATTCCCACCAACAGTGTTGGGGGATTCCCCTTTCTCTGCATCCTCACCAGCATCTGTTGTTTCCTGACTTGTTCATTTTAGCCGTTCTGACTGAGCACCAACAATAGTCTTAATAACATATTTAAACTGGCTTGAGAGACCATACTTTACTTTTTCTTTGCATTTCTATAGCTCCATCTTCCATCCGTTTCTTTCTGACTTCGCGTATGTTCCCCCAACAAATATACTGTATATTGAGCATCTACTGTACTGCCAGCTCCTGCGGATTTCTTGGTGAGGAAAATGGCACAGTTTCTGTTGCCTTCAAGGGGGAGGCAAACACTAACCACATCAATGCACCAAGGAGTACATAGTTGCTAACTAAGATAAATGTTATGTAAAGAAAACATTCATGTTAAATATAAAACCTAAAAAATAACTGTAAACAAAACTGACTTCCAGTTAATGCTATGTACACTGGAGGAAGTATACTGATATCTGTAAGTTATTTTGAAATGTACATTTTAAAAGATGGATTGAAGGCTGGATAGAGAGATGGATAGCTGGATATACATGTAATAAATCCAGTATCCCAAGATGTTAATTATAGACTCTCCATGGTAGGTAGATGGTTGGGGTTTTTGGAATGCCTGGGTGGCTCAGTTGGTTAAGTATCTGCCTTCGACAGGTCATGTTTGGGATGGAGCCCCACATGGGGCTCCCTACTAGTGGGGAGCCTGCTTCTCCCTCTCCCATTCCCCCTGCTTGGGTTCCCTCTCTCATTATCTATCTCTTTCAAATAAATAAATAAAATCTTTTTAAAAATTTTTTACAATAACAAGTGTTGGAAAACAAAAAATAAATAATAAGAGATGTGATAAATTGTAACTGTAACTTTTGACAGGCAGAAGGGATATGTAGTCCAGCTCTAGCTCTGGACAGATGAGGAATCCCCAGTGACAAGGGGATGATACCCAGTGCTGCTACATCTCCACCTGAACAGATACCCATTCGCACCATTTTTTACAGCTCACTTTTTGAAATGCTTGTGCCTATTTCAAATTGAAAGAAATTCTCAGTACAGTAGGAAGACTGTTTAATGATGATTGTTTTCTGTGTTTGACTTATTTACCTGGCAGACAAACATGAACTTGGTAAACTTAGAGACAGATCAGACTTATGGTGAAAAAATAGGTTAGCCACAACATTCTGTCTTTCAGGTATACTTTTGAAGCGATAAGTGTCTTCACCTCTGGGAAAGGAAACCAATGATTATTTGACAGTATGTGCGTACTCTGTAAAGCTACATAATGACAAAGGTGTTTCTTGGTCCCTCCACCGCCCAAAATACTCATTTTGTCCATGTAGTCAATATTCAAAGGAAAAATTCATTCTTAAACATTTTTTGCATGTTTTCACTCTTTTTTGTTGCTTAATATAGTTTACCTAAGAAGCCCATATATGCCCAGGCTACATTATCTAAGCTTATTGAAAACTGTCCTATAACATACAGCATTGATTTATTACTGTGAAAAATAACTTGGAAGAAAAATATCATGGTAAATCAATATTTCCATCAATCAAATAATTATTAAATATTTAGTTAATGTCTTCTGTATGTATTGCTGGATAAGAAGCATTATTCCTTACCGCAAAGAGCTTACAGGCTTTATGACTATTCCTTTGTGTTTCTTGAAACTATTCATAGTTTAATTTTGCATTTTTAAAAAATCAGTCCATTTGGATGAAGCACAAACACCTTACCTTAAATATTAGAAACTCAGTAATATCATATAGGTTAATATCAATTAATGTTACAAAAAAACATTGGATGATTGAGCATTTCCTAAGAAAGCCTTAAGGGTGAGCTTTAGTTTGTCCCTGAAGACCTATGCAATAAAGTCTTTAGGAAGTGACATCTGAAAATTTCTCTTCTTACAAGGTCCCAAAACTTTTGTATCCTTGGAAGTGGCATCCAACCTAGCACTCGGACTTCACTGACAAAATAAGACCTTGGGGGATTACAGTAAAGAGCATGTCTATTGCTGTGTAGCTGCAGAGTGTGCAGATTTTAACTGCCAAAAATCAGGCAACTGTTTTACCCTTCTAGATGCAAAAAAAAAAAAAAAAAGAGAGAGAGAGAGAGAGAAAAGAAAAAAAATCTCCAGAAGTTCATTTGTGTCAAATCAAAATAAAATCATCAAAATGAAAAACCCCTTTCTTTGAAGTTAAAGATGAAATCTGGGTCAAATGAAATTTAAGGAATTTTATTATATCCTAGAAAAGCTAAAGTGACCCTATGGAATTATAAAGGGCATGCATAAAACAGTATTAGACAGCTTTATAACTTGGCCATAAATTCAAGGAACACAGGTGAATATGCATAATAAATGGTTTCTTGCTCTACCGTTATGATACATCATATGTTCCATGACATTACCTGATACACTGTGTTATCCCTTGGGGCAATGCATAGTTCGGGTTGCATGGAGTGTGATGCAGTAATTCATTTTCCTCAAACCTAGCAGAAGCATATTTAATGTATTGTCTCAGTTGACTTCTCTCATTTTTACTAAATAAACTTTGGGGCACCTGGGTGGCTCAGTTGGCTAAGTGTTTACCTTTGGTTTGGGTGGTGATCCCAGAGTCCTGGGATTGAGCCCCAAGCTGGGCTCCCTATTCGGCAGGGAGTCTGCTTCTCCCTCTGCCTCTGCCCCCGCCCTTTAGTGCTAGCTGTCTCTGTTTCTGTCTCTCTCAAGTAAATAAAATCTTTAAGAATAAATAAATGGGGGCACCTGGGTGGCTCAGTGGGTTAAAGCCTCTGCCTTCGTCTCAGGTTCTGGGATCAAGCCCTCTGCTCATCAGGGAGCATCCCCCTTTCTTTCTGCCTGCCTCTCTGCCTACTTGTGATCTCTGTCAGTCAAATAATAAATAAATAAATAAATAAATAAATAAATAAATAAATAAATAGTTTTTTAAAATAAATAAATGAACCTATATCTTTAACATATTCCAGGAAGAAGGAAGTAATCAGAGGGGGTTCTATCTGTAAGGTTGTTATATAATATGATATAAAATAACAATAAGAATCTATAAAAAAATAAAATAGTATTGTGTTTCCAAACTTTATGGCTACCCTTTATATAAAGGAGAACTGATCATTGGTATTTAACTTTCCATTGGTCTCCAGCATTTGTCTTCATCCCACATATAGATAAAAGCCCAGTGAAGTCAGCCATTATATTTGCTTTTAAATTGTTGACTAACAAATTGTTCTTACCTTACAGATATTTAAGATACTATAGAATCATCTTATAGATACTATGGCTATTTCTGTTTCCCTCTTTCCATGGGCTTTTGAAAGCCTGGAACAAAATGTATATCCCATCTGTACAGAAGCTTATTGCATACATTTTGAGAAGTAACCTCAATTCAAGATTCATTATAACTTTTCTATGACATTTTCCCATTGTACTCATTTTCTTACCTACTTAAAGAAAAACAAACCTGCTTTTCTCTTCACAAAAGTATATATAAGAAAAGAAAATAAAAATGATCAGTCTACCACATTTTTTTAGTTCTTATTATTTTGTCTTTTCCCCACACACATATATACATTTCTAAAAGTGGCTCATTTTCTACATTTTACACAATGCTTTCTGAATTTAACAATATATTTAACATCTTCAATAGAATTAAATAATATTCTACAACATCATTTTAAATTGTATGTAAATTACATATACCTACAAAATGGATATACTGTAATTTAACCAATTTCTTATTGTGTATTCATTTTCCATTCTTTTCCATTCTTTGCATTCTATAAGCAGTAGGGCAAACATAGCTACGCATAGTGAATATAACTAAATATTTGCCCTCACCTTTGATTATTTCCTTAAGAAAAATTCCTAAGAGAATAATTGCTAGGTCAGGCAAAATGCAGAGTCTTAAGACTTTATAGAATATTGCCAATAGGGACGCCTGGGTGGCTCAGTCAGTTGGACGACTGCTTTCGGCTCAGGTCATGATCCCGGAGTACCGAGATCAAGTCCCGCATCGGGCTCCCAGCTCCACGGGGAGTCTGCTTCTCCCTCTGACCTTCTCCTCGCTCATGCTCTCTCTCATTGCCTCTCTCCCAAATAAATAAATAAATAATCTTAAAAAAAATAAAAAGAATATTGCCAATATTCCCTAACAAAAGATGGTACCAGCTAAATACATATACAATGTCTAAGTAGCCCTTGTCCAACCTCCTTACCAATAATGCGGTTGTTTTGGTTTGGTTTTCATTTTATTGTTTTCACTGTATTAGTAAGTCACCTTATGTCTTGACTAGAATATGTGGATTAACAAGATTTAATCTTGTTAATTAACAAGAATTATTCTTGACTAGAATTTTGAATAATTAAAATTAAAACAAAAAAATTCTAATAAAAAGCCACATAGCCCACATCTGAAAATCAGCTTAGGTAAGACGTTTCTAAATAAGACTGAGGAATCTCAGCGTTTTTTTTGTTTTGTTTTGTTTTGTTTTTTTAAAGATTTTATTTATTAATTTGACAGAGAAAAATCACAAGTAGACAGAGAGGCAGCCAGAGAGAGAGAGAGGGAAGCAGGCTCTCTGCTGAGCAGAGAGCCCGATGCGGGACTCGATCCCAGGACTCTGAGATCATGACCTGAGCCAAAGGCAGCGGCTTAACCCACTGAGCCACCCAGGCGCCCCAGGTAAGACGTTTCTAAACATGAACATCAAAAATTACCTAAATGCATAAAAATCTATGAGTAGGGTTGTTGGTCCTTTCTAAAATTGTTTAATGTCATGTGACTCCTCAATCTTCCCACACACCTTCCAGAAATAAAAGGCTGCAGGAAGGAAGTTCTGTACAAACTTAGACTGTTGTTAATCATATTCTTATTCACACACACGCACATACCAATAACAATCAGTTGATGGTTCGCCAAGTTCCATAGAAAAATAAAAAGCAGACAAAGTGGGGCACGTGGGTGGCTCGGTCAGTTAAGCAGCGGACTCTTGATTTAGGCTCAGATCATGATCTCAGGGTCGTGAGATCAAGATTGAGTTCTCTGTCAGTCTCATGCTGAGCATGAGGCCTGCTTAAGATTCTCTCTCTCCATCTCCATCTGCCCCTCCTTACCCAACAAATAAGTAAATCTTTTAAAAAAAGGAGGGGGGACAAAGTATCAGAATTTATTTCATCCATCAATAGAAGGCATTTTATTGTGCACTTCTCAAAAAGAAAACAGTGTCATGACTTGTAATAATCCATTGTGGTTCAGTCACCTTTGTCATCAGTCACCTTATGTGTACCAGTGAGTCCCAGGCTTTATAGAAGAAAATGACCTTATTGACCAACGATCAGATAAGCATGTACTTCAAGTTCTTTCATAGCCTTCAGAAGTAGATTTGTACTATTTCATCCAAGTTCTTGCCTGGTTCTCTTTTTGAGTAACTGGATAAAATTTCAACCTAGATATATGGCTATCAGCCTAGAACAAGAGAGAACCACCTGACCAGTACCTGGAATGAAACATGCATGCTGGATGTTATGCATTATGTTCTGATGGATTGTACTGATGAACCCTGTACTTATGGTAAGTAGCTTGGAAGGTGTAGTGAATTAAATAGTTTCCCCCCAAATCCATGTCTACCTGGAACTTCAGAATGTGAATTATTTGGAAGAGGGTCTTCACAGATGTAATTAGTTTCATTAAAATGAGATCATGGATCATAAAATGAGAATTAGGAAGATTCTAAATCCAATAACAAAAGTCCTTTTTTTTTTTAAAGATTTTATTTATTTAACTGACAGAGATCACAAGTAGGCGGAGAGGCAGGTGGCGGCAGGGGGTGGGGTGGGGTGGGAAGCAGGCTGCCTACTGACCAATGAGTCCGATGAGGGGCTCAATCCCAGGACCCTGAGATCACGACCTGAAGCAAAGGCAGAGGCTTAACCCACTGAGCCACCCAGGCACCGAACTAATGTCCTTTTAAGAAAGCCATGTAGGGGCACCTGGGTGGCTCAGATGGTTGAGCATCTACCTTTGGCTCAGGTCATGATCTCCAGGTCCTAGAATCAAGCTCCACGTTGGGCTCCTGGCTCAGCAGGGAGTCTGCTTTTCCCTCTCCCTCTGCCTCTCCCTCTACTTGTGCTCTCTCAGTCTCTGTCTCTCTACCTCTCGCAAATGAATAAATTTTTTTAAAATCCTTTTTTAAAAAAAGCCATGTGAATACACAGAGACAAATAAGAAAAACATCATGTGAAAATAGAGATTGGAGTGATGGGTGTCTCCTAGCCAAGAAATGCCAAGTAACTACCAGAAGCAAGAAGAGAGGCATAGAGAGTAGATTCTCCCTCAGAACCTCCTGAGGGCATCAAACTGCCAACACCTTGATTTTGGACTTCAGCCTCCAGAATTGTGAGAGAATACATTTCTGTTGTTTTAAGCCACCCAGTTTGTGGTACAGAGGTAAGTACATTGCTGCAAAAAGTATAATAGGCTTTTAATGCAGTAGCTGTGGCATCTGTGACCAGGGTGATTGCCAGGATTGACTTCGAGATTTGTCTGGCATCTTAGCTGAGAGTTCCCTTGCCCTGAGAGCTCTGATGTGTCCTTCCCAAAGTATCAACACAATCAAAAAGAATGACATTTGCAAACTGACAAAGTCTATTCTCAATCAAGATATACAGGGAGTTAAACTCCCTGGCTAGATCTTTCCAATAAACATTGACATCCTTTTGCAAGCAAATGTAGGTTAGCCAAGTCCATTTTACAAAGTATACTTTCTCTTATTTTATTTTTTTTTTAAGATTTTATTTATTCACTTGACTGACGAGCTCACAAGTAGGCAGAGAGAGAGAGGTGGAAGCAGCTCCCCGCTGAGCAGAGAGCCCTATGCAGGACTCAATCCCAGGCCCTGGGATCATTACCTGAGCTGAAGGCAGAGGCTTAACCCACTGAGCCACCCAGGTGCCCCATCCACCTGGTATTTTATTATAGTAGCAGTAAACCCAGAGTTCCATATTAGTTTCATCCAGAAAACATATAAATTATGTAAGATTTTGTGTATATAAGACTTGACCTTGAAATTCTAGTCATTTCAAAGACAAATCATGTTTTCATTGATCTTATAGCAGAACAGGTACCCTTTATGAATGAGTGTAACATAGAAGCTGGGAAATATTTAATTCTATTTTATTTATCCCACAATGTAAGACTTTGTTAAAGTGAAATTTCATGTCAGTGGAAGACCCAAGAAAATCAGTCATATCCGTAGGAAACTCCATCAAGTCCATTCCCTTGTAGTACCTATTTTTTTTTTAAGATTTTATTTATGTATTTGACAGACAGAGATCACGAGTAGGCAGAGAGGCAGGCAGAGAGAGAGAGGGGGAAGCAGACTCCCTGCCGAGCAGAGAGCCTGATGCGGGGCTTGATCCCAGGACCCTGGGAAAAAAAGGCAGAGGCTTTAACCCACTGAGCCACCCAGGCACCCCCCCTTGTAGTACTTTTTAATGATTTTTCATAGTATTTTTTAAGGAAATCTTGACAATCATTTTTATTTTTTAAAAAGACAACATTAGGGGCTCCTGGGTGGCTCAGTGGTTTAAGCCTCTACCTTCGGCTCAGGTCATAACCTCAGGGTCCTGGGATCCAAGCCCTGCATCAGGCTCTCTGCTCAGTGGGGAGCCTGGTTCCCCCTCTCTCTCTCTGCCTGCCTCAATGCCTGTTTGTGATCTCTCTCTCTCTGTCAAATAAATAAATAAAATCTTTAAAAATAAATAAATAAATAAATAACAAGCCAACATTATGTTGTTTTGGGTTTTTTTTTACAATTTTATTTATTCATTTGACACAGAGAGAGGGTACACACAAGCAGGGGGAGCAGCAGAGGGAGAGGGAGAAGCAGGCTCTCTGTTGAGCAAGGAGCACAATGCAGGCTTGCTGGATCAGAGCCAAAGGTAGACACTTAACCAACTGAGCTATCCAGGTGCCCCAGGTCAGCATTACATTGTAAAACAAAATACAAACTGTTTTGATCCATACAGAGGTCAAAAAAGAGTTACTTAAATAAATTGTTTATTTAGGGGTGCCTGGGTGGCTCAGAGGGTTGAGCCTCTGCCTTCGGCTCAGCTCATGATCTCAGGGTCCTGGGATTGAGTCCCACATCCGGCGCTCTGCTTGGCGGGGAGCCTGCTTCTCCCCCTCTCTCTCTGCCTGCCTCTCTGCCTACTTGTGATCTCTCTCTCTCTCTCTCTCTCTCTCTGTCAAATAAATAAATACATATCTTTAAAAATTTCTTATTGCTTATTATTTTGTTATTTATTGTTTAATAAATATTTATATAGTATAATAATATAATTTATTGTTTATTTATTGTTTAGGGAAGAAATTCTGAACCGAGGTCTGCCTCTGAAGCATTCAGTGGACTTGGCTATGCTGAATCTAAGCTACGCTGAGAAGGATCTCTTAGTATACAGAACAGACATCAAATTTAACCACAGAGACATTTTACTTAGGAGACCAACTAAGCAACTCCATGATTTATATCACTGAAAAAAAAAAAACAGTGGCTATTAATTAGAAGCTCCCTAAGCTTTCTATACCTCATCTATTCTTTGAGAGACTGCCAATGATAATATATCAAGTTATTTTAATATCCATTCTGTAGAGATAATAGTGTTTGTAATATTGAGAAAAGTCCTTTGAGAAATATAGATGAAATATTTGGTAAAACACCAAAACAGAATTTTTTAAAGAACACATTGTCAACAAATAAAAGAACTACTAAGAGAATGAGCTCTGCAGCCTCTTGGCAAACTGGGTCTAGAAACACAAAAAGTCCTGCTGTAAGGGTCTAGTATGGGAAAAGAGGAGCAGGAATTCGTGGTATCAATCTACAGCAAAAAAGAAATGAATATGGGGTTTCCGTGTTGCCCTTTCTGCTGCTTCTTCCCCTTTGCCCTTCTTCCTCCACCTTCAGGCACCCCAGGCCATTAGCGCATGATTCTAAGCTTTCGTTTTCAATCTTCTACCCTTTTGAGAATCTGATGGCATTACATGTTGTCTCCACAAAAATGGTACATTTGCTCACGTAATTATGAATACCATTCTAAAAGTATTTATGGACTCTTTCCATCTAGGGATGGACCTATGTATTCCTCATCCTCTTCATTATGAACCTTTGCCTTAACTGCTGACCAAATCTAAGAATCAGATAAGCTCATCTGTCTTAAATGCAATAAGGCTTAATATTTGGCTATTCTCTCCTAGAAGGAATTTCAAATCTAGGATAATGTCCCCATCTCAAGATCCTTAATCACATTTGCAAAGTCCCTTTTACCATATCAGAGAACATATTTACAGGTTCCAGAGATTAGGATGCAGACATCTTTGGGGAACCATTATTCAGCCTACCACACTCTACATCACCTCTTCCTCAACCCTAGTTTTCGTCCTTATCTGTACCCTTGGACTACTTCAACATTTCCCTAACTGGCTGACATGAGTCCCACTTCTTCCATGAAACCCTCTGGAGGTCCAACCCACAATTTGACTTCCTATAGCACTTTTTATGAACATGATGTCCCTAGCATTTATTACATGTTATTTGTGTGTCTCCACCAGTTTCCCACCATATGATCTTAGAGAAGTCAATTTCCATTCTCGTGCCTCTGTTTCCCTATCTATAAAACTGATAATATTTGTACTCTCATCGTAGGAATGTTCTGATCTTTCAATGTAATAACAATGCACTTAAAATGCTCAGCATACAGCACTTAATAAATGTTAACTCCCCTTCCTTTTTCTTCTATTTACTTTCTTTAGCATATGAGCCATATTAAAAATTCTTTCAGGGAAGGGACTATTTCTTATGCATTAAAATATACCATATACATTGTAAGATCAGTATCTTTTATCACTATTACTGTTGATGACAATAATTAATCATATAAGAGATGATTCCAATAATGTTTCAGATTTGGTCCTTCCCACTTTCTATTTCCCATTCTGGAATACAAATGAACACCTCCTCTTCCATCAAACTATTTATATTTCTATTAAGATATTTATTTTTTTTTAAAGATTTTTTTTATTTATTAATTTGACAGAGAGAAATCACAAGTAGACGGAGAGGCAGCCAGAGAGAGAGGGAAGCAGGCTCTCCGCTGAGCAGAGAGCCCGATGCGGGACTCAATCCCAGGACCCTGAGATCATGACCTGAGCCGATGGCAGCGGCTTAACCCACTGAGCCACCCAGGCGCCCCTCTATTAAGATATTTAGAGAATATTTATATTTGATTAACTATGGAAACACCTAAGGGTAATGGCTGGCAAATAGCGGATCTTCATCAAGTGTTGGCACAAAGAATTAATCTGTGTTCAAGAATCTGTCTGTTGCATTGCTTTCTTTACTTCTGAGTTACTATTTGAAAAAGGAAGAGGATGAGGTACCTGGGTGGCTCAGTGGGTTAAGCCACTGCCTTTGGCTCAGGTCAAGATCTCAGGGTCCTGGATGTGAGGGCGATCTGGCTGCGACATCTGTCACCCCATTGATCGCCAGGGTTGATTCGGCTGATCTGGCTGGCTAGGCGGGTGTCCCCTTCCTCCCTCACCGCTCCATGTGCGTCCCTCCCGAAGCTGCACGCTCGGTCGAAGAGGACGACCTTCCCCGATAGAGGAGAGGACCGGTCTTCGGTCAAGGGTATACGAGTAGCTGCGCTCCCCTGCTAGAACCTCCAAACAAGCTCTCAAGATCTCAGGGTCCTGGGATTGAGCCCCGAGCCCCATGTCAGGCTTTTGGCTCCGCTCAGCAGGGAGCCTGCTTCCCCCTCTCTCTCTGCTTGCCTCTCTGTCAAATAAATAAAATCTTTTTTAAAAAAATTTTTAAATAAAGAAAAAGGAAGAAGTTGTATTTGATTAATCTCACAGCTCTTTGAATCTCTAAAATCCACTATTCCTATAATTCTGTAAATAGAGTAAGAAGCTACTTTGACCAAGAAATAACCCTTTCTTATGTTTATTTTCTCTCTCCAGGACTTAATTTAAATTCAAATTAGTTAACATATAGTGTAGTATTCATTTCAGGAGTAGACTATAGTGATTCATCACTTACGAAAACATCCCAGTGCATCACAAGTGCCCTCCTTAATGTCCATCACCCTTTTAATCCATCCCCCACTTCTCCTCTGGCAATTCTCACTTTGTTCTCTATCATTAAGAGTCTCTTACAGTTTGCCTCCCTCTCTGTTTTTATCTCATTTTATTTTTCCTTCTCTTCCCCTATGCTTATCTGGTTTGTTTAAATTTCACAGATGAGTGAAATCATATGGTACTTGTCTTTCTCTGACTGACTTATTTCACTTAGCATAATACACTGTAGTTCCATCCACATCATTGCAAATAGCAAGATTTCATTCTTTTTGATGGCTGAGTAATATTCCATTGGATATGTATACCACATCTTCTTTATCCATTCATCAGTCAGTGGACATTTGGGATCTCTCCATAGTTTGCCTATTGTTGCTAATGTTGCTATAAACATTGGGGTGCATGTGCCCCTTTGAATCAGTATTTTTTATCCTTAGGATAAATACCCAGTATTGCAGTTGCTGGATCATAAGGTAGTTCTCTTTTTAACTTTTTGATGAACCTGCACACTGTTTTACAGAGTGGCTGCACCAGTTTGCATTCCCACTAACAGTGTAACAGTGTTCCCCTTTCTCTCCATCCTCGCCAAGACCTATTGTTTCCCATGTTGTTAATTTTAGCCATTCTGACAGGTGTGAGGTGGTATCTCATCCTGGTTATGACTTGTATTTCCCTGATGATGAGTGATGTTGAGCATTTTTTCAGTGGTCTGTGGACCATCTGGATATCTTATTTGGAAAAATGTCTATTCATGTCTCTGCCCGTTTCTTAACTGGATTATTTATTTTTTTAGGTGTTCAGGTTCATAAGTTCTTCATATATTTTGGATACTAACTATCAGAGATATCATTTGCAAATATCTCCTCCCATTTTGTAGGTTGTCTTTTAGTTTTGTTTATTTCCTTCACTTTGCAGAAGTTTTTTTTATCTTGAGGAAGTCCTAATAGTTCATTTTTGTTTTTGTTTCCCTTGTTTCCAGAGATGTATCTAGTAAGAAGTTGCTACAGCTGAAGTCAAAGTGGTTGCTGCCTGTGTTCTCCTCTAAGACATTGGTGGATTCCTATCTCACATTTATGTCTTTCATGCATTTTGGATTTTTTTATGTATGATGTAAAAAAGTGGTTCAGTTTCATTCTTCTGCATGTGGCTGTCCAATATTTCTGACACCATTTGTTGAAAAGAGTGTCTTTTTTCTACTAGATATCTTTCCTGCTTTGTTGAAGATTAGTTGACAGTATAGTTGAGGGTCCATTTCCAGGTTCTCTATTCTGTTCCATTGATCTGTGTGTCTGTTTTTGTGTCAGTACTAGACTGTCTTGATGATTATAGCTTTGTAATACAGTTTGAAGTCTGTAATTATGATGCTGCCAGATTGGTTTTCTTTTTCAGCATTTCTTTGGCTATTCAGGGTATTTTCTGGTTCCACACAAATTTTAGAATTGTTTGTTCTAGCTCTAAAAAATTGTTGGTATTTGATAGGGATTTCTCTGAATATGTAGATTGCTTTGAGTAGGATAGACATTTTAACAATATTGGTTCTTCCAAGCCATGAGCGTGGAATGTTTTTCTATTTCTTTGTGTCATTTTCAATTTCATACGTGTTCTATAGTTTTCAGAATACAGATCTTTTACCTCTTGGGTAGGTTTATTCCTAGGTATCTTATGGCTTTTGGTGCAATCATAAATGGTATAGATTCTTTGATTTCTCTTTCTGCTACTGTTGGTATATGGAAATGCAACAGGTTTCTGTATATTGATCTTATATCCTGTGACTTTGCTGATTTCATGTATTGGTTCTAGCAGTTTTTTGGTGGACTTTTTGGGGTTTTCTACATAGAGTATCATGTCATCTGCAAAGAGTGAAAGTTTGACTTCTTCCTTGCTGATTTGGATGCCTTTTTATTTCCTTTATTTCTTTTTGTTGCTGAGGCTAGGGCCCTTTCTTACCTTTAAATCATTTCCTCAAACACTGCTCTCACTTTGGTATCACCATTCTATGGGGCCAATTTATGATAACATGTCTGTTTATGGAGACAGAAAAGTCTATTCCACTTACTGCTAGATATGATTAGGTTTACAGCTACTACTTAAATAGCTATTACCTGAAACTATCTTCAGTATTAGAACCCTACTTTATACATGCATAAAGGATGTTTTATTATAATAAATATCCTTTATAATAAAGGATACTTTATTATAAGGCAAAAATTTTCTAAATCAGCATATATATGTAGCACTCACATAAATATTCACTTGATTGAAGATAATATCATAAAAATACTTTTAGAAACAAATGTATAATGGGAGTTGAAAAAGGAAGATGTAATTAATATGATCTTTGGCCAGAAACACCTGAAACTAAGTCAACAACCTCTTCCCTTAAGGTCCACAAGGAAAGATGCAAATAAAAATGAGCACTTTGTTAAGAAAAAAAAAAAAACAAAACAAAACAGAAGCTACAACAAACAAATATTTGCTATTACATAAAACTTTAATGCCAGACTTCAATGCAGAACTTTAGGGAATAGTCAGAAGCTTGGTGAACAAGCGCCTTTGCCTAAGCTGATTATTTCCTATGTCCTCTATTTCTGCCCCAACGCTCACATCCAAGTCTTAGATCTTCCTATTCTAATCCCCACTACAATCTTATTTATACATCAAGCATAAGACTCTATTCTGAGAAAGCATGACTCAATTAATGTCCTTTAACTTTACCAATCCAAAGCAAACAAACAAACAAACAAAAACGTTACCAATCCATAGCAACTCCTCTTCCTTGGAGGAGAGAAGAAATTGCCACAGCCAACAACTCGAGGAATTCCACCTTTACACCATATAGCAAATAAATTCCAGAAAAGTTTAAGAAATAACAAAAACTTCAGAAAAAAAATAATAAGTGATTGCTTACAAAACTTTGTGGAGAAGAAAGTCTCTAAGGATGGTACCATGAAACAAAATGGAAAAGATTAACGGGTTTTATTACTTGAAACTTAGAACAGAAAATTAAACCTGAAAAAAGTTAAAAGGCAACATTTTACTAGGAAAATATCTGTTCTGTGCATGACAAAGGCTTTTACAATAAGAAATAAGAAAATAAGATAAGATAATAAGAAATAAGAAAAAATACTCTAAGAAAGAGCAGAAGTCTTGATGAGGTAAAACGCACACACACATTAATGGGGAGACCTATCCAGCATTTTCAGGGAATCATTCCCTGAAGAGAAAACATTTAAGCTTAAGTCTTAAGGATGTGAGGAGTTGCCGGGCTGGGAAAGATCATCCCTGGCAGAGGGAACAGCATGTGTCAAAGTTCTGAGGCTAAGAAGAGCTCGTCATTGTCAAAGTCCTGAAAGGATTGCCAGCTCACCGGAGTGGCAGGAGCAGAGTGGGCAGAGCAGAGAGCAGAAGGAAGCTTGGAGAAAAAGTCAGGGACGTACCATGCCAGCTGTTACAGGGGTTTTAGTTCTATTATAAGTGCAGTAAAAAGCCACTGAGTGGGGGAGTGGGAAATGTTAAACAGATCACCCGTTCCTGGATAGATGGCAAGAGATGGAAGGGTGGGAATGCAAGTTGGTGCAGCCACTTTGGAAAACGGTGTGGAGGTTCCTCAAAACATTAAAAATAGAGCTACTCTATGAGCTGGCAATTGCACTACTGAGTATTTACCCCAAAGATACAGATGTAGTGAAAAGAAGGGCCATATGCACCCCAATGTTCATAGCAGCAATGTCCACAATAGCCAAACTGTGGAAAGAGCTGAGATGCCCTTCAGTAGGCAAATGGATAAAGAAGATATGGTCCATGTACATAATGGAATATTATTCAGCCATTAGAAAGGATGAACACGGGACGCCTGGGTGGCTCAGTTGGTTAAGCAGCTGCCTTCAGCTCAAGTCATGATCCCAGCGTCCTGGGATCGAGTCCCACATCGGGCTCCTTGCTTGGCAGGGAGCCTGCTTCTCCCTTTGTCTTTGCCTGCCATTCTGTCTGCCTGTGCTCGCTCTCGCTCCCTCTCTCTCTCTGACAAATAAATAAAATCTTAAAAAAAAAAAAAAAAAAAAAGAAAGAAAGAAAGGATGAACACCCAACTTCTGCATCAACATGGATGGGACTGGAGGAGATTATGCTGAGTGAAACAAAGTCAGGCAGAGAAAGTCAATTATATGGTTTCACTTACTTATGGAATATAAGGAATAGCATGGAGGACATTAAGAGAAGGAGAAAATGGGGGGGGGGCAAAATCAGAGAGGGAGATGAATCATGAGAAACTGTGGACTCCAAGAAACAAACTGATGGTTTTAGAGGGGAGAGGGGTCCATGGATGGATTGGACCAGTGATGGGTATTAAGGAGGGCACGTACTTCATGGAGCACTGGATGTTATATGTAAACAATGAATCTTGGAACACTGCATCAGAAACTAATGGCATAGTGTATGGTGACTAACATAACATAATAAAAAATAAGAATAATTAAACAAAAAGGGGGATGGAAAGGGAGGAATAGCAGACCCTGAAAGACGAGTTAGGAAACCATCAAGGCTAATACAGTAATCCAGGCTCTAAATGGTAGTGGCTTGGGTTCAGATCATGGCAACAGAGATGAAAAGAAGTGAATATGGCCAAGATCTATTTTGGAGGAAGAAGAGAAGGGAGTGGAAGCGGGGGTTTGAGAGAGGAAACCAAAGAAAAGTCCACGATTTCTGGCTAAAGCCGCTGGTTGGACAGCAATGCCCTTTCCTAAGGTGAAGCAGATTGAAAGAGGTACAGGTTTTAGAATGTAAATCAGGAGGATAAGATCCTTGAGGGGGCATCTGTGTTTAATCTTTGCTTAGCAGTATACATCCAGCACACAGCACACTGGCTGACACAATGAATACTACCTGAATTGGGTTTGTCCATCCTGTGACATCCTGATAATTCACCACTTATAAGAGGGATTTGGTAAATTAAGTGAAATATTAAATGGATATGGGATATACATAATTCTAAGATTCATGTTTTGGGGCATCTGGGTGGCTCAGTCGATTGAGCAACTGATTCTTGATTTCGGCTCAGGTCATGATCTCAGGGTCATGAGATGGACCCCCAAATCAGGCTCCAAGCTCAGAGGGAGGTCTGTTTGGGATTCTCTCTCCCTTCCTCTGCCCCTCCCCCCAATCAAACTCTTTGTCTCTCTAAAATAAATAATAAATCTTAAAAAAAATAAGATTCACATTTCAAATTTAGGAATAAAGTGACAGTGATAAGTTAATGACTTCCACATAAATGAGCCTTATGTAAAGCAAATTTTTACAGAATATTTTATGTAAATATTTATGTACAGAATATTTTATGTACCAATCCATGTACTTTAAGAAGAAAAAAGTCATAAGAACGTCAGTGTAGATGAGGGCTCTTTATTATTACTTGAGGTTATTAAATTCTATTGTTTTAGAGACTTGACTCTTAAAGGCATTGTAGCCTCACGCTGTTGGCTTTTAGTAGACAGGGGAGCAAACAGGAGAGCAAGTGACATCACCTTTGTGTCAGCTGCTGGTGCTTGTCGGATTAGACAGGGTAAAGAGGAGTCCTCAACTGACAGTGAGACCAAATAAGTATTCAGCTTTTAAACCCTGAGGGCAACATGGTGTTTAGCATAATCACATTGACATGCGATTTGCATGTCCCAACTCTCTAGAATACAGATTATGCATTGTGTGAAAAGGAGAAATCCTATACAAAAGGATCTTCATTGGTGTTCTGCCAAAAGTATCTAGACTTCAATACTTTTCAACAGGTGATTGTCATCCAGTGTCCTTATTATTCCAATAAAGCCTTTTTAGAAATTGGCACCAGCTATTATTGAAAATCAAATTTGATCAGAGACTTCAAACTGAGTTAAGTTTATCCAGATCTGAAGTTTTATATCTTGTCTAAGTAAGATGTGAAACAAAAACAAACAAAAATTCTCCAGGACACCCAAGCAAAATATTTTTTAAAAATATTATGGAGATTGAGGCACCTGGGTGGCTCAGTCGTTTAAGCATCCAATTCTTGATTTCGGCTCTGGTCATAATCTCAGGGTTATGAGATTTGATTCAATTTGACTTAAAAGTGGACCCCTGCCTTACCTTTTAGTGTCTCCATTTCTTCAGTTGTGAAATGGAGATGGTAATAGTACCTACCTCATAGGGTGGTCCCAGTTTAGATGAGATAATGTGGTAAAACTCTTGGAATTGTGCTCAGCAGGGAGCCTGCCTGGGATTCTCTCCCTCTCCCTTTCTCTCTCAACCCCTCTCCCTGCTCACCTGTTTTTCTCTCTCTCTCTCTCTCAAATAAATAAATAACTCTTTAAAAAAATTTCTGGAAGTATTAAAAACAATTGTTAATTCCACACGATCTAGCAATTCCACTTCTGGGTATATACCCAAAAGAGTTGAAACCAAGGTCTCAGAAAGATATTTGTACACAATGTTCATAGCAGCACTATTTACAATAGCCAAAAAGTAAAAATAACCCATGTCCAGCAATCGATGACTGGATAAAAAAACGTGATCTATATGTACAATGGAATACGATAAAGCCTTAAAAATGAAGGAAATGGTGTAACATAGATGAGCTTTGAACACGTTATGTTAAGTGAAATAATCCAGCTATTAAAAAAGGCAAATATGGTATGATTTCATTTTACAAGGTACCTATATCATACAAACCGGTCAAATTCATGGAGACAGAAAGTGGAATGGTTACTGCCAGGGAGAAATGGAGAGTTAGTATTTAATGGGAAAAGAGTTTTAATTTGGGAAGACAAAAATGTTCTAAAGATAAGTAGTGGTGATGGTTGCACAGACCAAGTGAATATATTTCCCCTCTAATGAGCTGTACATTTTTAAATGGTTAAAATAGTAAATTTTATTGTATGTGTATTTTATCACAATTAAGTACAATAATTGTGATTACTACTTTAAGGAGTAAGTGGTCTGTCATATGAGTGATTTTATCCTGTCAGAGGGGATAAGACACATGGAGGGTGGAGGGAGGTGGGAATAGGGAAACCTGCAATCCGCCTGCCTCCGAAGGTGGTGCCCTCCCATTCGAGGCATGGGAGGAAGAGAACATGAGAGAGGAGCTTCTACAACTGCTTTCAAATAGGAAGGAGCATTCCATTTCAGGCAGCATAGGCACAGGGTCCGTCAACTATTTTCATTTTTCAATTTTGTTGTGCTGCTTCAAGGACGGTAGAAATTCTTTTTAGATCCTGGCAATAGACTCTGAAACCCTACCATTTTTGGAAGGGGGGTTTGAAAGTTTTCATCTTTTCTGGAACATCATGGGTTTGTTGTGGACAGCTAGGAAAAGCTGTAACAGCTGCAGGTCAGTTTGCCTTTGAAATTATAACTTTCTTGGGGCACCTGGGTGGCTTAGTCCATTATGCCTCTGCCTTTGGCTCGGGTCATGATCCCAGGGTCTTGGGAAGGAGCCCCTCCTTGGGCTCCCTGCTCTGCGAGGAAGCCTGCTTCTCCCTCTCCCACTCTCCCTGCTTGTCTCTGGCCCTCACGTACTCTCTCTGTGTCAAATATATAAATAAAATCTCTTAAAAAAAAAAAGATTAAAATCATTACTTTCTCCTTATTCCTGCTGATTTGTTTTGGAAAGGGCAGATTATAGCACGAAACTCTTCCTTTTCCCAGATTCTCAGAGTTGTTAGATTTCAAATCAGTCTAAAGACGGGGTGAAAGGAAGCCCTGAACTCTTTGGGTCTCCATCCCATCACCCTATCCCAGAATTCCAGAAGTCAGAATTTCATGGTTCAAGGGGCCCTAGTGAAACTGTCTGTGGCAGTGAAAATAGATAATTGCATCATACAAATTTCTAACATCAGGTTTAAAGTCCTCAACTAAAAATGCATCTGATCAAGAGATCAAGCTTTATAAAAACTGGAAGTAGCTGGATTATAAGCCTAATGAGTTTTATGCTCCGTGTGCACATAAAGGATGTTTTTAATGACTGATGAGTAAGCTACGTTTTTATTTTCCTTCTAAAATGGCCATGGATTTCCTTTTTCTAGCGAACACCGGTCTTGAATACACACAAATGCTAAAACCCAGCTGCTTCTCTTTACCACCAAAAGCAGTCTTAATTAGTTTTTATACATATACATATCTTTCATTCTAGTAAAGCGCAATCCTCAACAAATTGTTTTGATTAAAATCCAGTGAATGCTTTTCCTGTTCTTTTCCTCCCTATACAGTCTTGTCCCATACTTTTTGGCATCTGATACCCGAGAGAAAGTATCTCCAGAATATAATTTTCAGATAACAGAATCAAATTACCAACTCTATCTTGAATGTAGAATCTATGATTAAAATGTTCCCATGTATGTAACTTTATAGGCTTCGTGAAGGGGGAAAAAACTGCACTTATATCAGTTTTACATACTGATAAATATATTTTTAGGGGCAACCTGGCTGTCTCAGTTGGTGGAGCATGAGGCTCTTGATCTCAGGGTTGTGAGATGGAACCCCACTTTGGGTGTAGAGATTACTTAAAAATAAAATCTTGAAAAGAATTTTTAGTTAGATGATGGCTTAAGGCCTTGTTCATTAACTGCAACCAAGGGAACAAGGGCCATCCCTCCAAATTTCTGAGTGCTTATTCCTTAGTAGAGTATAAATTTACATCATCAGGAAAACTACATTGTCAAAGCTGATTATTTTGGAGGATTTATTTTTTTGGTACTGTATTGTATTACCTAAATTGAGAGTGTCTAAACTGAAAATCCTCAACACCTTCTGGCCACGTTTGAAAGTCAGTTGTATTAGTTTGCTAGGGCTGCCACGACAAAGTACCATAGACCAGTAGTTGAAACAATAGAACTTTGTTTTCACACAGTTCTGGAGCTTGGAAGTCTGGGATCAAGGTAGCAGCAGGATTGGTTTATTCTGAGGTCTCTCTCCTTAGCTTATAGATGACTACCTTCTCTCCATCTTCACATGGTCTTTTCCTTCTGTATGTCTTCGTCCTAATTTCCTCTTCTTATGAAAACACTAATAATATTGGATTAGGGCCCACCCAACCTCATTTTAACTAATTACCTCTAGAAAGAGCCTATCTCCAAATATAGTCACATTCTCAGGTGCTAGGGATTGGGGCCTCAACATATGAATTTTGGAGGGGCACAGTTGAGCATATAACTGGCCCAAAATTCATAAATAGCAAAATTAAAACCACCAGATCAATAAATAGTATTTAATAAGACTTTACTGTGCATGTAAGGACAGTTCTAGAACTGGGAGCTTTCAAATTTAAAACTAATATGAAGCCCAGGTTACAGGATGTTACAGGATGGCTTAGAAAGTGAAAATCAGGAAGTTGTTTAACCTTTACAATGATTGGCTATTATAGTGGGGCATTTCCACAGGGCAGGGAATTGGTTAAAAGTGATTACTGTACACTGTTTTTAGGAAGATGACAATTCTTTTATGATAACAGAGGCCTTTGCAAGAAATTATCTAAGTAAGTTATTATTTGTGTCCATGAAATAAGTTATATTTAGTTTTGCTTATAGAGCATACATGGTTTTATCACCCAGAGAATTTACAAGTCTGGTCTCCATTTTGTATTTAATTTTAACATCAATTCATAGACTTCCCATGTTTTTCATTTGGTTTAGGTGGAATAAAGTAGTCAGAATATTTACAGAAAAATTACATCTAAATGATATTCAAACTGGAGTCAGATAACAGCACAAGTATATGTTACTTGAAGATTCCAAAATGCTTATTGTTAAGGATGGCAGATTTTTGGACCAACAAATCTCACAAGCCTGAGGATATCAAAGGCCTATTAAGAATAATGGGGTCCCAGGTATGATATAAATCAAATTCTTACATGTGTAAAGCCTCTGGTTAGATATACCTGAGACTCTGTACCTGAACCTCCAGTTTGCACACCACTTTGGGAAGGTGAGGTGTAGAGAAAGGAGTGTTAAAAAAAAAATAAAGTAGAGAGAAGCAGACAGTATACTATGCATAGACATGTTCCCTCCCACTCAGAATTAAATTATGGGAGCAGCATGATAACCAATAGAGGAACCAAAGAAGAAAACTGAAGTAGAAGTCCTCGACAGACACATGGGCAGTCCTACATGAGCAGAAGCTGTCCAATTCCCAAACACAAGCAACTGGGATGCTGGGGAATGCCACCAGGTCCATACACTTCAAGATCCTTCTCCTGGCCAGATACAAAGGCCTGGAAGAACAGAACTGTATGGTCTGGAGAGCAGAGGATCAATGTTCAAGGCACACACACAATGATTTTCATGGGTCCTTTGGCTATGTGACTGCATCCAGTGGGGGCAAATTAATAATAAGTCCAAATGGTATCCTTTTTTTTTTAAAGGTTTTATTTATTTATTTGACAGACAGAGATCACAAGTAGGCAGAGAGGCAGGCAGAGAGAGAGGAGGAAGCAGGCTCCCCGCCGAGCAGAGAGCCCGACGTGGGGCTCGATCCCAGGACCCCGAGATCATGACCCGAGCCGAAGGCAGCGGCTCAACCACTGAGCCACCCAGGCGCCCCCCAAATGGTATCCTTAAGGAGAAAAGTTAAATGATATAAACTGCATGGAGACATGGTGACAAGTGGCCAAATTCTGGGGTGAAAATTAAATTAGTATGCCACGTGTCAAATAGTATCCTATTATGTGCCAGGGGCTAATGCCACAAATTACCAATCACCCATAAAGATTCAGTTGGAACATAAAATACTGAGTTCAGTTCTCATCTCAATAGTCTCTATCACATAGAATCTCTCAATGAAAATGTTGAAAGAAATAAATGAATGATCAGCATAGCACGATAGAAAAGTTATGGACACTAGATACTTAGAGATGAGAGAGAGTCGGCAGCTGTGCTGACATTTCCTTACTGGTTAGGTGGGAATTATAATATCAACCCTACATTTATGCTACAGATGAAATGAGCTACTGTCTTTTAAAGGGTCTAACATAAAGGGCCTAGCATAGGGGCTCTGAATTATTAGTTCCCTTTCCTCTCTTTTCTTTCTCTGCCATTGACTACCTCAATAAGACATTTGATTTAAACTGATGCATGAAAGAATGAATATATCTAAAGAAACAAAAGTTCTGATGGTGTGCCTTTTTAATTATTAAAACAGGTAAATCAAGCACTTTGGGGCTTAAAGAATTGCTCGTTTTCTTCAGTGAAGATGAGTTTTTCAGAGGCAGTGACATACATGGGGGAATGGAGTAAAGATTCACTGGAATGAGAGGAGAATAGAAAAGGGGAGTCTTGGGATGCCTGGGTGGCTCAGTTGGTTAAGCGTCTGCCTTTGGCTCAGGTCATGATCCCGGCGTCCTGGGATCAAGTCCCACATCAGGCTCCTTGCTCTGCAGGGAGCCTGCTTCTCCCTCTGCCTCTGCCTGCCACTCTGCCTGCCTGTACTCTATCTCTCTGACAAATAAATAAATAAAGTATTTAAAAAAAAAGGGGGGGGAGTTTTGTGACTGAGACTTTCAATTTCAAAAAGCTTAACTTGTGCTTGGAAACTTGGCTTCTCACAATCCACTGTGTAATTTATAGGCAGTAAAGCAGAATGGAAAGAGAATGGACTAGGGAAGCTGACGGATGGGAGTTGACATCTGTCCATGTGTGATCTTGGATATATTATTTAACTTCTTTGGGACTCAGTTTTCCCATTTATAAGTTGGAGATAATAACACTTGCGGGCAAAGTTGTTGTGAGAATTATGAGAAAACTCATAATAATAGACACAGCTTATCATATTCAAGAAATAAATAAAACCTGAACTGGGGGACCTTGAACCATTGACTATCACTGAGAAATTTCACTGAGATGATGGAGGGAGAACACTATAAAAAAATGAAAGGAGTAGATGATGATTCACAATTAAGCTCATTGAAAAGAAAGCTTTCTAGAGGTGCCTGGATGGCTCAGTCAGTTAAGCGTCCAACTCGTGATTTCGGTTCATGTCATGATCTCAAGGTCATGAGATCCAGTCCCTCGCTGGGCTCTGTGCTAGGCACGAAGTCTACTTGAGATTCTCTATCTCTGTGCACCCCCCTGCTTGCTCTCTCTCTCATATAAAAATAAATAAAATATTTCTTTAAAGTTTTCTATATCTACATATCTCTGTTCATGACTATTAGCCACACTGTAATTGAATAAGTAAAATAAATACAATATGGAATAACTGGTTATATTCTTTGCAAGAATCACCAATAACATGCCCTCTCTGACCTCCAGACCCTTGTGCATACTGTAGATTTTGTTCCCAACACTCTTCTCCTCCTTCTGTCAATGCTTAACTTCTCATCCTCACAGTGTTGGCATAAATGTCACTTCATCATGGAAGCTTTCCTTGCCTTATCCCAGAGAACTTTACAGATCTTGTTACACTCTTAACTTCCTCACTTGTAACTTTCCACACTTGACCGAAATACAACGTTCCTTCTCTGAGGGACTATAGAACCAAGAGAACCAAGCCTAGAGAACCAAGTTGATATCCGTCTTGCCTAATGTAATATCCAAGTACATGGATACATCTAAGCCTTCGATATTTTTTTTAACCTTGGCATGCATAAACATAAATTCTTGAGTGGAAGTCATTATATTATCGTCATTAGACTTAGTATTTACTGTTTAGTATTATATTGTAAAATGTCAGTTGTAGTTGATTTCTCCCTATTTTAAAGTAGCACAAAACCCCATTTGCAGGGTGCTATGGCCCAGCTCTGTGCACTAGGTTGGAACTTTGAACCCACCAATGGGAAAATTACTTCTAATTCAAAGTTTTTGGATTCTATGATTGTTTGAATTCAAGGTGATAAGAACCAGCCTTCCAATACTTAAATCACTCCAAGAGAGTCAACTAGGAGCAGCGAAGCCATATTATTTCAGAATTATGATGAGGACATAACAATAGTTCTTTAAAGGTAAAATGGCATTGGAGAAATAGAAGACAGAGGTGTGTTCCTTCCAGTGATAACCAGCTGATGCTAAACCATCTGGACTCCTTTTTGCCATTTTCCTCGTCCCTTCCCATGGCCTACATTTCAAGATGGCCAGTTGGTGTACGCAGTCTGTAACCATGAGAAAAGTGAAACCAGGTAGGCCCCTGGAGCACAACTTACTACCTTACTCGAAACTGCAACCATCTACCAATAAACTCACTCCACAAACCACATGACATGATGCTACAGTATCGTTCATAGCAGGGCTGTGAACTATACCCTTAAACATTAATTGTATCTCCTTAAATGTCAATGTTATATGTTTGTTTGTTTATTTGTTTTTATTTTTTAAATAGCTTCCACACCCAGGGTGGATCCCAAGGAGGGGCTTGAGCTCACCACGCTGAGATCAAGACCTGGGATGAGAGCAAGAATTGGAAGCTTAACTGACTGAGCCACTTACACACTCCCAATGTTATTATTAAAGAGAGATTGGTACTAAAAACAAAACCAAGAATATGTTGGTATCCTGAAAGAATTACTGAAGTTTTCCAAACCATATCACTTGCAATCTAGGAGCGGACATTGTATTTTCAGGAAGGTGTTCTTCATTCATTCTACAAACCTCAATGTCTAGAACTGTGGAAACAATCAAAGAGCTAAAATGACTGGGAATCCGAAGTTACCATTCATAAAACCTAGGAAGGGTAAGAGAAGAGCCATCTTCTATGTAATTTTGATTTTTAAAATAATAATCATTTTAAAAATATATGTTGAAGTCCTAACCCCTCAGTATCTGTGAATGTGACCTTTTTCAGAAAAAGGTCCTTGTAGATGACCAAGTTAAGATGAAGTCATTGGGTGAGGTCCTAATCCAATATTACCTGTACTGATAAAAGAGACAATTGGGACACGGAGACATGTAAAAAAGGAAGGCAACAGGTGGACTCAAGGAAAATGCCATCCATGAGCCAAGGAATGCTTAAGGCTACTAGAGATTAGGTAAGAGGCATAGAACACGTTCTACTTTACATCCCTTAGGAGGAACAAAATCTGCAAAACCTTGATCTCAGACTTCCAGTCTCCAGACTTGTGAGACAATAAATTTCTGTTGTTAAGGTACCCACTATGTTGTACCTTATTACAGTAGCCCGAGGAAAGGAAAACAAGCACTCTAGACAAAAAGCATTAATTCTATGATATTACTGAGTCAGTAATAAATAAATACTATATTTATTACTATATAAATGCTATATTTATTATTATATAAATATTTTATAGAACCACGAAGCAATTGGACAATTTAATAAGTTGCTTGTAGATCCGTGTTCAAAATATACATCTCATAATATATATATATGTGTATATACGTATTTAAAGATTTTATTTATTTGACAGAGAGATCACAAGTAGGTAGAGAGGCAGGCAGAGAGAGAGAGAGAAAGAGAGAGGGAAGCAGGCTCCCACCAAGCCGAAAGCCCGACATGGGGCTCGATCCCAGTACCCTGAGATCATGACCTGAGCGGAAGGCAGAGCCTTAACCCACTGAGCCACCCAGGCGCCCCTCATATATTTTTAAATATATATATATATTTATTTATTTATTTGAGAGATAGAGAGAGGGAGATAGATAGCGTGAATGTGGCGGTGGGAGGAGAAGCAGAGGGAGAGTCGTCCTAAGCCGACTCCGCACTGAGCACAGACCCCATCATAGGGCTTAGCGTCAAAACCCTGAGATCACCAGATTGCATTCCCACCAACAGTGTAACTGAGGGTTGTTGGGGGGAGGGGGCTTGGGAGAAGGGGGGTGGGGTTATGGACATGGCGGGGGGTGTGCTTTGGTGAGTGCTGTGGGGGTGTGTGGACCTGGCAATTCACGGACCTGTACCCCTGGGGATACAAATATATGTTTATAAAAAATAAAAAATTAAAAAAAACAAACAAACCCTGAGATCATGACCTGAGTGGAAACCAAGAGTCAGTTGCTTAATCAACTGTGCTACCCAGAGGCCCCAATTCAGGTCTCGTATTAATGAGTAAAAAAATAACTAGAAACATAAAAATAGAGATACTAGGTCGTTATATTTAATAAGATGAAAATCAACACCACTTTAGTTTAGTTGAACAAGAATTCATAACTTTGTATCCCATTATGACCAAAAAGTCAACAAAAGTAAATAGCAGTTCACATTTCAAAAGAAAAATATTTACTTTGAAATACTGCTATGGATTTTCTGAATGAGCATCATTTTTTTTTTAAGAACCTTTTTTTAAGATTTATTTACTTATTTTAGAGAGAGAAAAAGAGAGAAAGAATGCAAGCAGGTGGAGGGGGAGAGAGAGAGAGAGAATCTCAGGCAGACTCCCCAGTAAGCATGACCTCGACTGTGGCTCAGTCCCACAACCCTAAGATCATGACCCCAGCTGAAATCAAGAGCCAGTTTCTCAACCCACTGAGCCACACACATGCCCCCAAGCATCCTCTTCTTTTTTTTTTTTTTTTTTTAAGATTTTGTTTATTTAAGATTCTATTTATTTAATGAGAGAGAAAGAGAGCGCACAAGAGGGGTAAGGTCAGAGGGAGAAGCAGACTCCCCGCCAAGTAGGGAGCCCGATGCGGGACTCAATCCCGGGACTCCGGGATCATGACCTGAGCTGAAGGCAGTCTGTTAACCAACAGAGCCACCCAGGCGCCCCCACGCATCGTCTTCTAATAGAGACTGGCAACTCCTAGCAAAGAAAATTTCCCATTTGAATTTGGTGTGGAAATCGCATGATCATTATTGAGAAATCAAAACAAAACCTTATTAGTGATATTATTAAGTAGAAACACAACAGATTAGAAATTAAGTCACAGTAATTGTCACTGACTTCCTATTACACTGGCAGAGGGATCAAAAGGCAGTCACTGGAAGTCATTCTTTTGCTAATGCCATTTAAGATTTTTGTGCTTGATCTGAAATAGTGGCATAGCAAGCAGGCTTATTTGGTTTGTAGTATACACTAGGTTGAAAGGGTTACTAATGTTTTTGTTTTTTGTTTTTTTTTTTTAAAGATTTTATTTATTTATTTGAGAGAGAAACAGTGAGAGAGAGCATGAGCTAGGAGAAGGTCAGAGAGCGAAGCAGACTTCCCATGGAGCTGGGAGCCTGATGCGGGACTCGATCCCGGGACTCCGGGATCATGACCTGAGCCGAAGGCAGTCGTCCAACCAACTGAGCCACCCAGGCGTCCCACTAATGTTTTGAATAAAGAAAATTCAAAGTGACTTTGATAAACAGATGGTCAGAAGAAGTCTAACAGGAATAATTTCGAGACTGTACAGTTAAGGAAAACAAAATCAAGTGTAGCAATATAGCATATTAGCTGAAACACAGCCAGGGCGCAAAAATGTCTCTTGGAATGAATACAAATATGACACTTTTGTTCTGAGCCAGTTGCTTAACTGAAAGCCATTAAGATTTCTTAGATCAACAAAGCAATTATCACTGGAAAACGAAGTAAATAAAATTCCACTGTAATATATCGAGTTGTATCAAATATGTCCTTCATTTACATGGTCAACAGATGTTGACCGATCAGCAACTGGATAAATGAACAGGACAAAATCCCTGTCGGTGGAGAACTGTCCCGGAGAAATAGTAGAAAGGAAAGCATTATGATACAGTGGGTCTAGGGACAGTATGAAGAGTGAAACATCACTGGGAAGGACTAAACACAGTGGTGACAGAGGTTGTGTTGGGATTCCAAGTGAGCAACAGGGACTAAGTTAAGATGATGGCAGTGGAGACTGAAGGGAGGACTTAGATGAGAGATGTTAAGGACGCAGGTTTGACTGCACATTTGAACACTTAATGAGTCCACGCTATGAGCCAGGCACTGCACCAACACTAAGTAAATAGAAAGGAAATAAACAGCCCTTGTATTTAAGTAACTCCTGTCCAGTGACAGATGCAAGCAGTTTAACCAATTACAGGTCAATACAGAAAGCGTTATGATAGCAGTATGAGTGGGTGGCTCTAGCTGCCCAGAGAAGATGTGATTAACTCAGATTGGGGAAGGAAAGAGAAAGAAGAAGAAGGGTAAGAGGGGAGGGGAAAGAAATGAACCTGGAAGAGCTACATAGAGGGAAAGGAGTGATGTAAGGTCATTCTGCAAAACTGCAAATAGCTTGCTGCGTGTGAACAGAAGGTACATGAGAACATGTGGTGAGAAACAAGGCTTGAGAAACCCAAATGAGAATAAAAAGGGCTTGTGCCATACAGAGGAGTGGAAAATTAATTCTGAAGGCTGCAGGGCACCATCGAAGAAATTTACGCAGGCATTCAACATGACCTAATTGGTGTTTTACAAAGATAGCTATAGTGGCAGGATGGAGGATGGTTTATAGAAGGATGTGCAAGCAAGAGCAGTCATGAGGCTGGAACTGAGTGCGAGTGAGGGTCTAAGTCAAGGCCAGGATAAAGAAGGAGAACTTGCAGGATTTGTGACTGATCTGAGGCAGAGGTTTGCGAGAAGGTGGTAGTTGAAGGATGCCTGTTCCACAGCTCTTACTGCAGTGATTATTCTAACCTAACACGCACTCAGAAATGTTGATTGCATGTAGCTAAATTGCTTATTTCCTTTGAAAGTGTTTGTCTCAACAAACCCATCTTCCAAAACAAGTGTATTTGCAATCGATGTTGTAAAAAAGTGTGGTTTAGAGCTCCTAAGGATTACTATCACTTTATTCGTGTTTTAATCCATAATTGCAAATGTTTGCACAAATTTTTAGACAGAGTGCTAAATTCAAAATTATCGCTTTTCATAATTACACTTGTGGTTTAGGAATTCTAGGGAATCTCCTGTAATACAATTACTGTTACCTGAATTGCTTCATTTTTCAATAAGTAATATTGGAGGGGTCCCTGGGTGGCTCAGTCAGTTAAGTGTCCAACTTTTGATTTTGGCTTAGGTCATGATCTCAGGGTCCTGGGATAAAGCCCTGCTAGGGGCGCTGCACCCATGGGGGAGTCTGTTTCTCCCTCTGCCCCTCCCCCTGCTCTTGCTTGCACTCGCACGTGCTCTCTCTCTCTTTCTCTTGCTCAAATAAATAAAATCTTGGGGAAAAAAAGAATATTGGAGAATGGCAAGATGCTTGAAAAGCTAGAAAGATATTATGTATCAGGGTACCTGGGTGGCTCAGTCAGAGTCTGCTTGTCCCTCTCCTGCTTCTCCTCTCCCTGGCTTCCCCCAGATCGAATAAATAAATAAATAAAATCTTCTTTAAAAAAAAGAGAAAGATACTATGCATCATGCCAAGGAATTGTGTGGAAAGCTACCATTAACAAAGAATGAACAACCACAATTCTTTTCCATACTTTTAGAGCTTCCAATAGAATCAGTTTCAAAGCTCCTAACCACTGCTTGAGTCTGACTCTGAACTCCTGTTCTGACCCATCTCCCCAAATTTGATCCAATTATAAATATAAATTGGAAACCTGTTCATAGGCACTATATCTAGCTTTTCAGGCTACTCTGTTCTCCCACCTAGATAAGCTTACAAACTAAGAAGCTTCTCACCAGACTTTAACAAGCCACTAATTTCCTTTAGGGTAACATTTACTATACTTTTACTCTCTTTTTTTTCTCATCATATCAAACTTAATGAAGGAATATATTAGACTCTGATGATGATGGGATTTACCTGAATCCTGACTTAAGCAAACATAATCACACCAGAATGATAAGTAAATTTAAATTTATTTTGGGCTATATGAAAAATTCTTCCTGCCCACTTGAAATGTCTTGCTAGTAAAATATGATGATTTTATTCTTAATAAATATACTAAATATCATTCTTTTTTCTTTTTTTGAAGATTTTATTTATTTATTTGAGAGAGAGAGAGAGAATGAGAGAGAAAGCATGAGAAGAGAGAAGTCAGCAGGAGAAGAGTCTCCCAGGGAGCCTGCATGTAGGACTCCATCCCTGGACTCCAGAATCATAACCTGAGCCAAAGGCAGTTGCTTAACCAACTGAGCCACCCAGGTGCCCTTCATTCTTTTTTCACAAGAGCATTTTATGTCAAACTCTATTACAATGATGAATAATTAGCATATAAAAACATAACACCATAATTTCACGAGTTTAATCAAGTCCCTACTTGTGGCACACTCAATGGCCACTTGAAAGCAAACCCTCCATGTTAAAAAACCATGTGTTTTGACATGTCTCAAACTGCCTCATAATGACTTGCATATGTGTGGTCAATTTTGCATGTGAACTTGATTGGGCTAACAGATGCCCAGATGGCTGGTAAACATTCTGGCGTGCTTGTAAGGATGTTTCTGGAAGACACTTCCATTTGAATAGACTGAGTGAAGAGTCACCATCTTGGATTTTAACCCATCACTAATATGGATAAAAATCACCCATTCCCTTTGAGGACCTGAATAGAACACAAAGGCAGGGAAAGGGAGAATTTGTTCTCTTTGCATGAACTAAGACATCAATTCTTCTGGTTCTCAGCCTTTAGACTAGCACTGAATTATCCCACCAGCTTTCTGGTTCTCCAGCTTGCAGATGGCAGATTGTGGGACTTCTTGAAGTATATTTGCATGAAACAATTCATATAATAAATCTTTTATATATCTATATCTCTATATTTATATCTTATTGGCTCAGTTTCTCTGGAGGATACTCATTAATATAATATGCAATCATAAATATGAATGACAAGAGTTATTTTGAAGGATTCACACCTGCAGGAAAATGCAAAACTCTCATGTTTTTATACTCCACTACAATTCAGTGAACTCAATTAATTCAATTGTTGAATCCATACTCTGAAAATATTGGTTTATAGCATATTATTACAGTATTAAAATTCACCTTGTGGTAATTGTTTTATTTAGTTCAATTCTAGATCCCGTGTTTGGCTTTCCATGACTATTAGCTTGAGGAAGCCTAGAAACTAACACCCTAGCCAAAACCACCATCTAAAAGCAGTACTTTTTAGTATATTTGCTATAATTAACAAGGCATGATTACTGGGCCAATAAATGGAATGTAAGCCCCATACCTCAATTACCATAATTCTGATGATACCCTTGAAGCTAGGCCTTATCTTTTTCCCAACTACATGCCAAGGTATCTCATTAACTTCTCATACACTCCTCTAACATATCAAAAGTTGCCCCAATCTCAATGACAGATAAATTCTTCCCATCATTAACTCTTCCTATCTTTAATTAGCAAAGTCCTTTAACTTTATTTGGCAGCTGAGAAGGATTAATCCAATTTAGCTGGAAAAATTATAGCCTACACCTCAATTGTTCACCAAGACTAAATAGTCATTATTGTTTAAAGACCAACTGTAATTAAATTAATCTCAATCATTTTATTTACTCGTCTTCACAATTACTTTATTCTTCATCTAAGACCATATGCTAGCTGCCAAGACACAGCCTCTTACCATTTATATAGTCTGTAATTCATATTGTCACCATAATATTTTAAACCCTTAAGAGATGTTTGCCATTAATAAGGTTTCTTCCCAAATGCCTTATCCTTGAATAATTTATCAAGCACAATATTGTCATTTTAATAATCTTATTATTACCATCGTAGCAAATATTTCTCCTGAATAGGAATTATTTATTCAGTATTACCCACATTTCTAACAACTAACAGCAAAAACATTAGGCAACATGGGTTGCTTATGGGCAAGGACCCTAAGGTTCTTCTATTTTCCTTCTTCATTATTTTCATGGATTTCATTCTTTACTATCCATTCTGTTTTCCCATGTCTTTCTCTTTAGAGTTCAGTTCACTTGAGAAAAAAAAATTGTCAAATGTAATGAACTTATCCTGAGTCTTTCAGTTATTTCATTTACTTACTAGCAATAAAGACTTTAAAGTTAGCTCATGTGAAGGAATAAGAAGACTAGGATTTCATGGGATTCCAAGAACGAGGGCCAAAGAAGACCGGTTTTGAATTTAAGCTCATTCTAGAAACCTGAGATGCGAGAGTTCAAGAATTTTCCCTCTACTATTCAGCTATTCGTGTTACTTAGTTCTAGCCTATGTACCTACTTCTTCCTGTCCTGCTTTAATAACCATTGTTGCTTACTTATAATTTCTATTTTTAAAAAATAATTTTAGCTTATATATGATCTATTATGGCCTGCCAACCTGATTCTGCTCCCACATAAATTTTCAGCTAGAATTTGCACCAGTAATCGACAAATTCTTCCCTCTGTTTATTAAGTTCAATCATGAGAAAGAGTATTCGCTTGATGAAAATAATGTTTCTGAATCTGGTTTCAGAGGATGAAGATAACGATCTCACCCAAGGATTAGTTGTCCTTAGGTTAGTTGGTTATTCCAGTCCAATAAAGGGGATTGGAAGGTGGGGAAGGAAGGAACATAGCACAGTATCAAATATGGCTGCTCAGACAGTGGGGTTCAATGGTGGGTCACTTTCCTCAGTGGAGATTACAGACAGGGCAAGAACAAAGATGAAGATGTTCGATAGTTACATAGTAGACAACAAGAAGTAATCCTATTCTTTGCTTAATGTTTCTCTCAATTTTACCAAGTTCTGTTCTACTAATATATTTAGGTAATGCAACTGTGTAAGAGAAGAATGTGACAATTACAAATTCTTTACAGGGTGCCTGGGTGGCTCAGTCCATTAAGTGTCTGCCTTCGGCTCTGGTCATGATCTCAGGTACTGAAATTGAGCCCCACATTGTGCTCCCTGCTCACTGGGAACCTCCTTCTCCCTCTCCTCTATGATTGTGGTCTCTCTCACTCTCTCAAATAAATAAATCAAAAATTAAAAAAAAGATTATTTATAGCACCTACAAAACACGCATAGCAAACATAATACTTAATGGTGAAAGTCTGAATTTTCCCTCCTAAGATCAGGAACAAAGGATAACTGCCCCTGCCACTTCTATTCAACATTGTGCTAGAGGTTCTGGAAAGGGAAATTAGGCAATAAAATAAAGTAAAAGGCATCCAGATTAGAAATGAAGTAGTATTTTAAAAAAAAAGAAATGAAGTAGTATCAGTATCTCTATTTGCAGATGTTATAATCTTATACACAGAAAATCCCAAGGAATCTAGTGAAAAACAAACTACTAAAATTATAAATAAGTTCTGCAAGGTTGTACAATACAAGACTCATATAAAAATCAATTATAGGGGTACCTGGGTGGCTCAGTTAGTTAAGCGTCTACCTTCAGCTCAGGTCATGATCTCAGTGTGATAGGATCCAGCACCACATCTGGCTCCCTGCTCCATGGGAAGCTTACTTCTCTCTCTCCCTCTGCCTGCTGCTCCCCCAGCTTGTACTCTCTCTCTCCCTGTCAAATGAATACATAAAATATTTAAAAATAAACAAATAAGAACCAATTATGTCTACATGTCTAAATTATGTTATATTATGTCTAAATGTCTATAGTAGCTTTATGTTTCCCTAACAAACTGAAAATTAGGGAAAAGTTTCACTTGTAATAGCATCAAAAGGAATAAAATACTAAGGAATAAATGTAACAAAAAGTGTGAAACTCATACTCTGAGAGCTACAAGTCATTTAAAAAAATTTTTAAAGGCCTAAAAAAATGGAATGACATCCTATGTCCATGGACCAGAAGACTTTATATTATAACGATAGCAATACTCCTTAGCAAAAAATCCAACTGGCTTCTTTGGAGAAATTGATAATTTAATCCTAAAATTCATATGGAATTTCAAGGGATCCAGAGTAGCCAAAATAATGTCTTGAAAATGAACACAATTGGAGGACTCATACTCCCCAATTTTAAAACTTACTGCAAAGCTACAAGTAATCAAGACAGTGTGGTACTGGCATATCCATCATTGCAACAGAATTTTGAGTCCAGAAATAAACCCTCACATTTATAGTCAGTTGGTTTTCAACCAAGCTCCAAACACAATACATTAAGGGTATAGAATAGTCTTTTCAACAAATGGTGCTGGGATAACTATACATTTGCTTCCAAATGATTAAAAGTAGACTCTATCTCACACCATATAAAAAATTTAACAAAATTGTTCTAAGACCTAAAGGTAAGATCTAAAATTAGGAAAGTCATAGGAGAAAACATGGGTATAAATCTCTGTGAATCTGTATTAGGCAATAATTTCTCAGAGCAAAACAGAAAAGCCACAAACAAAGAAAAATAGAAAAACTTTGTGCATCAAAGGACACCACTAAAAAGTGAAAAGACAATGCAAAGATTGAGAGAAAATATTTGCAAATCATATATTTCACAGGAGATTTGTATCCAGAATATAAAACTCTTACAACTCAATAATAAAACGACAAAGAACACAATTGAAAAATGTCTAAAGGAGCTGATCAGACATTTCTCCAAAGAAGATACGCAAATGGTCAATAAACATACACATAAATGGCCATAAACAAACAAACAAACAAAAAGATGCTCAATATCATTAGCTATTAGGGAAATGTAAGTCAAAACCACATGGAAATACTACACCACACCCACTAAAATGACTATAATCAGAAAGACTTATAACAAGTTCTAGCAAGGATGTGGAAAATTGAAACTCTCAAACATTGCTGCTAAGAATCTAAAATAGTGGGGACACCTAGATGGCTCAGTCTGTAGACTGTGCAACTCTTAATCTCCAGGTTGTGAGTTCAAGCCCCATGTTGTGTATAGATATTATGTAAACTTTTTTAAAAAAAAACTTTAGAAAGGACTGTAATATGGGACAGCTGTTTTGAAACAATCTGCAAGTTCCTCTAAAAGTCAAATACAGAGTTATCATATGACCTAACAATTCTACTTCTAGGTACATACACAAATAAAATAAGAACACATGTAAAGGTATACAAAAATTTTAACACATGTTCATAACAGCATTATTCATAGCCAAAACTTGGAAACAACCCAAACATCTATCAACCAATGAATGGATAAAGAAATGTGGTATGTCTGTAGAATTGGATACTATTTGGCAATAAAAAGGAATGAAGTACTGATTTACATGCTACAACATGGATGGACCTAGAAAACATTATGCTAAATTGAAGAAACCAGTCACAAAAACTATCTATTGTATGATTGCATTTATAAGAAATATCCAGAATAAGCAAATCTGTAGAGACGGAAAGTGTATTAGTGGTTGCCTAGGGCCAGGGGTGTGATGGGAGTGAGGAAATGAAGAGTAACTCCTAATAGGTACAGGGTTCCTTCTCAAAATGATAAAAATGTTTCAAAATTGATCTTGGTGATGGGTGTGCAGCTCTGTGAATATTATAAAAAACATTGAATTGTACACTTTAAATGTGTAAACTGTATATACATGAATTTATCTCAATAAAGCTGTCACTCGGGGCGCCTGGGTGGCTCAGTGGGTTAAAACCTCTGTCTTCGGCTCAGGTCATGATCCCAGCGTCCTGGGATCAAGCCCCGCATTGGGCTCTCTGCTCAGCAGGGAGCCTGTTTCCCTCCCTCTCTCTCTGCCTGCCTCTCTGCCTACTTGTAATCTCTGTCTGTCTAAATAAATAAATAAATAAATAATATTTAAAAAAAAAAAAGGCTGTTACTCTCACACCTGTCAGAATGGCTAAAATTAACAACATAAGAAGCAAGTGTTGGCAATGATATGGAGAAAGGGGAACCCTCTTGCATAGTTGGTGGGAATGCAAATTGGTACAACCACTCTGGAGAACAGTATAGAAGCTCCACAAAATGTTAAAAGAACAACCCTATTATCCAGCAATTACACAACTAGGTATTTACACGAAGAATACAAAAATACAGATTTGAAGGGGTATATGCACCCTGATTTTTACAGTAGCATGATCAAAAATAGCCAAACTGTAGACAGAATCCAAATGTCCATTGACTGATGAATGGATAAAGAAGAGTGATATATATATATATATATATATATATATATATATATATATATATATATATATATATATATCTTCAGACATATATAGATATCTATATATATGATGGAATATTACTCGGCCATGAAAAAGAATGAAATCTTGGGGCACCTGGCTGGATCAGTCAGTTGAGCATCTGACTTTGGCTCAGGTCATGATCTCAAGGTCCTGGAATTGAGTCCCATGTGGGACTCTCTGTTCAGCAGGAAGTCTTCTAGTCCCTCTCCCTTTTCCTCTGTCCCTCACACCACTCATACTCTCTCTGTCTCTCTCTCTCAGATAAGAAAATAAAATCTTTTTTAAAAAATTAAATCTTGCCACGTGCAACAATGTGGATGGAGCTAGAGTGTATTATGCTACATGAGCTAAGTCAGTCAGAGAAAGTCAAATACCAAATGATCTCACTCACATGTAGAATTTAAGAAAGAAAACAGATGAACATATTGGAAGAGGGGAAAAAAGGAGAGACTGAAACATACCATAAAACACCCTTAAGGATAGAGAACAAACAGAAGGCTGATGGAGGGAAGTGGGTGGGGATTGGACTAGATAGATGTTCCAGGGTATTAAAGAGGGCACTTTTGTGATGAGTACTGGGTGTTATACGAAAGTGATGAATCACTGAATTCCACTCCAGAAATCAATACTGCACTGTATGTTAACTAAATTTTAAATAAAAATAAAGAAAGCCATTACTGAAAGTTACAAGTATACATTCCTTTGATATTGGTTCATATGATACAGTAAGTAGATACTTGTTATAATTTTTAACCAAAAAGTTATAACACAATTCTTACACCACTATTCTAACAAAGAATACAAAATTAGAACTAGAATTTCACTAGACCAGCAACTTCTTTCTGACAAATAGGACCAGCCAGTTTAATAAAGATGTCATCTATTTCATTATTAAACATAGGTATCATCTGAACTATTATATTTTATATTATTTATATTAAATCATATTATATGACAAGTTTGGAATAAGAGAGACCGAAAAAAGTAAAGAATCTATCAAAACATGGTTTCTTCAACATCTGTTGTGTAATTCCAATTCTAGACCAAGCAAAAGTTTGAAAAAATATCCCTAGCATAGGAATTACATTATATATCATGGAGGAACACGACAATTATTGCAGAATTACTATTTCAACAACAGCAAGGTCCAAAAACTATTTGTGATCTCTGTGACAAAGTCTATGTAAATAACATCAAATTCATCTGGGATTAACAATGTCAAGGGTGTTTCCATTTTTACAACACACAAAAGCCAACAACAATGATCTGATTAATGAAGTCTTATGATTTTTCAAATCAGGTTCTATGATGCATGGGAGGACTAGAAAAGTAAAAAAAGAATCATTATTACTGGCTGATGGTGACATAAATATTACCAGATCTGGTAGTCACAAGTATTTCCAGTTCTCTTTCTTCCTAACATTTAGATAGTACTCCACCAGCCAACTGAAGTTAGACATAGAGTTGTGACGTTTTTGGCCAATAATATTTGTGTGTAAGTGGAATGTGTGGACTTTCTTAGGTTCCTTGCCTTGTCTCAAAGTAACCAGTAACATCTTCGCTGGCAAAAAGAGAGCAATAAGGACGACAGGGAGAAGAGACCCCAATCAATCTATAACCGTTATGGGTTAGGGTTAACTACACAGACTTGCAGTATCCCTAGTTCAAAAGTGATTAAAGTACTGCTGCTCTCATATATTTTAACCTAACAGATGAACACAAAATAAACTCATTATTCCAAGCCACTGATATTTGAGAGTTGTTTTCAGTCTACTATAATTAAGCATTTCTTTTTTTTTTTTTAAAGATTTTATTTATTTATTTGACAGAAATCACAAGTAGACAGAGAGGCAGGCAGAGAGAGAGAGAGAGGGAGAAGCAGGCTCCCTGCTGAGCAGAGAGCCCGATGTGGGACTCGATCCCAGGACCCTGAGATCATGACCTGAGCCGAAGGTAGCGGCTTAATCCACTGAGCCACCCAGGCGTCCCTAATTAAGCATTTCTTAACTGATTGTTTCCCAAAGGGGAAGGAAGTCCCTTCTAAAATATTTGGTCATTATTTACATTTATACCACTGTTAAGGAGAAATGAGATACGGAAAGTACTTGAGGAGCACCTGGGTGGCTCAGTGGGTTAAGCCGCTGCCTTTGGCTTAGTCCCATATTGGGCTCTCTGCTTAGCAGGGAGCCTGCTTCCTTCTCTTTCTCTCTCTCTTTCTCTGCCTGACTCTCTGCCTACTTGTGATCTCTCTCTCTGACAAATAAATAAAAAAATAAAATCTTTTAAAAAAAATTTTAAAAAAAGAAAGTACTTGAATTACTACATAGTTACATGAGGAGAACTCTGTATTATGCTTTAGTTTAGAATTTTTCCTGAAAAAAATTTTTTTTAAGTTTTAAAGTTTTTTTTTAAAGTTCAGACTATAAAAGTTCTTTATGGTCAAGTTACCTTCAAGTATATACAAGGAGAAAACAGGGGCGCCTGGGTGGCTTAGTGGGTTAAGCCTCTGCCTTCAGCTCAGGTATGGTCTCAGGGTCCTAGGATTGAGCCCTGCATCGGACTCTCTGCTCAGGTGGGAGCCTGCTTCCCCCTCTCTCTCTGCCTGCCTCTCTGCCTACTTATGATCTCTTTCTCTGTCAAATAAAGAAATAAATCTTTAAAGAGAGAAAAGAGATATTTTCCTTGGAGCCATCATTACTTTAAAAATGAATGTTTCTCATATATAATTCCCTCATAATTGAGAATTCTGTAAATGGCTTCCTTTTAAAAATTAAACACATTTAAATATGTATTACAAAGTCTATTAAGAGACTTTAAGATGTTTGATCACCTTCTTTTAAATCCTGTACAGCTGAAGTATTTTTTACCAAGCTAGTGGAACCGGAAGAGAGGAAGAGCAGTGTTAGAGTTTGAATTGTGGCCCTCCAAATTAATATGTTGAGATCCCAGCCCCTAGTACCTCAGAAAGTGACTATATATTTTGAGATGGAGCCTTTAAAGGGGTAAATAATGTAGAATGAGATCATATAGGTGGGCCCTAATCCAACAGGACTAATGTTATTATAAGAAGCAGAGACTAGGAAATAGATATGCACACAGGAAAGACCATGAGAAGACACGGAGAAAGATGGCTATCAAACAAAATTGCCAAAAACTGTCACAAGAGACAAAGGTCATCATATAATAATAAAGGGGTCAATTCATCAAGAGGATACATCTAACATTGGAACACCAATATTTATAAAGTAAATATTAACAGAATTGAAGGAAGAAATAGTAACAGTAGGGAACTTCAATCCCATTTTCATCAATGGATAAATCATTAAGACATGATTAATAAGGAAACAGCAAACTTGAGCAACACTGTAGAGCCAAAGGACCCAAGAGCCATATGCGGAACGTTTCATCCAACTGTAGCGGTATGCACATTCTTTTCAAACACATAGATCATTATCCAAACAGACCAAATATTAGGTTATGATACAAATCTTAACAAATTTAAGTATCAAAAGAATACCATATGAAGTATCTTTTCTGAATACAATGGTATGAAACTAGAAGTCTATAACTAAAGGAAAATTAGAAATTCATAAATATGTAGAAATTACACTCCTGAATACCCAATGGGTCAAAGAAGAAATCAAAAGGGTAATCAAAAGTACTTGAGACAAACAAAAACAAGCACAAAGCATACCAAAATTTACAGTATGCAGCAAAAGCAGGTCTAAAGGGGACATTTATAGTGCTAACGGCCTACACTAAAAAAAAAGAGGGGCTTCTAGGTGGTTCAGTTAGTTAAGTGACTGACTCTTAATCTCAGCTCAGTTCTCAATCTCAGGGTCTTGAGTTCAAGCCCCACATTGGGCCCCATGCTCAGCACGGAACCTACTTAAAAAAATAAATAAATAAAAAATAAAATATAATAAAAAATAAAAATCTCAAATAAACAACTAACTTTACACTTCAGGGAACTACAAAAAGGACAAACTTAGCAGAAGGAAGACAATAATAACGATCAAAGCAGAAATAATGAAACAGAGATACAATAGACAAGATCAATGAGGGGCATCTGGGTTGCTCAGTCAGTTGACTGCTGGCTTTTGGTTTTGACTCAGGTCGTGATCTCAGGGTCATGGGGACTGAGCCCCGCATCAGCCCAGAGTTTGCTTGTCCCTTACTCTCTGCTCCTCCTCATGCTCGCTCACTTACATGCTCTCTCAAATTAATGAATAATAAATTTTTTTAAAAAAATCAATGAAACTAGGGTTGGTTTTTTGAAAAGATAAACAAAATTGAGAAACCTTTACCTAGATTAATAAAAAAAATAGAGAAAACTCATATAAATAAAACTAAATGAAAAAAGAGTCATTACATTTAATACCACAGAAATACAAACGATCGGGACGTCTGGGTGGCTCAGTCCATTAAGCCTCTGCCTTCAGCTCAGGTCATGATCCCAGAGTCCTGGGATCAAGTCCCGCACTGGGCTCCATGCTCAGTGGAGAGACTGTTCTGCCTCTGCAGCACCCCCTTCTCCCCCTGCTTGTGCTCTCTCTCACTCTCCCTCCCTCTCTGACAAATGAATAAATAAAATCTTAAAAAAAAAAAAAAAGAAATACAAACGATCATAAGAGACTACTATGAACAATTATATGCCAACAAATTAGATAACTTACAAGAAAAAGCTTAACTCCTAGAAATGCAACCTACCAATATTGAATCATAAAGAAATTTTTAAAAATATGAATAGAATAATAAGTAAGGAGGTTTAATCAGTAATCAACTCCCCCCTAATAAAAAGTACAGAACGTAATGGCCTCACTGGTGACTTCTACAGGTATTTAGAGAAATTTAATGCCAACCCTTCTCAAACTCTTCCAAAAAATTGAAGGGAACACTTAAAAGTCAATTAATAAGGCCACCATTACCCTGAGATCAAAGCCAAACAAGGACACTACAAAAAAGAAAATTATAGGCCGATATCCCTGATGAATACAGATGCAAAAATCTTCAACAAAACACTACCAAACTGAATTCAGGAGCACATTAAGAGGATCATACACCATGATCAAGTGGGATTTATCCTTTGGATACAAGGATGATTCGACATGTGCAAATCAATAAATGTGAGACATGATATTAACAGAATGAAGGATAAAAATCATATGATTGTTTCAATAGATGCCAAAAAAGCATTTGACAAAGTTCATCAGCCATTCGATAAAAAACTCAACAAAGTCGGTTTAAGGGAACATACCTCAGCATAACAAAGGCCATATATGAAAAACCCACAGCTAACATCATACTCAATGGCAAAAAGCTGGAATTTTTCCCTCTAAGATGAGAAACAAGAAAAGGATGTCCACTCTCACCACTTATGTTTAACATGGTGCTAGAAGTCCTAGCCAGAGCAGATAGGCAAGAAAAAGAAATCAAAGGCATTTGAATCTGAAAGAAAGAAGTGAAATGGTCTCTGTTTGTCAGAGACATGACCTTATCTACAAAAAAATCCTAGGGGCATCTGGGTGGCTCAGTGGGTTAACCTCTGCCTTCAGTTCAGGTCATGATATCAGGGTCCTGGGATCAAGCCCCACATTGGGTTCTCTGCTCAGCAGGGAGCCTGCTCCCCGCCCCCCATCTGCCTGCCTTTCTGCCTACTTGTGATTTCTGTCAGATAAATAAATAAAATATTAAAAAGAAAAAAGAAACCCTAAAGTCTCCACCAAAATACTATCAGCACAGATAAATAAACAAATGTAGAAAAGCTGCAGGACACAAAATCAATATACAAAAATCAATTGCATTTTTATGCACTAATAACAAACTATTCAAAAAAGAAATTAACAAAACAATCCCATTTGCAATAGCATGCAAAAGAATTTAAATACTTGGGAATAAATCTAACCAAACAGATGAAAGATCAGTACAGTGAAAACTATGAGACGCTGGTGAAAGAAACCAAAGAAGACAGAAATAAATAGAAAGATATCCCATGTTCATAGATTAGAAGAATTAATATTGTTAAAATGTCCACTAATATCCAAAGAGATCTACAGACACAATGTAATTCCTATTCAAATTCCACGGCTATTTTTCACAAATTTAAAAAAAAATCCTAAAATTCATAGGTGACAAAAGTCCTCAAGTAGCCTGAGTATTTTTGAGCAACAGGAACAAACCTGAGGTTCTCACATCTTGATTTCAAACTATATTACAGAGCTGTAGTAATCAACACAGTATGGTACCAGTATAAAGACAGACATAAAGGATAATGAAACAGAATAGGGGGCCCAGAATAATCTACACATTTATGGTCAATTGATATTCCATAAAGATCTCAAGAAAGCTCAAAGGGGAAAGGTAGTCTCTTCCAAAAATAGTATTGAGAAAACTGGGTATTCACATGCAGAAGAATGAAATTGGAGCCTCTCTCACAACATAATACAAAAATTGGCTCAAGATGGATTAAAGACTTCAATGTTTACCTGAAACTGTAAGACAACTAGAAGAAAAGAGGGAAAATATTTCTTGACTTGGTCTGGGAAATGATTTTTTTAATATGACCCCAAAGGCATTGGCAACAAAAACAAAAGTACATAGAGAGATTGCATCAAACTAAAAAGTTTCTCACAGCAAAGAAAACAATCAGCAAGTTAAAAAACCCTATGAAATGAGAGAAAACACTTGCAAACTATACATCTGATAAAGGTTTAATATCCAAAATATAGAAGGAACTCAAAGAACTCAAAGCAAGAAAGCAAATAATCCAATTTTTAAATGGGCAAAGTACTTGAATAGACAGTACTCTAAAGAAGGCATACAGGCACCTGGGTGGCTCAGTGGGTTAAAGCCTCTGCCTTCGGCTCAGGTCATGATCCCAGAGTCCTGGGATACAGCCCCACATCAGGCTCTCTGCTAGGCAGGGAACCTGCTTCCTCCCCTCTCTCTCTGCCTGCCTCTTTGCCTATTTGTGATCTCTGTCTGTCAAATAAATAAATTCTTTAAAAAAATAAAAATAAATAAAAATAAAAATAAAAAAAGAAGACATACAAATGGCCAAAAGGTTTATGAAAAAATCCTCAACATCACTAATTACCAAGGAAATGCAAATCAAAACCAAGAGATAGCACCTAACATATGTTGAAATGGGTATTAAGGCTAAAAGATAATAAGCATAGGTGAGGATAAGCAAAAAAGGGAACCCTCATATACCTTTTGTGGGAATGTGAACTGGTACATCCATTTTGGAAAACAGTATGGAAGTCCCTCAAAAAAATAGAACTAGAACTACCATAGGATCCAGGAATCCCACTTCTAGGTATGTATCCAAAGGAAATGAAAGCAGGATCTCAAAAAAATATCGGCACTCCCATGTTCACTGTAGCATAATTCAGAATAGCCAAGATATGGAATCAATCTAAGTGTCCATCAAGAGGTGAATAAATAAAGAGAATGTGAGCTATATACATACATACGATACATATGTGTATATGTATCGTGTGTTTATATATGTATATAAAATGAAATATTATTTGGTCTTTAAAAAATTAAGGAAATCCCATCATTTGTGACATGAATGAACGTGGAAGACATTACGCTAAGTGAAATAAGCTGGACACAGAAAACCAAATACTGCATGATCTCATGTGGAATCTAAAACCATATAATTCATGGAAACAGAGAGTAAAGCGGTGGTTGTCAGGGCTAGGATGGGGAGTGGGGTAGGAGAAATGGAGAGATGTTGATCAAAGTGTACAAAGTTTCAGTTATGCAAGATGAGTAAGTTTTGTAGATCTAGTATAAGCATGGTGACTATAGTTAACAATACTGTATTGTATACTTGAAATTTGGTAAGAGAGTACATCTTAAGTATTCTCGCTATACACACACAAAAAATGTGATGGATACTTTAATTAGCTTGATAGTAGTAATTGTTTCACAATGTATATGTATATCAAAACATCACATTATATACCTTAAATATATTCAATTTTTATTTGCAAAAATCATACCTCATTAAAGCAAAAAAAAAAAATAGGGATCTAAAAGAATTCCACGATTCCTCTATTATTGTGCTAGATATATAACTCCAGAAAACAAGTAAACATGCATCAAATCACAATTTCAACATAGTTCTCTCTCTCTCTCTCTCTTTTTTTAAGATTTTATTTATTTATTTGACAGACAGAGATCACAAGTAGGCAGAGAAGCAGGCAGAGAGAGAGGAAGAAGCAGGCTCCCTGCTAAGCAGAGAGCCCGATGCGGGGTTTGATCCCAGGACCCTGGGATCACGACCTGAGCCGAAAGCAGAGGCTTTAACCCACTGAGCTACCCAGGCACCCCCATCGTTCTCTTTTTAAGAATATGTGGGTTAACAAACCAGAATTCAGGATTCATCAACACCAACATAAGCCTGGTGTTTTTATTATAAAGTATGACTAATAACATAGGACATTATCTTCTTGTCAGAGGGTTTTGGAGGAGCCAAATGCATAGACATCATAGAAACAAGAGCTCTACTGCTATTCCTTTTCAAGTGTAATTCCCCAGGAGCTGCTGAATGCAAAACTTCCATTTACTTAAGGTTTTAAAATTCAGTTCAACAGAATACAGAGACACACCCTGTTTTAGGAAATAATTTTGAGGCTAAACCCTCTAAAATATCAGAAGATTTCCATTTTAAACAGTCTTCTAATATTTTTAAAAGATTTTACTTATTTTTGCTTTTAAGAGGAAGAGAGAGTGCAAGAGCAGGGGAAGGGGCAGAGGGAGAGGGAGAGAGAGAGCAGGGGAAGGGGGCAGAGGGAGAGAGAGCCTTCAGCAGACTCTGCACTGAAGGCAGAGCCCGAGGCAGGGCTCAATTCCAAGATCACCAGAGCTAAAATCCAGAGTCTATCACTCAACAAACTGATCCACCCAGGTGCTGCCAGTCTTCTAATTTTTATAAATAATCTCTAGGAAGGTCAAATACAGAGCTAAACACTTTCTCATTAGATCGCTTAGGAAACTTGCTCTGTTTTGCTTAGCTGTAAATATAACCTCATCTCCATAAGATATTTATGTAATTCCCATATAATATTTAATTACGTAGAGAAAAACAGTAATTTACAGCAGAAACAATTTGCAGGAGCCACCTTGATAAAATGTGCAGAATTAGCATCAGGAGTAATGCTTCTTAGTATGAAGAAATGAAAAGGACACAGCACCAATCTTTGGTATTCCTGGAAAAAATGCATAATCTGAATCTAATTGTGAAGAAATATCACACAATCCAAGTCAAGGCATGGACTTGCTGAGAAGTAACTGGCCTATATGCTTCAAGATGTCAAGATCACGAAAGACCAAAAACAAACAAACAAACAAACAAACAAAAACACCAGCAACAAACTTTCTTTTCCTTTTTTTAGCTATTTCATGTTATAAGAGAAAAATAAGACACAGAAACTAAATACAATGTTTGATAGTGGATTGTATCCTGGACCAGAAATATTTTTTTTCTTGTGCTATAAAAGTACACTAATGGCAGGGTCATAGGGAAGTTCTATTTTTAATTTCTTGAGGAATCTCCACACTGTTCTCCAAAGAGACTGCACCAACTTGCATTCCCACCAACAGTGTAAGAGGGTTTCTCTTTTTCCACATCCTCTCCAACACATGTTGTTTCCTGTCTTGGCCATTCTAACTTGTGTAAGGTGCTATCTCAATGTGGTTTTAATTTTAATCTCCCTGATGGCTAGTGATGATGAACATTTTTTCATGTGTCTGATAGCCATTTGTATGTCTTCATTGGAGAAGTGTCTGTTCATATCTACTGCCCATTTTTTGATATGATTGTCTATTTTGTGTGTGTTGAGTTTGAGGAGTTCTTTACAGATCCTGGATATCAACCTTTTGTCTGTACTGTCATTTGCAAATATCTTCTCCCATTCCGTGGGTTGCCTCTTTGTTTTCTTGACTGTTTCCTTTGCTGTGCAGAAGCTTTTGATTTTGATGAAGTCCCAAAAGTTTATTTTGGCTTTTGTTACCTTTGCCTTTGGAGACATATCTTGAAAGTTGCTGTGGCTGATATCAAAGAGATTACTGCCTATGTTCTCCTCTAGGATTCTGATGGATTCCTGTCTCACATTGAGGTCTTTTATCCATTTTGAGTTTATCTTTGTGTACGGTCTAAGAGAATGGTCGAGTTTCATTCTTCTACATATAGCTGTCCAGTTTTCCCAGCACCATTTTTTTTTTAAAGTTTTTCTTTTCTTTCTTTTTTTTTTTTTTTTTTTAAAGATTTTATTTATTTACTTGAGAGAGAGACAGTGAGAGAGAGCATGAATGAGGAGAAGGTCAGAGAGAGAAGCAGACTCCCCATGGAGCCGGGAGTCCGATGCGGGACTCGATCCTGGGACTCCAGGATCATGACCTGAGCCGAAGGCAGTCGTCCAACCAACTGAGCCACCCAGGGGTCCCCCAGCACCATTTATTGAAGAGAGTCTTTTTTCCACTGTATATTTTTTCCCGTTTTGTCGAAGATTATTTGCCCATAGAGTTGAGGGTCCATATCTGGGCTCTCTACTCTGTTCTACTGGTCTATGTGTCTGTTTTTATGCCAGTACCATGCTGTCTTGGTGATCACAGCTTACCCTAAAGATACAGATGTAGTGAAAAGAAGGGCCATCTGTACCCCAATGTTTATAGCAGCAATGGCCATGGTCGCCAAACTGTGGAAAGAACCAAGATGCCCTTCAACAGATGAATGGATAAGGAAGATGTGGTCCATATACACTATGAAGTATTATGCCTCCATCAGAAAGGACGAATACCCAACTTTTGTAGCAACATAGACAGGACTGGAAGAGATTATGCTGAGTGAAATAAGTCAAACAGAGAGAGTCAATTATCATATGGTTTCACTTATTTGTGGAGCATAACAAATAGCATGGAGGACATGGGGAGTTAGAGCGGAGAAGGGAGTTGGGGGAAATTGGAAGGTGAGGTCAACCATGAGAGACTATGGACTCTGAAAAACAATCTGAGAGTTTTGAAGGGGCGGGGGGTGGGAGGTTGGGGTGCCAGGTGATGGGTATTATAGAGGGCACGGATTGCATGGAGCACTGGGTGTGGTGCAAAAATAATGAATACTGTTATGCTGAAAATAAATAAAAAATAAATTTTAAAAAAGTACACTAATGGGGCAACTATGAAATTTTAATCTGTAGATTTTATAAGAACATTGTATCAACATTAACTTCCTGATTTTGATCACTGTACCATGGTAGTATAAGAAAATGCTTTATGTTTTGTTTTGAAGTGGTTAAGCCTCATGTCTGCAAGTTACTCTCAAACACCCTTTTATTTTATTTTTATTTTTTATTTTTAAAGATTTTATTTATTTATTTGACAGAGAGAAATCACAAGTAGATGGAGAGGCGAGCAGAGAGAGAGAGAGAGGGAAGCAGGCTCCCCGCCGAGCAGAGAGCCAGATGTGGGACTCGATCCCAGGACCCTGAGATCATGACCTGAGCCGAAGGCAGCGGCTTAACCCACTGAGCCACCCAGGCGCCCCTCAAACACCTTTTTAAAAGCAAGCTGGAGAGTTGTTAATTTAGGAAATCGCAATGAGAATATATAAGAATTCTTTGTAACTTTTATGTAAATTATAAAAATAGATAACCTCAAACAAAAAAATTAGAAGACAGATCTAATATAGTACTTCTTCTAGTACCTCTACTCTATTTTTTTTCAAGATTTTATTTATTTATTTGAGAGAGAGTGAGAGAGAAAATGAATGAGCATTCGAGAGGCGGAGGGAGAGGCACACTCCCCACTGAGCAGGGAGCCCAAAGCTGGCTCCATCCTGGGATTGAGGATCATGACCTGAACCAAAATGCTAACACAACTGAGCCATCCAGGCACTCCTCCACAGTAACTTATGTTGTTCAAAATTATAACCAGGATGGGGGCGCCTGGGTGGCTCAGTGGGTTAAGCTGCTGCCTTCGGCTCGGGTCATGATCTCAGGGTCCTGGGATCAAGTCCCGCATCGGGCTCTCTGCTCAGCAGGGAGCCTGCTTCCTTCTCTCTCTCTCTCTGCCTGCCTCTCAGTGTACTTGTAATTTCTCTCTGTCAAATAAATAAATAAAATCTTAAAAAAAAATTATAACCAGGATGGAAGAGAGTTTATGTTAAAATTTCTCTAAATTGAAAAAGAAAAGTATGCTGAGCTAATCTTTTCACTGGTATGTTCCTGGCATGTTGTATAACTGCATAATAATTTTTTTTCTGTTGACAAGAGGAACAACTAAACATTTGAAAACTACGCTGACCTATTATATTTATTTTATAGGCTTTTTTTAAAAAAACCTACTCTGGGGGGGTGCCTGCGTGGTCCAGTGGGTAAAGCCTCTGCCTTTCACTCAGGTCATAATCTCGGGGTACTGGGATTGAGCCCTGCATCGGGCTCTCTGCTCCACGGGGAGCCTGCTTCCCCTTTCTCTCTGCCTGCCTCTGTCTGCTTGTGATCTCTCTATCAAATAAATAAATAAAATCTTTAAAAAACCCACCCTACTCTGGGGGTGCCTGGGTGGCTCAGTTGGTTAAGCATCTGCCTTCAGCTCAGGTCATGATCCTGGGGTTCTGGGATCGAGCCCTGCATTGAGGTCTTGGCTCAGCCGGGAATCTGCTCCTCCCTTTCCCTCTGCTTGTGCTCTCTCCTTCTCTCTTTCTCTCTCTCAAGTAAATAAATAAAATCTTTAAAAAAAAAAAACAACCCTCCTATGTGCCAGTCACTGTGCTAGATGCTGGGATAAAGAAATAAAACAAACATGGTATGTGACCTAAAGGATCTTACAGATTAGTATAGGGGTGTGTGTGTGTGTGTGTTATACCATTGTACATGATGGATGAATTGGCTAATACGGGTACAGGGAAAAGGAGGGAGTTACAAGAATCTTCATAAGAGGAATTGTTGAAACTTGGTCTTAACAGTGAGTAAGTGCTTTAGATGCACAAACGGAGAAAAGGATATTTGGGGCGGGTGTCACGGCATGAGCAAAGGACATGGAGCTATAAAACAGCCTAGAGTATTAGTGGGACAGCAAATAATTCCGAACGGCTAAATACAAGATGGGAAGTGGCATAGTGAGAAGATGCTGGAGAGGCAGAGGTTAGTTTTTTGAGGGCCTTGTAAGCTGTTGTGCCAAGAACCTTTGCATAATCCAGTGGAAGTGGGGTTGGGAGTTCTTGGCCGTTTGTCTGTGTCTATGAATATCTAACTTGTTAAGCGATCATACACAAAGCAAGGTACATCGAAGTAGGTCACTCCATTCCCACAAGATGGTTTGTGTTAATTATAACAACGGGACAAAACAGAGAATGGAACGTTCTACCATTTTTATATCTTACAGTATGACACGAGAAATACTGACATCTTTCTACTTTGTTATATTGCCGTACGAGATTGGAGGAGACTTGACTTTCAATGCATCAAATGAGAAAGGTCAAGCTGTCAATGAATGTTCTCACTGTCAATTGTCTTTGCAGTCACTGCAGGGAGAGAAATAGTGGCTCAATTAGGACCACAGTGCTTGGCTGTGAATGCACCTCTTTTTTGTTTGCCTCTTGTATATTAGGGTTACATGGGGTCAAAAATCTGTCTCCCATTTTTAAAAGAGTTCAACAGCAAAGGAGAGAAACCTTGCAATCAGAAGCTTAAAGAATGTGGAGGAAATAGATGGTGGTTACTTGAGATTATCTTGGGTAAAAATAAAGGAGCCTCAGGGAAAAAATATTTCTGATTTATTCTGTCTCAGCATCCTGAACTTCGATTTACTCTGGTATAATAAAGACATATAAAGAGAATGAAAAGATAAGCCACGAACTGGGAAAACTTTCAAAAGACATATCTGATAAAGGACAGTTATTCAAAATGTTCAGAGTCTTAAAGCTCAACAGTAAGAAAATGAATAATCCAACTTTAAAAATGTGCAAAAGATCTGAACTGACACCTCACCAAAGATAATATACAGATAGCAAATAAACATACGAAAAAATGCTCAACTTCATACACCATTAGGAACTTGCAAGTTAAAATAAGGAGATAACGACAGCGCCTACTAGAATGGTGAAAATCCAAGAGGCAGACAATACCAAATGTTGGCAAGGATGTAGAGCAACAGGAATTATTCATCACTGTTGGAAACACAAAATGGTACAGTCACTTTGGAAGACAGTTCGACAGTTTCTTATAAAACTAAATACACTCTTACCATATGATCTGCAATCAATCACATTCCTTGGTATTTACCCAAATGAATTAAAAATGTATGTCCACATAAAAACCTGCGTATGAATGTTTGTAGCAGCTTTTTTCATAGTTGCCAAAACTTGGAAGCAACCAAGATGTCACTCAATAGGTAAATGGATAAATAAATTACGGTATATCCAGAAAATAAAATATTCAACAGTAAAAAGAAATGAGCTATCAAATCATGAAAAGATACAGAGAAACCTTAAATGCATATGGCTAAGTTAAAGAAGCCAATCCGAGAAGGTTACATACTGTATGATTCCAACTATATGACATTCAGGAAAAGGCAAAACTAGGGCAAAGTAAAAATTTCTGTGGTTTCCAAGGGTTAGATGAGAGGAAGGGATGAGCAAGTAAAGCACAGGAGATTACTCGGGCAGTGAAACTATTCTGTATGATACCATAATGGTGGATACATGTCATTACACATTTGTCCCATCCCACAGAACACCAGTGGGATGGTAAATAGTGGGACTTCTCAGCCTCCATACCCATATGTGCTGATCCTCATTATATTCATATATATGTATATATAAATATATATATATATATATATATATATGAATGGGTTGAGACTCAACCCAAATATTCACATATATATATGTATATACGTGTATGTGTGTGTGTGTGTATTTGTGTGTGTGTGTGTATATATATATATATATACAAACACAGATATATAGATATATATATATATATCTATATATCTGTCTCTGGAGAACCAGAGAATCCCAGCTAATTCAGACAGTACCTGCCACATAGTGGACCTTTGATAAATTATTTTGGGGCACCTGAGTGGTTGAGTTGGTCAAGTGTCTGCCTTCTGTTTGGGTCATATCTTAGAGTCCTGGGATCCAGCAAGAAGTCTGCTTCTCCCCACCCCCAACACTGCCTCTACCCCCTGCTTGTGCTTTTTCTCTCAAATAAATAAATAAAATCTTATTTTAATTAAATTTTTAAAATATTTTTTTTATTTTTATAAGTGAAAAATGGAAATTTCTTTGATGTTTGAAACTTCCATTACTTTACTATTGTTATTTTGTGTGTTTGTTAACCAACTGCATTTTCTTCTTTATGAATTTCATATTTTTTTCATTTACTTATTAGACCCTTTATTTCAATGAACTCATTATAATTGTAATGTGTTAATAAAATTATTGTGATTTTTGTTCCTAAAATAGATGTCATCAAATAAAGGCAACCACTGGCAAAATAAATATTTGTAATTGCGGAAAGAAAAGTACAAGCAGGAGTATTAGTTCAAATACTGAATAATGCCATCTAGTGGAAAATTAATTTTAACTTCTTTTTCTGAATCAGAGATACCCAAATTTCAAGGCCCCTAATTTGGTATTTATGGGACTTCATTAAAATATATATTCTAGCCTCTAATCTGCCCCAGGATCTCTAACTCTAATGTGTATGATAGCTAAAGAGCATTGTGTTAGTATTATGCACATTGTGTTAGTATTATGCACACCATAAAAATTCCATGTTGGTTAAAATTAAGGCTCAGTGGTACACTGTGAGTTCACTTTCTTTTTTTTTTAAATTTTTTTAGTAGATCTTATTTATTTATTTGACAGACAGAGATCACAAGTAGGCAGAGAGGCAGGGAGGGGTGGGGGGGAAGCAGGCTCCCCACTGAGCAGAGAGCCCGATACAGGGCTCGATCCCAGAACCCTGGGATCATGACCTGAGCTGAAGACAGAGGCTTTAACCCACTGAGCCACCCAAGTGCCCCTATTTTCTAACTAGAATTTTCACCAACTTCACCACAATAAGTCATTTTGCAGCTGCTAGCATTTTTCAACATGTAATCTATGCCAGCCCCCTGTGCTAACTGCTTCCCTTGTATTATTTTATTTAATCCTTTCAACAACTTTTGTAAGGTAGGTACTATTATTGTGATATCTTACAGATGACAAGATTGGGGCAGAGAGTTTAAGTACCTTCTCCAACATCACACAGCTGTACCTGAGCCCATCACATGATTATAATGTGCACAGGGCTCTGCGATGGAGCTCATGGTCATGCCAATAGCAAAAAAGGACTAATGATGTTACAGTTCATTTCTGTCATCTACATTCAGCTTAGCATACCGTAGAAATGAGTTATATTCCTTCATTACTAAGGACTACTTAACGACATTTTGTAACTTAATATTTACATGATTTGGACTAATATATCACACACTCAGATGTTCCTAACTATTGGTTATTGATCTTCGGTTTTATAAATTTGAAGATGTTTTCAATGCTTTGCTGTTACTCTCCGTTTCCCCCCAATACTAACATAAGTGAAAGTAAACTGACCTGCTTTGAACCTTCTAGGTAGAGGCAACCTGGAACTAATTTATTTATAACTGTTTAGAAAACCCAGGTGATAGGGATCTGTCAGCCAGGCTAGCCAAATTAAGGCTAATGAAACTGGTCTCAAGCATAGGTGTCTGCCTCTACCCCCCAAAGGCTAAGACACTAGGCCTGCACAACCTGGCCTGGGTCCACTCAGTGCTGGCAGAAGTCAAACTCTTCTCCCCTATTGCTCGCTGAAACATAGTTAGAATTTATCTCTTATAATCAACTCCTTCTGTAGGGCCCAAAGTATCAACTAACTACAACTGAAAAATTAATTCCTCCTACTGCCTTCATAGGAAATAATGTGAAAGTAAACATAGGAACTTTACAATAGTTCATCTTGAGGCTACATCCCTGAAAACTGCCTGATGCTGAAGTCTTCTGAACATTAGTGAACAAAGAGCATCAAATAATGTAGTGGACTTTTAAACATAGATTAAACTATAAAAATTTCTCAATTTATTTTCAGATTACTGACTGGATGAAATATCTGCAAATATCATCTTGTATCTGTATCTCTGTGTCCCTCACTCCCACAGCCCTATCTCCCAAGAGTCCAAACTGTAAAAACCATAAAGTCCAAGGAAACCAAAAAGGTTCAAGTCCATATTCAGCAAAACAAAGGGGGAAAAAATTGATGACTAACAAAGAATCTGCTACCAGACTGTAAAGAACAGAGGAAATAAAAATAACAATAGAGAACATTAACTGAGCACTAATTTGTCCCAAGCATTTTTCTAAATGTTCTTTGCATGCATGATCCCGTTTTAATCCCCACAAGGAGGAGATTTCACGAGGTAAATGCCATTATCTTATTACACGGGTAAAGGAACAGTAGTTAAGTCATTCGCTGGAGTCGCATAGCTAGTAAAACATGCGCCAGAGCCCACATCTACCACACTGTAACAAAGATCAAACCCGCGATCACTTCCTTAGAGCGCCAGAGGCAAACCTGGGGCGAAAAATCCTTTAAATGGATTTCCCATTCAACTAATGGACACCTGCTCGATTACACAGTTACTTAGAGAACTTGCTGTCTGCAAGGTCATTTATGAACTGGTTGAGCTTTATTATGCGGTTCAAGTCACAGTAAGTCCCACAGGGTAAGAATCTGGACATCGTGGAGCTTAAGAGGCCTGTGGTATTCTTTCCAGGTTCTAAAGTTTTGATTTAATAAGAAAAGGGGCGGGGAGACAAACGAGGTTACAGGAGCTTTGGTAAAGATTTACGTAGGACAAATCAATGCTTTTAACATACCCAGTGTGACAATGTGGTTGAAACCTCCTTTTGGAGATAACCACGTAGGTGCAGGGTTATCATTGTGACTTTGAGGTCCGGCCCCTGGCTTCCTGGCACCCCTGCGAGAAGCCCTGGCGTAAGCTCAAAATACCCCAATTTAAGCATCGGTTTTGTTTGCAATTCGTAAATGCGGTGGCACAGTCGCTAGAGTCCTCGGGCTGCAGGCCACGCCCATAACTATCGAGTGGTGCCGCAGGAAAAGCAGTCGGTCAGGAGCACCCCCGGAACCAAAGCGCTAGCTCCTGCCGGCCCGGGGACTACGTTTGCGCAGCACCGGGGGCGGGGGCTGGCCGGCGGTGGGGCTGACGGCGCGGGCTCGGGCTGAAGGGGCCCGGGCTGGCGGAGGGCGCCGTGTGGTGCAGTGTGGCGACGGCGGCCTACCGGACCATGCTGAGCGGAGCGTGCGGCTGGCTCGCCTCAGCGCTGCGGGGTCCACGCGTGCCGCCGTTCGCGGTCGCCCGTAGGTGCCTTCACGCGTCGGGGGCACGGCGGTCCGCGGACAAGAGCGAGAGGTCCGGGGACCCGCCCCGCGCCTTCGACCCGGCGCTGCTCGAGTTCCTGGTGTGCCCGCTCTCCAAGAAGCCGCTCAGGTGAGATTGGCCGGCTGCGGGTTTGCGTACGCGCCCTCCGGGGGCCGGGCCGGGCGGGGGCGGGTGGGCCGCGCGGCAGCCCTTCGGTCGGGCCGGGTGTTTGCCGCTGCCATTTTCCGGCTCCGGGCGGACCAGCCACCGCGCAGCTCCTACTGCGGCGGGAAGGGCGGGAGGAGACCGGAGGGGAGCCGAGCCCCGGGCCTCCCGCATCAAGCCGCCCACCCGCAGGGATGGGTCGGGGCGTTTACAGGTTCACCACTGGCCGCGCCGTGGATTCCCCAGGGAACTTTTTATTAAATGCCGATTCCGGGGCACCACTCCAGGGCGACCCAGTCCGCCGGTCTGGGGGCGGGACTAGAGCTAGGAGTTTTTTTTAGAAGGCCCCGCAGCGGTTCGGTTGTACCGCGGGGTTTATGAACTGTTGGTCCGAGGTGAACATGGACAGCTGATGCCTGACGACCTTAAACGTTTACGTTCTGGGTGCTGCCCCCTTTGGCCCTTAGTTTTGGACTAGCTGCGTTTTGTAAAGGCTTCTGAACCAAGAGCCGGGGAAAACAGCTCTGGGAGGGGAAAATGAAACAAGAGAAAATCAGAGAGGGAGACAAACATAAGAGACTCTTAATCATAGGAAACAGTTGCTCGGGGACCTGAGCGGGGGATGGGGTAACTGGGTGATGGGCGTTAAGAAGGGCACATGATGTAATGAGCCCTGGGTGTTACATGCAAGTGATGAATCACTGAACTCTACCTCTGAAACTGATAATACGTAATAACGTTAATTAATTGAATTTAAATTTTTAAAAAATGCTCTACAGTTCCAGGCTACTAAAACTGAAGGCTGACAACATGGTATCTATCCGTGGTTATTTTTGGGTGGTGGATTGCTAGTCATTTTTTATTTTCAGTATTTTTGCATTTCTCTTAGATTATTTTCTGTAATGAATACACTCACTCAGTTTTCTTACACCTTGAAATGATCATTTGATCTGCCTCTCAGTTAATTGTGTAATTAGCTCACTGCAGGTCTGTTGTTTTCTAAAGTTTCCTCATTTCTGTCTCATCTTCCTCAAATTTTATTTTTTGTATCTCAGTTTTTCAGTGGTTTCCTTCTAATGGCTCAGTGTTGCTCTGTTAAACACGTATTCTAAAGCGAAGAAGTTGAGTTTTTCTCCATTGGCTGTTTCTGTAGTAAATTAACTGGGATGGTTTTGAGGTTGCCCAGATTAAGAAAGGAATATTTGGATGAAAAGGGGAGATTTTTTTCTGACTGGATTTTAAAAATACATACTAAAGTATAGCTTGAGAATAAAGTAGAAAAGAAAATAAGAGAGAAACTGAGTAAAATGGGAACAATTATAGATTCATTTTCTAAGAGAAATGTTTCAATTGGGTGATACTGCTTTTAGAATTAGAAGCAGTTTAATTCTGCTTTTTGTAATTAACAGTCTGTCAAGAATAAGATAAATGGTGGTGCTTATTGAACACTAAGCTCTTCCAAGCATTTTCACAGTTCATTTTGTTTTCCTTTTCTCCCCTCAGATACGAAGCATCAACGAACGAACTGATTAATGAAGAGTTGGGAATAGCCTATCCAATTATTGATGGGATCCCTAATATGATACCACAGGCAGCTAGGATGACACATCAAAGTAAGAAGCAAGAAGAAATGGAGCAGCACTAGATCATAATTTTTTAAAAAGGAACACAGCTAAACTTTCTTAATACCACTTACCTTTTTAAAAGTCAGAGTGGCAGGTAGTAAGTGGGAGAGGAGAATGTTTCTGTCTCTTCCTACGTTGACTGTCCTTATACCATTGATCTCTCTAGCGGGACTATTATACTCAGCCTCCGTGGAAGAAAACTTCCCACAGGGCTGCACTAGCACAACCAGCCTGTGCTTTTACAGTCTGCTCCTGCCCATTACCATACCTGTTTATGTGTTCTTCCACCTTTGGACTTGGATGGGTATTAAACTCTTCAGGCATAATTAATACAGCCAGAGCCAAGATGATACATATATTAATGATACGTCGTGAGTGTCTATCTCTGAAAGCTCAGCTACATAGAAATACTGGAAACCCACTTAAATTGCAGGAAAGGTGCTTTGCCTTGCTTCTCTCAGAGGTTTAGGACTATGGGAGGCTTAGGCTGCAGGAGTTTCTTTTATATTTTTGTTCTGCCCTTGTTTTTTGAAAATTCTAATGTATAACTACTGTACCAGAAGAAACACTTCAACACAGTTTTTTGGAAATTAACAGTCCTAACCATCACCTGATGACTTTCTTACCCCATTCATCTAAAAATAATTAAAATTTTATATATTTATTTTAGATTCAAAGTATTTGGCAGAGTCACATGTTAAGGATGACTGAAATAATTCCAGAGGAATTGTGTTGGAGCAGTTGTAAAGAAATGTATTTGAGCTAGTATGCTAGAAGACTATAATAAAATGGAAATTTTGTGTACTTGTGAACATTCTGAGTTTGTAAAATTACCTTCATTTCTTTGGCATTAAATCCTTACATTAGTAATAATAAAATGAGATGACACTATTCCATTAAAAAAAAAAAGTGTGTTGTTTTTGTTTGGTCACAATGTGTGGTTTCAAAAGAGGGGAAATGTAAAAAATATTCTAAAGTTTAAAATGTAGGCAATGTTTAAACAGGCACTTAATACCTCACATAGAATACTTTCCCAGGAAAATATATATATTTGAGGATAGAGGTAGGGTTGGAAGACTTGTAAAGAGTTTTTTGTGTCCTATTGAGCTAAGAGCTGTGTTTTAAATCACATTTCAGTTGAACTTTTCCTGCCTTAGGAGACCTGTTTGGCAGTGCATTGTTTCAGTGTATTCTGTAGTACAAATCATGTTTTAAAAATCACTGATACTCAACACCAAAAAAACAGGACCTGAACAGACATTTTTCCAAAGAAGACCTACAGGTAGCCAACAAGACACATGAAAAGATGCTTAGCATCACTAATCATCAAGGAAATGAAAATCAAAACCATAACGAGATACCATGTAATACCTGTCAGAATGGCTAAAATAAATGAGAAATAGTGTTGGCAAGGATGTATAGAAAAAGGAACCCTTGTGCACTGTTGATGGGGATGTAGATTGGTGCAGCCACTGTGGGACAGTATAGAGGTTCCTCAAAAAATCAGAAATACTAAATTATCCAGTAATTCAAGTACCGACTATTTACCCAAAGGAAACAAATACTAATCTTAAAAAATACATGCACCCCTATGTTTATTGCAGCATTATTTACAATACCAAGATACAGAAGCAATCTAAGTTCAATGGATCAATGGATGGAGAAGATGTGGCATATAAGGCTGGAGGGAAGAGGGCTTGGGAGACAAGTTGATCAAAGGTAAAGCCATTTTGGTTTTAGGTTGACCCATACCCTAAAATTCAGTAGGGAAAGTGACAGGCTGGACATTCTTAAAATTGTTCCCTGTGGGTAATCCCACAATCCTAAAACAATGGAAAAACTAATTGCCTAATGTGAATGGGAAACCCAAAGTTAAAGTGTAAGCCCCTCCCCATATGATTACCTAATTTAAGGAAAATATAAAGGGGGGCCTAGGTGGCTCAGTCAGTTGAGCAGCCTGCTCTTGATTTCAGCTCAGGTCATGATCTCAGGAGCTGGCCACTGAGTCCTGCCTTGGGCTTCTTGCTCAGTGGGGAGTCTGCTTGAGGATGCTTTGTCTCCCTCTCCCTTTCCCTCTGCCCCTCCCCCTGCTCTCTCCCTCTCACAAATAAAATCCTAAAATAATTTGTAAAAACCGCTAGAGGCAAGGGAGAATCCTCTTCCTCTCCTGGGGAAGACAGCTACTTTGTCTATGAAGTAGCTCCTTTCTTGTATACTTAATCTTTTCCCCTTTCTGTAAATGGCTTGCTCTTGGATTCTTCCCTGTACAAAGCCAAAAACCCTCTTGGAGAGGGACCCGAGGCCTTGGGGCCTCAGCCTGTCCAGCATCATATATACAGTGGTATATTACTCCTATCTAAAAAAAAAAAAAAAAGAATGAGATCTTGACATTTGTGACAACATGGGTTGACCTTGAGGGTATTAATGCTGAGTGAAATACATCAGACAAATACCATATAATTTCACTTACATGTGGAATCTAAAAACCAAAAAGAAATAGATGCAAATATAGAAAACAAACTGATAGTTGCCCAGAAGGGAAGGGTAGGGGGAATGGGCAAAAAGTTGAAGGGAAATGGGAAGTACAGGCTTCCAGTTACAGAATAAAGTCATTGAAATAAAAGGTACATAGGGAATGTAGCCAATGGTACCATAATCGCATTTAAAGTGACAGATGATAGCTTAGATTTGTGGTGAGCTTAGCACAGTGTAGAGTTGTCCAATCACTGTGTACATCTGAAATCAATGTAACATTGTATGCCAACTATACTTAAAAAAAAACTACTGCATGGCAAAATACAAATAATCTGGACAATTATAGAAGTTACTATCATTTCCTGAAAGGGAGTTATTGCTTTTTTGTTTTAAGATTTATTTATTTTATATAGAGAAGGGGTGATCAGGGGGAGGGACAGAGAGAATCTCAAGCAGATTACCTGCTAAGTACGGAGTCTGATGATGAGATTAGGCTCCATCTCACCCTGAGATTGTGACCTGAGCCAAAACCAAAAGTTGGACACTCAACAAACTGACCCACCCAGGTGGCCCCTAAAGCTTTTAGTTTTTTAAGTTATCTATACACCCAGTGTGGGAATCGAACTCACAACCCTGAGATCAGGAGTCACACGCTCCACCAACTGAGCCAGCGAGATGCCACTTGTTCTTTTTAATTTACCCTAAATCTCACTGTGGTCAGTGTAAATTAAATGATTTTGCTGATAAAACAAGCACTGTAAAAAGTCAATTTCAACTTTTGCAAGCTAAGCATTTTATCATTTTTGAGGAAACTGATAAGGATACTCTGGGGGAGTTCAGCATTAATGCCATCCTTTCACTAATAGAATTTATTTGACAATCACTTGTAGAGTGCAAATGGTACACCAACGCCAGTGCTAAATATATTTCATATAATCTTCTATAACCTAAGAGGTCAGGTGGGCAATACTGGCAGCATTTTATAGATGGTAGAAGCTGAAGTACAGAGAGATTGAAATGATTTACCCAGGGCAACAGCAAGAACCATACCAAGGCTTAAACTGTCAGCAGCCGTGGCTTCAGTCTGCCTTCCTAACCACACTGCAGAGTACCTCCTTATTTTAAGAAGACTCATCCTTTCTATTTATAAGAAAAGCAAAATTAGGAATCAAAATAGTTGGATTCAAATTCCTGCTCAAGTCTGATGCCTTTCTTCTTGTTTCCTAAAGCACCATATATTTTATCTCTATTTTAGCACTTGAACTTGTACTGTAATTGCCTGCTTTCTGTCTCCTGTCTAGACAGTAAACTGTTCAACATTTTTAATTTAATGCTTAGCATGGAGCAGGCACATACTTCCTGAGAGCCTGAAAGCATGGTTCTAACAAGGTTTAGAACTTTAGGCAAGTTACTTGTCTTTGAGCTTCATCTGTAGGTTTAGAAATCCTTCCTGTTGGGGCGCCTGGGTGGCTCAGTGGGTTAAGCTGCTGCCTTAGGCGCAGGTCATGATCTCAGAGTCCCACATCGGGCTCTCTGCTCAGCAGGGAGCACCCCCCCCTCTCTCCAGCCTCTCTACCTACCTGTGATCTCTCTCTGTCAAATAAATAAATAAAATCTTAAAAAAAAAAAAATCCTTCCTGCTTATTTCCTAAAATTGTGAGGACAAGCTAAATTTGACACTGAAAGCCCTTAGTCAAACAACCCTAATGGTGAACAAAACAACCATTCAGAGTCTCTGGAAATTGTCCCAAGGGCGTACAGCCAAATGAGGAAACATACAAGAAAATCTAAAACTCAGTAAATGCTGCACATTGAAGTTTGTGCCATCTGAACCATCACCCACATCCTTTGTCTTCTCAGCTCAAAGCGTTGCACTCCAGGAGGGTGCCGCCAAGACCCAGAGCTCTCCTCTCTCAACTCCTAGTCTAGGAGAGCTTTATGGCATCTTCCCAGGAGGGGCAGGCCACCAGCAGAGTAAAGGTAATTATGTAATTATAAAAGACAGTACAAATGTATATTTTCTCTACTTAACTGATCTGTAGAGCAATTTGTAGAAAACAATATATATAAATTGTATTTTGGGGTCTCTACTATATTGCCATTAGCAGCACAAAGGAAGTAGATGGGAGCGAAGCTGAACTGGAGTGAAGAAATGATATCAGATGGTAACCTGAATTCACAGGAACTAATGAGCCAGAAAAGGTAAACAAAGTTAATAGAAATAATACTACAAATACATCCCTGTTCTCCTTCTCTGTTCCTTGAAGAGGCATTAAATTATATAAAGTAAAGGGGCGCCTGGGTGGCTCAGTGGGTTAAGCCGCTGCCTTCGGCTCAGGTCATGATCTCAGGGTCCTGGGATCGAGCCCCACATCGGGCTCTCTGCTCGGCGGAGAGAGAGCCTGCTTCTTCCTCTCTCTCTCTGCCTGCCTCTCTGCCTACTTGTAATCTCTGCCTGTCCAAAAAAAAAAAATTATATAAAGTATTAATTATAACCAAGTATTGTTGAGATTGTAACATGTAGACATAATACACAAGGCAATAATAGCACAAAAAGGAAAAGAGCTACCTAAATGTAATGTTTCTGTATTTCACTAGCACTCTTTTTTTTTTTTTTTAAGACTTATTTGAGAGAGAGGGATGCCTGGGTGGCTCAGTTGGTTAAGCATCTGCCTTTGGCTCAGGTCATGATCCCAGGGTCCTGGGATCAAGTCCCACATCAGGCTCCTTGCTTGGAGAGGAGGCTACTTCTCCTGCCTGCCATTCGCCCTGTGTGTGCCCGTTCTCTCTCTGACAAGTAAATAAATAAAATCTTAAAAAAAAAAAAAAAAAAAAGATTTGAGAGTGAGAGATGTACATGTGCAAGCACGGGGAAGGGGAGAGGGAGAGAAATCCTCAAGCAGACTCCCCACTGAGCTCGGGAGCCTGACGTGGGGCTCAATCCCATTATCCTGAGATCATGACCTGAGCGGAAATCAAGAACCAGACGCTTAACTGTCTGAGCCACCCACTAGCGGCCCTCACTAGTACTCTTTAAGAACAGATCTGTTAAGTCAATTATATTTCAATTAAAAAACACAGTAGCAAAAAAAAAAAAAAAAAAAAAAAAGGAAATCTGCAGATTTTAAATATTTCTCAAGCTCTCATATGCTGCTGCTGAGAATATAAAAATGATTCAGCTTCTTTGGAAAACAGTTGGCAGTCCCTCAAAATGTTAAACACAGATTTTACCAATACAGCATCATTTCATACAAATGTTTCACACAAATATTTGTAGCATTGTCATTCATAAAGCCAAAACATGGAAAATAACACAACTATCCCTCAGCTGATGAATAGATAAGTAAAATGTGGTATAAACATAATGAAATATTATTCAGCAATAAATATGGAATAAAGTACTGATAAATTCTACAACGTGGATGAACTTTGAAAACATGCTAAATGAAAGAAACCAGTTTTTAAAAATAGGATATTGTTTGATCTCATTTACATGAAATGTCCATAATAGACAAATCTGTCGAAACAGAAAGTTGATTAGAGAATACATATATGGCTGGGACATCATGGAGTTAAACAGCTAATGGGTACAACGTTTGGGGGGTTCTAAAATTGTGGCAATGGTTGCACACTTCTGCAAATATACTAAATCCATTCAATTGCACACCTCACTTAGCTGAATTCTATCCTATGTGAATAATATACCAATAAAGCTGTTACCAAATTTTTTAAAAAGTAGTATCTAAATGTCTAATGATGGGCATTCTACTTCACTAGCTTCCCATAACATAGTTCATGCCACGTACCGACGCCATGGCACTGACCCCACCACCTCCAGCTGTAAGCCCACCACAAGAAATACTATCTTATACTTTCAATGACGGGAAATCTTGCTTCCTTAAAGCCTCTTTTTTTTTTTTTTTTTTAAGATTTTATTTATTTATTTGACAGAGAGAAATCACAAGTAGATGGAAAGGCAGGCAGAGAGAGAGAGAGGGAAGCAGGCTCCCTGCTGAGCAGAGAGCCCGATGCGGAACTCGATCCCAGGACCCTGAGATCATAACCTGAGCTGAAGGCAGCGGCTTAACCCACTGAGCCACCCAGGCGCCCCTACTTAAAGCCTCTTAATGAGATTATTTTCCTTAGTGTCCTTAGCATCGCTGACAAGGATCACCTTTACTACCCATCTTGTGAATAAGATCCTTCCCTCAGCTTTCAAAGCAAGAATTTCCCATTCTGAGAGAACAAAAAAAAAAAGACTTGCCATGACCTCTCTCTTTTCTTCCAGTCCTGTAGAGTGGGCTAAGAAGTTCTCTAAAATTGACTCTAGATCTGTAAGATGAAAATGATACCTACTTCCAGACTTGGTGGTTGTTTTAAGGGAAGTAGAAAATAGGAAATTACTTAGCACCCTCAAAAGCCAGTAAGAGTCTCACTACTGAGTATAGCTGTGGGGAGACTGTGGGGAGAAAGGCTTGTCTCCTCCAAGCTTTGTCCCTTAGTGAAAGGCTCCATTTGGATGTGATTGCTATCTTCCACATCTGCCACTAGGTGGCACTTTTGGCTAACTCATATGAAGAACCACTGGTAACTAAGCCCTTGGAAGGAACCATAATGAGGATTGTACTCAGAAAAGTTAGCATTTGTAAAATGCTGAGCTAGGAAGCCATATTCCACTAGTATTTATTGGTGTGGCCACCTACTAGGTGGCCATAAATTAAGTGAATTCTGAGAAACAAGAGGAAGAACCCAGAGTTGGGATCAGAATTGAAAGAGAGGAGGTAAGAAGAGTCGGGGCATTGGGGTGGGATGAGAAGTTTCCAGGAATAAGAAAATGCATGAGTAAAAACACAGGAGAGTGGGTGCCTGGTTGGCTCAGTAGATTAAGCCTCTGCCTTCTACTCAGGTCATGATCCCAGGGTCCTGGGATGGAGACTCACATCGGACTCTGCTCAGCAGGGAGCCTGCTTCCCCCTCTCTCTCTGCCTGCCTCTCTGCCTACTTTGTGATCTGTCAAATAAATAAATGAATAAAAATCTTAAAAAACAACAATACAGGAGAGACTGTGGCCTGTTCAGGAACTTGAGATAGTTATAGATGCCTAGAGTGAAGTACGCTGTGTATACAGAGCACTGGTGGGAAAGCAGGCTGGAGCTGCACAGGGGGCATGCCTGAAAGGATCTGGGGTGTTTAATAACAATGAACTATGACTTTACTGCCTGATTTTCAAATCATCTTGATTTGTGCAGCTTTATCACACTGTGGCTCTTCCAAGAAAAAAAGCACATGCAAAACTACAGGGGTTCGTAGGTTTGGGACCTGTCAGTGGTAAGTGTGTGTATTTGCATTTACACATTAGCCACCCATCACATGGAGACACTGAGCCCTTGAAATCTGGGTAGTGTGACTGAGAACTGAATTTTAAATTTTATTTAATTCTATTTAAGATTTGAGAGACAGAGCACACCAAGTGGGGAAGGCCAGAGGGAGAAGCCAACTCCCAGCTGAGTGGGGTGCCCAACTCAGGGCTCAATCCCAGGATCCTGAAATCATGACCTGAGATGAAGTCAGATGCTTAACCCACTGAGCCACCCAGGCTCCCTTATATAACTGAATAGCCACATATTGGGCAGCACAACTCCAGACTCTTTCTCCCACCACTGATGTTTTCTCTCTTCAAAATTCTTCGGACACTAAACCTTACTATAGCATAAGGCTACCTTACTGAACTGCAGATATTGGGGGGGGGGCAGTTTCCAGCCTCAGAGAGTTCTGTGGGGTGGTGTGGATCTAGATACAAGAACAAGAATTGTTAGGACCTGATTTATTGAATGTGTGGATAAAGAGGAGGGATGAGGATTGCAGGCTTCTGCCTAGAAATCCTGGTGATACCATTGAGCCATGGACTACAGGAAACACAGTAATTTTCTTAGACATGCTGAGATTAATGAGCCAAGGATCACACAGGGAGATACAGACTAACAGACAAAAAAATGGCTGGGGCTGGAATCAACCAGGTCCTGTAGGTCATGGAGAGATCTGGGCACCATCACATGAAGACAGAACAGAAACCATGGAGTTGATGGGAGTGTGTGCAGAGTGAGAACAGAGGAGTACACTAGCACTGGAGGTCAGGGGAGTGTTAAGAAATACAAGCAAAGGAAATGGGAAAAAAGCCAAGAAAAAGAAAGCCACAGTCTACCAGTTTACAACAGTTCTGAAGAGAAAGAAGTCAACAGTTTAAAATGCCATATAGAAGATTTAATTCAGAAATGGGCAGTTTCCATGGACATTTTCAATGAGAAAGTCACTTGACTTTTATTTGAGCAGTGGGAGGAGGAGAAGCACCACCTCAGCCAAGATGCTTATGAGAGAGAAACAAAATTCAGTCTTTTATGCACTATGTTTTGGGGTCACCTTGTTCTAACAGCCTAGTCTAGAACATTATCAAAATATCTCATAAGCAAAAACACAGAACTGAAAGAGCAGGTGAACACAATGAATAGTGGGACCTTCACATTAATTCTTGAGTTCTTAATTTTATTTTTGAAAATATTTCCACAAAGGGGTAAAGAACGTGAGGCCGGGTCAGCCAAATCCTCTGCTGTTGTTGATGGCTACTTGAAGTGCTTCTTCCACCCTTTCCATTGTAGAATATTTGGGAAGGTAGAGGACACTAATACACGTCTGAGCTCTTATGGGATCTTTTTCATTCACATTTTCAGGACAGCAAAATGTTATTTTCATGTTCTTTAAACCTTTTACTTGAATTCTGTCAGTTCCTGTAAGAAACACTGAGAAGAAGAATAAAACTGAGTGATCTGTTTCCCAGAGACCAAGACTTTTATAGAGGGAAAAAAACATGTGCTTATTCAAAACATTTACGAAGGGACCACGTGCAGAGTCCCACTTCAGCCTGCATCGGGCACTGACACACTGTCCCTCAAGCAGCTTACAGTCTAGTTGGAAATATTATATTCTTGTGCAGAAAAAGAGAAATACCAAGGAAAAAACAAAAGGGTGAGGCATCATGGAATTAAGTGCTTCCTGAGTGAAAATGCTGAGTGTGGTTCAGAGCAGGGAGAAAGACTCAGGCTGGGATGACCAGGGAGACTTTGGAGAGCTCAGAATTAAGCTGGATCTTTAAGAAGGGGAAGGTTTAGAGCAGCAACAAGGAGGTGGGTGAGGGTTCGAGGCAGGACAAGGAGCTTCAGAGAAAGCCTGGAGGTGGGAGGGCACAAGGTGAGCTCAAGAATGTAGAGATGATGGAGCTGTTTGGCTGAAATAATGATTTCCTATAAAGCAAAGATTGGAAAGTCAGGCTGGGCTTCTGGAGAAGCCTGATTATCTTCCAACATCTGTTATCCACAAAAAGAAGAACAAGAAAAGTGTTTCTCAAAAATAAGTATGGAAATTTTGGAAGAATATGAGAAAGTCATTGGGCAAAGTTGCAGGTAAACAACCAAGTAAGCATGAAACAGAGATCAAAATGTGGTAGGGGAGATACAAAAGGCTGGAGGCAATGACGTTGTAAAATATGGCTAATCCCATAAGGCCTGAATAATGGGAGTCACAAATACAGAAAGCAGACTAAATATCTAACTTGGATGGAGAACTGAGGGGACATCTGAAAGCAACAGGCAGGGCTGAAATCACAAGAAAGATGACCTATATTAACATTTTTTTATGTTCACGCAGCCTGGCAGAGAGAACATCCAACTGGACGTGGAGTGGCTCTTACACAAGGATTTGTGGTGAATGGTGTCTACAATAAACAAGGTTTAGGTATCCCATAAAAGAGACCTAAGATTCTAGATCACTCCTGATAGAATACCTACCAAGGAACTTTTTCTTTTCCTCCAAAGTCAATTTGTGTAAAGCCTTCCAAAACATCACTATGGTGGGATGTGAATTATCATATCCCTCTTCATAATGTGCATTCTAGAAAAAAAATACACACAAAAAAAACATATTCAGGAAATAATAAACAGGAAATTCAAATTCAAACTTCTAGGCCTTTACGATATACCTTCTCAAAGGTTTCCCAGTCATAATCTGTATTTCCAATAATCACATCCTTTAGTTCTTCCGGATGGAAAAACTCAATAATATCCTTGTCACACACTCTGTAAAATCCTCTTTGAAATTCTTCATAAAGTGCCTTCACAGAGATGTTGAAGATGTAATTGACATATTTAGAAACATAGTCTCTCCTTTAATGAAACAAAAAATTATTTCAGTTTACTGCAGTACCCTGAAGGAAACTAGCAGGGGCAGGGAAGATGGGCAGAAAGCCAAAAATAAAATGAGAACTAAAACACCTAACAATTAAGTGCCAAAAAATAGCCATATGCACCTGGCTATTTTTCATATCTCTAACTTAATTGTCATACAACTCTCAGGGCAGATTCTTAGGACATTTTATTAAAGAAAAGAAGTTTCTTGGTGAAGTTATATAATAACTCAAGGTCACACAGTTAAAAGAAAGGACACAGATTAGAACAGAGAAAGTGTGGAAGTGTAAAACCTGACCTGCTGATAGTGCTCTGGAAAACAGGCTTGGGAGATGGGAAAATTCTCCCATTTTATTTTATGGTCTTCCATACTCTCTGAATGTATGAAAGTAGTTAATGTTAGTATTTGTGGTTAAGCACAAATAGAGAAGGGATTTCTACATCTAGCTATGATGGGATAGCACACCCAAATACTCCCAATGAGAAGAACTAGAAAAAGCTAGAGAATATACAAAAACACATCTAGCTCTAGGCTTTCAAACCTAAGATGCAAGAAGCCTCTGACCTACTAAGAGAGAGGGGAAGCCCTGCAAAGTGAGCCCGGCATTTTACTTGCAGTTTTTCCCTCTGGGCCATTTGCTGATTCAGGGAAAGCGACTAGGCTAAAAGTAGTTGTGAAGAGGCAGAGAACCTCAGTATGTCTATCAGTGATAATATAGGTGAATTAGAATATTCATAAAATATACTACAGAACTGGAAATGTTCTATTTCTTGATCTGTATACTTACATGTATACTTTTCTGTATGTCAGACTTCGAAGTTCTTTTTTAAAAATAAAGATGAAAAGATGGAGGGAAAATAGCTGGCTGGCTTATACCAGAATGAGCATCTGGTGGCATCTCTCTGCCACTCTAACCAACTACTGGTGGAATATTCTCTCATCCCACACTGTGGCTTTAAAACAGAATCCTGTTAAGGGGCTGAGAACTCAAAACACCACAGTACCATGTAGTAACATTATAAATACTAAGTGCCTGCCACAGACCAGTGGCTCTTCTAGGTACTAGATGAACCATGATGAACATGACTAGTCCTTGCCATCATGCAGCTCACTGCAGTAGCTTATTTATTATTGGGGAAATACAGGCAAGCAGTAATCCTAAAGGTATTAATGGGTGATGAAAAGAAAAAGTGAAACAGGTAAGGAGATAGAGACAGAAGTTAGTGGTATAAACCTAGACAGGACGATAACGGAAGGCCTCTCTGCGAAAGCTATTTCCTTTCCTACCAGAATATAAACTCCAGGAGACACACACGTACACACAATATACACCACCTCACTGTCTTATTAAAAAATGATTAACTGGTAAGAACTCTAATACATTTTTAGAGCCCAGTGAAATAAACAGTGTATAAACAAAACATATTTCACTTCTCTGTACGTACTTGTTAGTCTGGTCAACAATGACACAACTTCCATTAGGAATTAGGTCTGTATCATTTTTGTCCCAATGCACCTGTAACCACAAATAAACTCAGATAGTGTCTCCAAAATAATCCGAAGCAATTATCAAAAAAAAACCTTAAAGCATACCTTTTTTCTCAAGATCTTATAAAAGTACGCATTTCTGTCATGCAAACAAAATGTGCACGTAAAAAGTTACTATCTTATCATGCAGAATGAAAAATTAATTTTTAAAAAACTTGATTTATCATACTGAAAAAATTGGCAAATGCCACATTTCAATAGTCACTTTATATAGTTAGACATAGAATGGTAGATTTGCAAAAACGGTCACAACTTCTTCCCAGCCTGGTATTCAAGCCCCTGTGCAGTGTGACTTTGCAATAGCTGTGCAACCCCCCAGCACCCCCAACCCCATCAAGAGGAGGACTTCAGTTCTTCAGCCTTGCATATGGCTGTGGCCATGTAAGCTACTCTTGTCAATAGGATATGCTGTAAGTAAAAGCTTAAAAAGAAGCTTGTATGGTGAGGCTTGCCATCTCTTCCCACTCTTTGTAATCCTATGACAGTTCTATAAAGATAGGACTACTGGAACACAAGAGACCCCCTAGAACAGAAAAGCTGTTTCAGCCCACATTCCATAACCCAGCCAACAACTGGGTATACGAGCAAGGCAGGTGGAAACCATTCAGCCCAGGCAAGTCGATTCAGGCCAGAAACTCAATGAATTGTGTTTAAGCCACTATGTTTAGGTGTTGTTTCGTAGAAAAATCTGATAGGCCCAGCTCATAAAAAGTGAAGAAAAAAAAAACTTTTGCATTAATTCAGAAGTTTGTCCTTTTATTAAAGTGGTATGTCTAGAATCTGAACATGTAAAGGATTAATATGATTAAAACTGATCTGTAATCTGGTTATTATCATTACTCACATTAAAATAGATATAAAATACTTCTCCAAAGTCATCACCTTCATCATCCAGAAGCGTCTGCAAACTCCTAAAGAATAAATAATTTTATTTTTTAAAAGTCAGTAACTATGATCCCTGGACACATCATCTAAATAAATGTCAAATGCAGGACTATTCTGAAGGTGGGAGGTCCGGTCACTAGTTAACAATGCCCATTTCTCTGTGTACTGATAGCCAAACCTCATTGACAGGCGTGAAGTTTCTGAGTATTTGCAATTCTGCAAGCTCTCTTCCCTTTATCCTACCTTCCTTTACTCAGTGATTATACGTTTCTACAGAAAAGGACTGATAACCTATCTGATACTGAAACTCATTCAAATCAGCATTACCTTTATTTAAGCTTTTGAAGCTTAATAATAATAAGCTTTATTTTTGTTCTGTAGGTACAGAACAATAATCTTTTAAATGTCAGGTATCACTTAGGAAATTCAAGGAATGAGAAGGTCAGAGCACCTTCTCTGTATCTACTGTCCCAATATCATCAAGCTTAAGACAGATGTGACAATCAACTACCTTAACTGTTTCAAGACATTTGTGAGAATGCAGGTCACACCAGCATGGAAAGCAGCCAGTGTTTTTATATCTCCACCCTCTGTTGTCCTATGGTACTTCATTTATAAAGTCCTGGGGCGCCTAGGTGGCTCAGTGGGTTAAAGCCTCTGCCTTCAGCTCAGGTCGTGATCCCAGGGTCCTAGGATGGAGCCCTGCATCGGGCTCTCCACTCAGTGGGGAGCCTGCTTCCTCCTCTCTCTCTGCCTGCCTCTCTGCCTACTTGTGATCTGTCAAATAAATAAAATCTTAAAAAGAAATTATAAAGTCCTATGTCTCATTGTGTTTGCTCATTCTCTCATGTAGTCATTCCACAAACATCTATCAAGCACCCAATGAGGCAGCAATAAGGGATGAAAGCTGAGACATTACTGTCAATACACTGAGACTCGTAGGTAAGCTATGCAGATGGAAGCCTCCCTATAGTACAGTGAGCTGTGTGCAGAAACTCTGTTAAGTGTCCACATACAGCCTTGGTTAACTCTTGTTAAAGGGATGTGTCACCGGGGAAGGCCTCTGGAAGGTGGAGTCCAAGCTGACTATCCTTTCCCCCTGGATTTTTTATTACATAATTGTGAAAAACAGACCATGTGTTATTCATTATAGGTTTTGGCAGGGGGGCGGTGAGGAGAGGGAGTGATGGGAACTTGTTCATGATACTCTTGTCATTATCTGTCCATGTATATGGCTTATGTGCTAATTTAGGGGTGTTTTTTACAAAGAATACTTAGGAGCCTGCCTCTTCAAACATTGCTAGTATCTTACACCTACCTGTATACCTCCCCTATCCCATTTTTCTACCACCCCCAAAATATGTCACAAGTAACAGTTGTCATATGTTTAACTGTTAAATGTTTAATTAAAAAAGAGAGTGTTGTCCCCTTTTGTTAAGGTAGCTCATGAAGAACAGATAAATTCTTTAATCTTATTGCAGTTAAACTTATCGTCTTTCCTTCAATATTGGTAATTTTGCTGTCTTTCTTAATACTGCTCAGTGGGTTAAAGCCTCTGCCTTTGGCTCAGGTCATGTTCTCAGGGTCCTGGGATCGAGCCCCGCATGGGGACTTCTGCTCAGCGGGGAACCTGCTTCCCCTTCTCTGCCTGCCTCTCTGCCTACTTGTGATCTCTGTCAAATAAATAAGTAAAATCTTTAAAAAAAAAAAAAAAAAAGGGACTGCAAAAGCAAGGAATATATTTGTCCATACTTTCAACATTTTTGCTTTACTATTTAAGTCCTTTACCCACATGAACCTGATTTCTGCATACACCATAAGGCATCAATGATCCTTTTTTCCCATATGCATGAACTGACAGTCCTGTTCCCATTAATTCAGTATACTACCTCCAGCAAGTTCCACAAGCGCCTGGATCAGTGTCTGAACTCTCACTTTTCTTCCATTGAAAACCTGGACCCACACTGTACTGTCCTCAATTAATACAGCTTTCTAAAGATTCTGAAGACCTAAAAGCATGAGGAACACTGATACAGATTTAATGATCTTTACATTTATTAAGTTGATGTGTATTAAGTCTTCTTAGGCATAAGCATTATTTAGGTCATTTTCACTGTTTCAGTAAAAAACAATAAATTTATCTCCTCCTTGCCCAATCTGGTGCTTCGTTATCTTATTAGTATAATTAGTAATAATGATTAATAGTTGGACACTGGAGCCAGACTGTGTTCAATTCATGGTTCTGTCACTATGGGCTCTCAGACAAGCTACCCAAACTGTCTGTATTTGTTTCCTCACCTGTGAAGTGGGGATAATAATAATAGGATCAGGGCACCTAGATGGCTCAGTCTGTTAAGTATCTGACTCTTGATTTTAGCTTAGGTCATGATCTCAGGGTCATGAGACTGAGCCCTGCAGGGGCTTGCTTTGAGATTCTCCCTCTCTCCCACTGGCCTGCACAGTTTAGGAAAAAAAAAAAAAAAAAAGACCATACTACCATTCTCATTCTTTTAAAAATCTACATAGGATTTCACTGCATAAATATACCAAAAATAAGTAATTCCCTTATTAAAGAACATGTAGGTATTCCACAGATTATGAACTATGTAATGCAATATACATTAGTATGGAAACAGCCTTGCATGATTGTATAATTTCTGAAATTAAATGTCTAGAGACAAAACTGCTAGGCTAAAGTGGCAAATACATTTTTGATTCAGGTAAGTACGATTACACTGTTCTCTGAAAAGGAATCACCAACTCATATGTCCACTACCAACCCCTGAAATTAGAGCAAACCTTTTCCCAAACCCTGGCAAACACCATATATCATCAGTATTTCCAACCACTGTAAATGGGCAGCACATTGGCCTCTGATTTTCATCTGCATTCCATGAGCACTGGGGAGTTGAAGTCATTCTGTTACTCCTTTGTGGGTTAACTTCCTTTTTATTTGTCCATTTTCTTATGGATGTTGAGGAACACTTACACAGCAGGAATATCACCCCTTTCTATTACCAGTATTTTTTGTGAGGTGGTGGCTTGGCTTTTTAACTTAGAAGTAAGTTTTCACTTTAAAGGCGAGGATAAGAAACAAGATTTAAAACAAATGTCACTTGCAAATTCATAGGGTATAACTTGTGCTCTGCCCATGACTATTTCTACACAAGGTTCAAAGATTATTATAAGCATTAAGGACCAATCATAGGGGAAATCAACTTCTCTTAATTTGAAAAGTTAAATTATTATCTAACAGTTCTTCCCAAAATAATACTTGACCTAAGGTACCTAGAATGTTGCTGCTGAACAAAAATGTTTTTTGGGTGGGGAGGTGTGTTTATTTACAGGCATACCTTGGAGTTACTGCAGATCTGATTCCAGACACTGCAATAAAGCAATTATCCAAGCAGACACAAGTCAAAAAGAATTACTTGGTTTCCCAGTGCATTTAAAAGATATGTTCACGGGGCCCCTGGGTGGCTCAGTGGGTTAAGCTGCTGCCTTCGGCTCAGGTCATGATCTCAGGGTCCTGGGATCGAGTCCCGCATCGGGCTCTCTGCTCAGCAGGGAGCCTGCTTCCCTTCCTCACTCTCTGCCTGCCTCTCCGTCTACTTGTGATTTCTCTCTGTCAAATAAATAAATAAAATCTTAAAAAAAAAAAAGATATGTTCACACCACACTATAGTAAGTGTGTAACAGCATTATGTCTTAAAAATGTGCATGCATTAATTTAAAAATACTTTAATGTTCAATCATCAAATAGTTTCACTCACTTGTGGAACATAAGGAATAGCACAGAGGACATAAGGAGAAGGAAAGGAAAAATGCAGGAGGGGGAAGTCAAAGGAGGATACGAACCACGAGAGACTGTGGACTCCGAGAAACAGACTGAGGGTTTTGGGGGAAGTGTGAGCCTGGTGGTAGATATTAAGGAGGGCACATACTGCATGGAGCACTGGGTGTTATACATAAACAATGAATCTTGGAATACTACCTCAAAAACTAATGATGTACTGTATGGTGACTACCATAATTAAAAAAAAATAATAAAAATAAAAATACTTCAATGCTCACCATCCTCTGAGCTCTCAGCAAGTTGTAATCACTGATCACAGATCAACAAAACAAATAGAATAGTAATGGAAACATTTGAAATACCGTGACAATTACCATAAATGTGACAGAGAGACCCTAAGTGAGCAAATGCTATTGGAAAAATGGCTTACTTAACACAGGGTTGCCACAAACCTTCGATCTATTAAAAAAAAACTATTTTTTTTTATTTGACAGGGAGAGAAAGATCACAAGTAGGCAGAGAGGCAAGGGGAAGTAGGTCCCCCACTGAGCAGAGAGCCCGATGCGGGACTCGATCCCAGGACCCTGAGATCATGACCTGAACTGAAGGCAGAGGCCTAACCCACTAAGCCACCCAGGCACCTCTGTAAAAAACACTACTACCTAAGAAGCACATACTATTTATGAAGCACAAGGTAATGAAATGAGGTATACCTATATCTAAATATGTATTATGTAGAGTTCTAGAAAAAGAACTATGTTACTTACTTTCCCAAAACAGGACTCAGCTCTTTTAAGTCTTCCAATGATGGTGTTTGGTTCAAAAGTTTCTTAAACAGGGCTAGTGGGAAAGGGATGTTGGCAACATTGAAATTGAATAGGGAAAGTCCACAAAGAACCCCAAAGAAAAAATATCTCTTCTTCTCAAATTTAGGCTGAAAAGAGAAAAAAAATTTGATGTCTTTTAATTTTTACAAGTAAAATGGAATATTCATATTACTTAAACCTTTTCTCCTTTTCACAAAGTCAAATCGCAAATTAAAATCAAAAAGTTTGCGGGGCCCCAGGGTGGCTCAGTCAGTTAAGCCTCTGACTCTTGATTTTGCTCAGGTCACGATCTCAGGGTTGTGAGATGGAGCCTCTCATCAGGTTCCACTCTCAGTGGGAAGTCTACTTGAGATTCTCTGTCTCCCTCTCCCTCTGCCCCTCCCCCCACTGGCTCACACATTCTCTCTCAATAAACAAAATCTTAAAAAAAAGTAAAGCTTGCGATAAGAATATTTAGGGTTTATGTGCAGTCATTAAGTCAAGTTAAATCTCTGCCACAGGGACACTAATAGACCCACATTAGGTGCAGCAAACCCTCATAAACTAAAGTTTTCACTTTCTTTTAATGCTTTCAAAAGAAAATTTGAAAAGAAATTTTCAATTCACAAGGAAAAATAGAACTGAACAAAAAAAAATGGGCACCTGGGAAAGGAAGGGTTCCTTTTTATCCAAACATTCTATAAATGGTCAAAAACATACACTGTTTAAGTTTTCCTGTGTGGGCAGAATTGGGAACACAGGGAAAGGGGACTCCATTTTAAAGAAAAGAATCACCTTATTAAAACTGAAGGCTATTTCCATAATTATATGTATCAATAACTCCTCTCCTAAAATGAAAATGTCTAGACAACCTAATTTCCAATGGTGTATGACATGCCTTTTCTATGTTGATAACCGTAAGCAAAAAGGAGAGGACTCACCCTGACAGGAAACCACATGTAGGAAGCCTCCTCAGGATACATGAACATCCCATATTCTGGCCGGGTCATCTCCTCAAACAGACAGTGGAAAAACTCTACCTTGACTCCTCCAGAGTCATGTCCAATTTCTCCACTAAATGAAACCTGAAGAAACACAGCAAATAACATATCACTTCCAGGGCTCAGTATTGCTCTGTATTAAGACTCACTTATTAATCATAAGAGTAAACATTATTTATGGACCCAAGTATTTGGTAAGCACTAAGCATCTTACTCGTTTAATCTTCACAATAATTCTATGAGGCAATGACCTTCAAGAATTTAAAACACTGGGGCACCTGGGTGGTTCAGAAGGTTAAAGCCTCTGCCTTCGGCTCAGGTCATGATCCCAGGGTCCTGGGATGGAGCCCCATGTCGGGCTCTCTGCTCAGCAGGAAGCTTGCTTCCCTTCCTCTCTCTCTGTCTGCCTCTCTGCCTACTTGTGATCTTTGCCTGTCAAAGAATAAAATCTTTAAAAAAAAAAAAATAACTTAAATATTAACTTCCCAAGGTCACACACAGCTAAGGGGTACAGCCTAGATTTAATCCTGTATCTGTCAAGTCTCAGAGCCTGATAACATCAGCTACTAAGCTGACCTCAATTGGTATTATGTAATAAGGAACGTTAAGTTAAATGAAAATAAACATAAAGAAATAAATAATAGTTGGATTTTCAAAGGCTGAAAAACCAGAGCACACATAAGTTACCTACTGGCTTCGTTGTTTACTTCTTGAGAAGGCACCCAGGGACACCAATCTCTACCTAGGATGATTCTACCATAACCCATCTTTGCTCCTTCAAATACTCACTCATTCCTGCCCTTCCTTCTTAGAATCCCTCACTTCAGTGTACAAATGTGTTGAGGTCTCCCTTACTCTTAAAAGAAGAAAATCTCAATACCATTGTCTCATACAGGTAATACTGGCTTCTACTCTAAGTCACCAAATTCTGGAGAATCAGGTACCCCAACTTCCGAAACTATTTCCCTTCTTAAAAGTGCTCTCTTCAAGAGGACCAAGAACATGTGAACCCCTGAATTCCGAGGACCATTCGCACGCCTCCTCTCCCTGATTTCACGAGCTCATTTTATACTTCCAATCCCCTCTTCTTTCTTCACGCTGTTTTCTCCCTTACTTTCTTTTATGAAGCATTAACTAGGTTTTTTATTTCTCTCTTCTTTTTCCTGCTGCTTTAATACCAGAAATTCTTGCAGTTCTGCGCTAGTTCTGCCTTTCCGCTTTCCCTGGATGCTCGATTTCTCTTTAAACTTCACTTACCACCTGTAGCCATTTAACCTTCTTCTCCACTCTACCTTCTCTCTGACTGATGCACACTCCTGTTCAAAGGCCTGCTCAACGTTGCCTTTGGGATGTTCCATGGCACTTCCCCCAAATCTCCTTTTACTGCTTTAAATGGATGGATGCCTTTTCTATTTTCTAGAGATCCAAGTTTCAAACCTCAATAAATTATTCAAAATCTTTAGAAGACGAGGTATTGGGGCACCTGCGTAGCTCAGTCAGTTAAGTGTCCAACTCTTGGTTTCAGCTCAGGTCATGATCTCAGGGTCCTGGGATCAAGCCCTGTGTTGGGTTCCCTCCTCAGTGTGGAGTCTGTTTGGGAGTCTCTCCCTTTCCCTTCCCCTTTGTCCTGTCTCTCTAAAAAAAATAAATAAGTAAAATCTAAGTTGTCAAATCCTTACTCTGTCCCTTCCTATGGGCAAGGTTCTTCATCTCACAGAGCCTCAGTTTTCTCACGAGATTATCAGGAAAATTAAACAGAAAAACATATACAAAACAGTCTGGAAAATGGTGGCTGCTCATCAAATGTTACCTAAATGTTTAAGAGGGATGAATGAACTATAAAAATGGAACTAAAATAACTCAGTGGGCTGGCTTGACATCACAGGTTAAGATTCACATAATGAGTTTGTTAGATTTTTAAAAACTACCTATATGCAAAAATATGTGGTAATGCTACCTCTAACCACAAATCCTAGTGCAACATACTTTTCAAATGGTGTCTTGAACTTGAGTCAAGTCATTCTTTAATCTGAGTAGGATAAGTGATAAACTAAGGTCTATCAAAACATTCTAATAAATATCATCAGGCAAATCTTTGTCGTGATTAAATGGAAAGTCTGGAGCCTAACAGTTGGGCCCAAATCCTAGCTCTGATACTTCTCAGCTGGATTGCCCTTGGGTAAGTCACCTAATTGTTCTGTACCTCAGTTTCCACATCAGCAAAACACAGGAAAAACAGAACCTTCCATGCAGTGTCACTGAAAGGGTTACATAAATATTTGTAAAGCATTCACAGTGTTCTTGGCAAAAGGAAAATGTTCACCAGATTCACTATATATTATTATTATTATCCTGTGTCCAATATCTACTAGTAAGACAAGTTATAGAATAACTAAACCAGATCGCTTCTTGGCCTTTTGGCTAAGATCAAGTGTAGAATAACTAAACCAGAGATCATCTATGTTCATAACATGGGGCTTTCTACAATAATACCCTCAAAAAACTACAGTTAATAAAGAGGAAGTTCTCTTTTCCACAGCAATTTGGGTACATGTATGAGAGCAGAAACTAATCTTCAAATCTCTGTGTCAACCTCATCTCACTGGAACCCTCCCCATGGGGTGACTAGCTAGGCTGGGTCAGGTCTCAGGAGGGACTGGACCTCTTAAGGGTAGTTCTGGACTTTTTAGCTGCCCAGGCTGGGGGAGGACAACCCTTTCAACCGCTGCTCCTCAGCCTGAGGGCAACTAAGTGCCCACAGCTATTCCCAGCAAATCACAGCTACATGGGGTATCAGGGCAACACTGCACGGCAAAGGGAGATTCTTTCTTCTCTGCAAGACCCACTGTCCATCCTTTTATGTTTTCCTTCTCTCAGCAGCAAAAATATAGAGAATTATACTTTACCATTAACTCTCTCCTCAGATCTTCATTCTCAAACTGATTTAGGTGACTCAAAACATCTTCAATCAAGTGACTCCTTCTGACTGTTAGATTCAAAGTGGGCAGCAAAGCTAATTCGGACCCTCCTTGTTCCACAATTCCAGCCAACCGCATACATGCTCTAAATTTCTTCTCCTAGGAAAACAGAAATGTTTCATTCATTTCACCATTTGCTCTAAGTGGGAATTTGGTCAATTTATTAGGAGTGCTTGTTACAAACATTCATGAATAGAGCTTTATTTACATAAGCCACTGGAGAGAAGCCATACATTCAGCATTCACCCTCTACGAGCCGAAGAAACACCTGGTGGATGAAAAATTTTGTGGAGCCAACCAGTGTAAGCAGGAAAGTGACCAGGTGTGGCCTCCACTGGTCCACTTTATCTGGCAACAATTATTAATACTTCAGCTACCAGAGCTACCTGCCATCATTAGGTTAAGAGAATGATTAGCAAGCACTGAAGCAGTATGCTGAACATAACCTCCTCATTTGGAAAAGAAGTTCAGAAAGAAAGCATGCTGCAGGAAACTTCAGGAATGAGACCCCTCTAAAGATATCCTATGCTAGGAAAAAAACCCAATGAGAGATTTTAGGGCACAGATAATCTAAAAAGTTCTATATGAGGCAGAAAGATAGATGCGCATGCGCGCAGCACAGACAGTCTATCTGATCAAACGGCAATTCAAGTCTAAGGCTCTCAGCACAATGAACAATCAAATACTAGGTCCATGAAATTATCACTGGAGGCCTGCTAAAAATTAGGAGAGGAGTTGTAAGAGTTGAAGGAAAATAAAATTCTTGTATCTTTTTTCCTTTCATTTTTCCTTTGTTAAATATTTCATCAATAGTCATATTTACAAATCAATTTCCCATTTTGTTTTATAGTGGTTAACTGCATTATATAAAAGTATCCAATGTTATAACCTATATTTGAATATGATTCACACATATACATATCCAGATGCATATATAAAAGCAATAACAAGAGCAGACACTCTTTGGTGCTTTCATTTCCGGGGGCATTTTCAATAGTTTAGTTTTAAGTTCAAAATCACTTTTTGGATATGTTGACAAATAGAACCAACTCACCCAATAACAGTTCACTGAAAAGAGGACACTTTTTACAAACCTTGATCATGGCACCATTAGACTACCAGCCATCTATGTGTGTCTGCATTTCAAGAGTCCTCTGTCCCCACTATTCCCACTGCTCTGTTTTTTAATTAGACTGGGCTCCTTAAATATGGGTTTGCTAATCCCAACCAAGCCCAAGTCTACTATGCCTCTTTTGATGCTGTACAGAAGACCTGTATACATGGCCCAACCTCAAGGCAAAAGCCCCACAAGCTAGGGGAGCTGTCCATGCTGCTCTCTCTTCTACTGCTGAGGCCCTAATGTGCCTCAAAGCCAGTCCAATCCAAATTACAACAGTCTTTCTTGACACCTTTGGTAGTCTAAGCTCCATGAATGTTAAACAACCATTGTTTTCAATGTTATCAACCCCCAAAATATTGTATACTTAAGAAGGCATTTGTCATCTGATTTGTTAATGAAGACAAAGAAATAGGCATACATACCTGTATTTTTAAAAGTGAATCTGCATACAGTAGTTTGATTTTCGACAGAATATTAAAGATAAATGGAAAATGACTGAATATGACAGGATACTGAGTGTCTACTGAAGTGTCCTAAAAATGGAAATGGCAAGAATTCTGACAAATGAAAGAACAGAGAAATCTTAACACCTTAACTCACAGCCTAAAATCCCTGATACTTAGTTTAAGGTCTCAGTTCTTCTAGCAGAAGCAATCCAAATTGCTGGTCAGTAGTACTTAGATACCTAAAATTCTAAAAAAATGTTTTGTGTGTATCAGTGAGAGATATGTAAACCTAGTACTTAAAAATAAATAAATAAAAATTGAGCTAGTATTTTCCAGTGCTCATTTAACTTAGCAATCAATTGTAAACTCTAGACACTTTCCCAAAGAGTTTGTTCTGCGACAATGTGCACTTTCAAAATGCAAATTAGTTCAGATGCACTGAGAAAAATAGGTGAATGATATAATGTGGATATAGGTGCTGAGCTTATACTTGACTTCTGCCAGTTAAGGGTCAACGTGCTAGGGGCAGAATTCCAACATTCAGAGAGAAGGAAAAAAAGCTCAGGTCAGCTGCTGAACTGGCAGCAACGGCCCTTCAGCTTCAATTTCATAAAATTAAAAAAGGACACACCCAGAGCCACCACCAAAGCTGCAGCCCCATTCTGCTTGCTGGCTTCTGGTGAGTCATGCTGCCTTGTACGCCCACCTAAGAAAGCCCCACTCCCATGTGCGCCATCTCAGTACCACCAATTCTCTCATTAGAGTGTGAGTACATTTCTACCATTTTGTTTGGTGCATTTTCATATTCTTGTGGCACTCTCTAAGAGCTGCTTACCTGGTTAGATCCAAATGATCTAAGGTAGTAAGCGCTTTTCTATGAGGGCTCTGGCTACAAAACTGCATTGGTTTTGAGGGGACTATCTCGCCTTTCCTGTAAGCCCTGTTATTTCTCCTGAGCAATTTTGCAGGGTACAAGGATTGGAAACCCATGCATAAGAGTTATAGCACAAACACCTACATTAACTCACTTCCCCCTCTGATCATACCCTAATGGGGTGACTGGCTGGTTTAGTTGGTAGAGCACGCAACTCATCTGACCCCTCACACTGGGGGTACAGATTAGTTTTAAAAAATAGAATCTTTACTAAATAAATAATAAACACGCTATACTTACAGAGTTAATTTTCCAAGCAGACCTTCTGTATGCATCCCCATAAAAATCAAGCCAGTGCGTAAGCTCGTTTACTTTGAAAATATTTTCAGGTAGTTGACACACAGCCTGGTTTACCTTTAACAAAATATGGCCCATGAGAAAGTTTTATATATATAAAGACAATTCTGCTTTATGGCTATTGATTAGATTATCAGCATAGACAGCAAATTAAACACTCTTTTTCAATGACCAGAATAAAGTTCTATCCAATTCCTCCACTGGCCAAGGCCCAAATTTTCAGGAACATAAAGAATACCTACAATTTAATAGCAGAAATTGATATGATGATAAACTTACTCATACTTACTTTTAATTCATAGAAAAGCTTTAAAGAATTTTAGGTCCAAGGAAAAACACAGCCAAATCACAGCCTAAATCCAAAGTACTCTGGGGCCCAATATATTATGTCCTGTTCTTCAGAGCTTAACAATATACCATTTACAGACGTCTCCCACTGATAGGGCACGTGTGGAACATCCCCCACCTAAACTGGGGGGGTGTCTTCCAGCCTTCATCACCCGATGACCAGGCATATCCATGGACACCCTACAAGAGCACTAATCATCAGTCAGTGAAGACACTGATAATGACACTGCATGCTTTGGACCTGAGTGACAGTAGGTACTTGACATAAATGGGCACAGTCCCCACCTAAAAGACTCACTCTCGAGACGTCCTCTAAAAGCTCCTCTTGGCTTCCATTCACCTGGAATATTGTATTAACCCTGACCTAGACCTTAGATGATCCAAACCTCCAGCACCACCACCCAGAGCATCATGAAGCTGTTTCAACTCCATGATATGGTCCGCTGGAACCTGCTGATCTCAGCCTTCCACATCCCCAGTTGTGGAAAAAGTGGTTGTTTTATCCCTGTGGCTTCCTGTGGTCTCCCTCCTGAGGTTGGGGAGGGAGCCTGACAAATAATCTAATGTCACCATTAAAAGCCAAAGGATAAAGCAGGATTTCTTGAGGATTCTTGTTACTGCTTCAGTATTTCTCAGGATTCCTTTTTTGCAAGTGGAAAAAGCTCATTAGAATATACTTTCCTGTACTTTTTGGTAAATTTCTCAATTTTTCAAAACTCAAATTATTTTTTTTTAATTAATCTTTCTCTTTTGTACAAAACCTTTAAAAGTAGCCAGAGATGGCCACTGATTTCAGCAGTATGGCGGAATTCTCTTTTTTTAAAGCAGTTTGGCAGGTTAGGTATCTTGATTTGCTGAAAACAATAAAAAATACAGGATGAAGTGTAAACAGATATTTTTAATGCAACACCAATACTGTAAGTAGATACGAAATAACCAGGTCAAAAATGAGGTGAAAGCGGCATTTGCCTTCAGAGTATTTGCCAAACCTGGGGAACTTAACTTCAGTTTGCAATGCTTGGGGCTTTGGGGAACGGAGACAAAACCCAGATTCTGTTCAAATTATGGGGCCAATGATAGAAAACCATCTCATAAATCAGGCATCCAAAAGGGCTAAGCCATCAGAGTGAGGGTAAGCTAGAAATGAACAGTCCACCACCGTACCTCGACACCAATTCCAGGAAGCAGACTGCAGTTAGTTAAAATGGTGCCAAGTTGCAGGAAAAAAAGTCACCTACAGAATTTGCAATCACAGAAGCACTTTCCTGAAAATTCACACACCACATTCAGACCACACCTGCAGATCTGAAGAGCTTCAAGCCAAGAATTTAATTTAACATAGTACCTAATGGATGTGGTGTCTCTAGGAACCTGGTACAAGAAAATCTTCCTGGAGAAACATAGCCCTCAAAGAATTCCAAAAGATAATGTTCCAAGGAAAGTGTGTGAGTGTGTGTGTGTGTGTCACTAAACAAAACGAAAGCACACACGAGGAAGATTCAGCAGAAGGAAGAGGACAAAGCTGACCTGTAATGACTTTAGGTACCAGAGGTATAATGCATATGGATTTAAATAAGCAGAAGGAAAGCTTGAAAATAAAAGACCAAGATACCATAATACTGACCAACAAAAAAATTTTTCAAAGAAATGAAACTTCTGGAAGTGGAAAACATAATACTTGGAATGAAAACCCAAAGGGCAGTTTTATTAGCAGATAAAAATCACTAAAAAGAGATTTCATGGACAGAAAAATATAGCTAAAAAAGTCAGTCAGAATGGGATGCACTCACACGGAGAGATGGGTAAGAGACATGAAAGATAAGAATGAGAAAGTCAAACATATAAATAACTCGAATTTCAGCAGGAAAAAAAAGAGTCAGTATTTGTATGGATTTAAAATGTCTAACATTTAGGAACAACCTTTACCTATAAGGATTATTTTCAAAAACTCTACGGTAAATATCCTATTTAATAGTGACATTCAAATTCTTCCTTTAAAATCACGAACGGGGCACCTGGGTGGCTCAGTGGGTTAAAGCCTCTGCTTTCAGCTCAGGTCATGATCACAGAGTCCTGGAATCAAGCCCCGCACTGGGCTCTCTGCTCAGCAGGGAGCCTGTTTCCTCCTCTCTCTCTGCCTGCCTCTCTGCCTACTTGTGATCTCTGTCAAATAAAAAAATAAAATCTTAAAAAATAAAATAAAATCACAAACAACTGAGGGCTGTTGGAGGGGAGAGGGGTGGGGAATGGGGTAACTGGGTGATGGACACTAAGGAGGGCATATGATAGAATGAACACTTAAGTGTTATGTAAGACTGATGAATCACTAACATCAACCTCTGAAACTAATAATATGCTATATGTTAACTGAATTTAAATAAAAATAAAGATTTAAAAAAAAAATAAAATCATAAACAAGGGGCACCTGGCTGGCTAGGTCTTGGCACCACGTGATTCTTGATCTTGGGGTTGTGAGTTCAAGCCCCACATTAGGTGTAGAGATCACTTCATGATAAAATCAAATCAAAATAAATAAATAGGGGCACGTGAGTGGCAGTCAGTTAAGAGTCTGCCTTTGGCTCAGGTCATGATCCCAGAGTCCTGGAATCAAGCCCCACATTCAGACTCCCTGCTCAGTAAGGAACTTGCCTCTCTCCCTCTCCATCTGCCGCTCCCCCTGCTCGTGTTCTCTTACTCTGTCAAATAAATAAATAAACATTTTAAATAAATAAATAAATAAAATCACAAACAAGTAAAGAACCTACCATCACCAACCCTTCTATTCAACATTATAGAGGAAGGCTTAGCCAGTGCAACATGGAAAAGTAAAAGTAAAGTGTGTATGCATTACTTCTCTTCAAACTGCACACAGATAAGTACATACACTCTGATACACATGACTTAACTCACAGAAAACAAAAATTTAAAAATACCAATATAAACATGTTTCCTGACTTTGCTTAATATTTGGGCCAGTTGAAACCAAGGGACCTTTTTTACTGCAAAATAAAAATCGTATCTGTAAGTGTCTGAAAGACCCTTACCCTATGCAGCTTTTTCAGTATTTCTAGGAGAGCCTTAACGTGGTAGTTGTTCTCCGAGCTTTCAGTCCAGTAGTGCAACTGAGCAGTGACGGCTCTTTTAAACATCTGGACTAGTCTGATGAATGCAGGTTCCTGCAGGGACGCCCAGTACTCCTCTGAGGAATACAAACATAAACAATTGTTGGCATGTCATTTCTCTTGGCCTTTTAAAGGTAAACAGAATGAACACTGTCAATTCTATCAGTTACAAAAACATATTTGTGATAAAGTTTTTAGTTAACTACAAGGGCAATCAACAAAGTTCATGAATTTAATGTCCTTGAGAAAAATCCCTTGATATAACAAACACATGAACCTGATCTCATTAATTTGTGGGGAAAAAAAACCTGACAAGTCACTTTTTTTTTTTTTTGCCCAGATCCAATAGCATGTTGTTTTAAAAAACCAGAGTTAAGAATTAATTGCAATTGCACAGCTTTCTTTTTCTCACTCTCAGTATGAGTTTTGAACTCTTAAACACTTCTCAGGGCACCTGGCTGACTCAGTCAGTAGATCATGGGACTCTTAATCTCAGGGTTGTGAGTTCAAGCCCCACACTCAGCTCCCTCCTCTCTGCCTGCCTCTCTGCCTACCTCTCTGCCTACTTGTAACCTCTGTCTGTCAAATAAATAAAATCTTAAAGAAAACAAAACAAAACAAACAAACAAACAAAAAAACCTCCCGGGTTATCTGGCTAGCTCAACAGAGCATGTGACTCTTAATCTCAGGGTCATGAGTTCAAGCCCCCATGTTGGTCCTAGAGCTTACTAAAAAGAAAGCACACACATCCATGCACCTCTCAGCATTGTGAAAAACCAAAAAATGCTTTACAATAGTTTTTCAACACTTACTTACCTAGATTTCATAAAAAACACAAGAAAGAATGGACTTCTTTGGGCTGAATATGCTATTTGTCAGAATAAAAACCTCATTAAAATCTAATCAAGCCCCTAGACCTAACTTCCAATGCACTTGAAGTAGAGAAGGCTGGAAATAATCAGACAAATTTACATGTATGGTGTTCTACAGGACAACTGACCTAGACTCTTAAAAAAAAAAAAAGGCTGTAAAATACTTTTATGTCAAGTACAGAAATGTGAGTATGGCCTAGATATTATGGAATTATGACTAATCTTATTAGGTGTGATAGTGATTTAACACAGGCTCTTAAGAGATGCATGCTGAAATAATTATGGGTGAAATGTCATGATGTGTCCAACTTACTTTCAAGTATTTCAGCAAACATAAAATGTAAGCTGCTCATAAAGAACAAAGCACACATGGCAAGAGGTTAACTGTCGTTGACTCTAAGGCAGAGGATATATGAATATTCATGCACTATTCCTCCAATTTCTATGGAATTTTTCATAATAAAAATCTGGGGACAAAGGACTTCATGACCAAACCACATATGTACCATTACAACAACTCTAAAAGGGTAGTGAAACAACCTACTTTGGATGACTACAATATTTACTACAGCATCTTTACAATATACTAAGAATATGAACTAAAAAACAGCAACATAGTTAACAATTATCTAAGTTTTTCTATAACTTTACCAGGTGTGCATTTCCACTGAGGGGATGGTTAAAGTATTTTCAAAATGTAAATCATCAGTCTTACCTAGAACCCGTAAAGATTGGTCATTCATGGCACAAATAGCCTCTGCAAATGGAACCACCAGGCTCTCCCAGTTGTTATAATCATGCATCATAGGACACTCAGGGAGAAGGAAGAAAATCTCTAAAGCTTCTTGGTGTGGAGAATGAAATGGAAGATTTTTGAGCAGATTATCCCTGAGACATGTGGTTATCTGTGGTCAAAAAGATCAGGGAAAAGACACTCAAAACACAGCAAGAACTAGCTGCAATTTGTAATAAAATAAAATCTAGAACCCGGAGTTTCATTCCACCAAGGAATTGGAATAATCAGTCCTAAAACCCATGTTTACATTCAATCTCACATAGCTTCCCAACTACTCGAGGTATAGATACGTGACAAGTGTCATCCCATTTAATTCCTGAGAAGCATTGAAGGAGATGGAGAAGAAATCATCTTAAAGTTATACTGGATGAACAAGGAAATCAAAATAGGCAGCCCTCCCAATAACAAATACTACATTCTACCCCCTCATTCCACTATCCTACCTCATTATCTTTAAAGAAAAAGAATGCATAAGAACCCCCAAAAGCAACATGAAATAACCCCATAGGAACAAAAAGCAATAACCCCAGCAACAAAAATAGCATGGTTTCCTCACAGGACCACCTGCCTCATCACCAACTCTCCACTACAAACTCAATCTTTTAGTCCTTCTAATCTCCATTTACCATTCCCCATATCAGAACACAAGCATTCCAAGAAAAATTCAAATGCAATTCTGAAAGTTTATGTTAGATGTGCCCAGATAAAAGAAATAATTTGTTTCAAAATCCACTGAGAAGCTATACTTACTTAGGAGTACTCATTTGTCAAGTATTATGCTAAGTGCTTTACATATGTTAATCAGGTTATAGTTCTTCGGGAACATAGATGGTATTTTAACCCCATTTTATAGACAGGAATTCTGTATCTGCACAAAGTCACAGAGCTAAGTGGGAATCTCTTCTGGATCTTTCTGACACCAAAACCCAATCTCTTAATTATTAAATTATGATATGAACTAAATGGTGTCTCTAAATGGACTAATTCTTGTAATTATCTATTTCTGTATCAAAACACTATGGCAGGCTCTACTACATGGTTCAGTCTTTGGAGTGAACATATCTCATTACTCTAACACCTCCCGGTAACACACACCCCTCCTACCTCAGTGCTCATCAGCTGCCATACCACCCAATCTCCCAGCCTTCCCCTTAAACCTGCAGAACTACTGTGATCCTCTCACTTCAGCCATCTTGTTCCACACACTTGTGTCTCAGTGTACTTTCCTGCCTGCCAGGGATGCCCCTCCTGAGATAGGCACATGGTAAACTCGTACTTCCTCTGGGGACCTTGATTTGATTGCTCTAAGTAGAGATGACCATTCATTGCCCTAGAGATGACTCAATTCATCCAGAAATATTAATTATACACTAACTAGATTCTAAGTGTGGCATCAGGGAAAGCAGCGGAGCGTAAAACACACCCAGTCTTCCCACTAATGCCTGCGTGTTCGTGTTTGTCCCTAAGTGTTTTAAAGACTGGGAGCATGTCTCTCATTTTCACCAGGAGTCCGCACCACAGTGCCCTACACAGAGCAAGCATCCAAGAGTCTACTGAATGAAGGAATGAACTGCAAAAGTCTGTGAATCTGTGTCCCAGAAATCTCAAAATAGAAAGAAACATTACAGGTTTTCTTAGCCAACTATCTGGTCTAAATAACGGGAAGACTGCTCTGTGATTATGCTGACTGCATATCATACAATATTGTTCTGGCACAACCAAGGTACAATTAGCTTTAGTGAGGAACTGGCCCAAATTCTTCCTTCCACAGATGCAGAAGTGGTATCTTCCTACTAAATGCTGCAGAGTTCTGACAAAGGTACACAATTAGGGATCCATTTTACCTTAACCCCTAACAGGGTCATGGTCCTGCCAAGGTTAACAGAATTAAACTTTCATCTTCCCTCAAGAGAAAGGAGTGTGTGTAAAGAGACCCTGAAGCTCAGATAGAGAATGCTGGTTTTAGAGGATAGAGCAGAACAGGTGAGGCAGGAAAGGAAGGAGGAAGAGATGATAGGGAGACTGAGAGATAATGAGAGGTACAAAAACAGAGACCAGGAGCAAATGAGAAGGAGAGGGGGAGAGGGAGGAGAAAGGAATGGAAAGAGGGGAAATGGGGGACAGGGAGGAAGAAAGAAGGGGAGGAGAGAGGTGAGGAGAGGAAAAGAAAGCACAGTGGAATGGAGGGGAAGGGAGCAGAGGGGAGGAGCAAAGAAAAGGGAGGGGGGAGGGAAGGGAGACAGAAGAGGGGCCCAGGGAGAGAGAAAAGGAACCAGAGTGACACCAGGAAAGTAACAGATTGAGAGAACGTAGAAAGTACTACCCCTGGATCAACCAATATTAAGAGAACACAGAAATAAATAGAGACTACATCAAGAAAGGCTAAACTAATGAAGGAAACATGTTTGGAGCATTTGGCAAAGTGGGAAACCTAAGGACAATAATAACAATACTGAAACAAAGAGCAAAAATCCCCCAAAGAACATTCTAGAACCTATAGAAAGGTGCAATAGAACAAAACACAGAGAAAAAGAATCCAGACAGTCCCGGGTAAGGGGGATGTTCATAACAAAAAGTGTTCTCATGTCTATATCTATGTTTAAAATAATTATAGATAACACGTCTTTCTGTTCTAGTTTACAACCTCAACAAATCCTTCAATCATCTTCCTTATAGCCTGAGTTGACAAAATTCCCTCCAGAGAGTGTGTGCATCTATGTACAGATATTGTGTGTGTGTGTGTGTGTGTGTGTGTGTGTGTATCTGTTTGTGGGTACAGACGAACCCCTGAGACTACTTTTCATCCATGGGATTACCAGAGCAACCAATTTGCCCCAAAGGGACCAACTCCTGAATGCAGTCTGACTTTCACCAGATCTGGATAGCTACAGGGTCTGAGACGCTCCCGAAACTAAGTATTTCTTCTCAAATTTTGAATTGTCAAAAAAAAAAAAAAAAAAAAAAGTTTTAATGTATTTTCTTTTTCTAAATAAGACTCTAAAGAATACCACCGTGTTAGCAATCCAGTCCTTCTGGGTTAACTCTTTAAAGGCACTTCTTGCTTTATTTAAGTCCAAGTGAATAAGCATCGTTTCTGCAGATTTTCTATAGAAGGAAGATAAAATTTAAAAGTACATGGATAGTAAATGGAATAGGACACTTCAAAACTATAGATTTCATTAGACTATTTATCCAGATGAGGCATTTCTTCTAAATCTTATTTCATTTCAACAAAATTATTTTTTCCCTCAATTTACAATAAAGAAAATAATTAGGCTAAACACAAATTCAATTGAGAATGTCACTGACCACTTATGATTATTTCTAAAAGATTAAAAAAATAAAGCCCACATTAACAATATACATACTATCCAAGTTTAATTCTGATACTATCTTATATTAAATATTTATTTATTTATTTTAAAGATTTTCTTTATTTGACAGACAGCGATCACAAGTAGGCAGAAAGGCAGGCAGAGAGAGAGGGGGAAGCAGGATCCCTGCTGAGCAGAGAGCCTGATGCGGGGCTCTAACCCAGGACCCTGAGATCATGACAAGAGCAGAAAGCAGAGGCTTAACCCACTGAGTCACCACATTAAATACTTATCTTTTTTAAAAAGCCACACTACACACACAAAAAGTAGAGATTTTTCTGCGCATTTCTGAAAAAAAATAACCATGTCTCCCACTTACCTGAACTGAAAGTCTGTATCAAAAAAAGAGGCTTCAGGGATGCCTGGGTGACATAGTTCGTTAAGCATCTGACTCAGTTTTGTCTCAAGTTATATATGATTGAGCCTCACCTTGGGCTCCACACTCAGCATGGAGCTATGTAAGATTCTCTGGCTCCCTTGCCCCCCCCCCACTAGTACTCTCTTTCTCTCTCTCCCCCTCTCAAATAAATAAATAAATACATCTTTTTAAAAAGATGAGGGGGGTTCAGAAGCAGTAAATTCTTAGTGTTGCAAAAGAAAATTACTAATAAGGGACGCCTGGGTGGCTCAGTCAGTTAAGCGTCTGCCTTTGGCTCAGGTCATGACCCTAAGATCCTGGGATCAGGCACATACAGGGAGCCTGCTTCTCCCCTCTCCCCCTGTTCATGCCTTCTCTCTCTCTCTCAAATAAATAAAATCTTAAAAAAAAAACTTGTGAATTATATTTTTTCTTTATATGTTTATGTTCAATGTCTTAGAAACAGACACATTCTTTGTAAAATAATACAAGTATTTGTGTCTCAAAATAGAAAATATTCTTAAGATAAACGTCATATAAATATTTAGGAAAAGAAGTGCTAAGTCATTCTTTCATTTAAAATTTCAAAGAAATCTTAACACCTTCTAATGGGAAATAGTTAAATAAATTAATGGTTAAATAAATAAATAAATAAAGTATGTCCTTCCCATACAATACCATGCAGCCATTACAATGACATCAAAGAAAACTACTGAATAATATGAACTGAATAAAATTAAAAAATGGACAAATACATTAAGTATAAAGTAATATATAAAAGAACATAATCACATTTTTAGTAAAAAAATAAATTTGCATAAAAAAAGATATATGCACAAAAGCTAGTCCTCTTAAGTAGTGGATTACGGGTATTTTCATTTTTTTCGGTCACAGGTCTTTATTTTTTACATTTTCTACAGTGTGCATTTATCTGCTTTCATTAAAAACAGTTAATTTTTAGGGGTGCCTGGGTGGCTCAGTCAGTTAGGCATCCAACTCTTGATTTCTGCTCAGGTCATGATTTCAGGGTTGTGAGATCAAGCCCCATGTCTCACTCCATGGTCAGTGGGGAGCCTGCTTGAGATTCTCCTTCCCTCTCCCTCTTGCCTCCTCTCCCACCCCCCCCCATACACGTGTGTGTGCATGCTGTCTCTCTCTCTCATAAATAGAAATAAAGATTTTTTTAGAATCTTTAAAGAGATAAACACAGAGTGAATTATTTTAACCTCATGCCATCTTATAATCTTTCATTTTTTCATTGAAAGACAATTGACTCACATTATATTAGTTTCAGGTGTGCACAACATTATGAATTGATGTATGTATATATTGCAAAATAATGACCACTTAAGTCTAGTTAACATCCATCATCACATATAGTTACAATTTTCCCCTTTTTAATAAAGATCTTGTTTATTTATTTGAGGGGGGGAGAGAGAGAGAGAAAGACCATAAGAGCCATGGGGACAGAGAAGCAGATTTCCCACTAAGCAGAGGGCCTGATGAGAGGCTTGATCCCAGGACCCCAAGATCATGACCTGAGCCAAAAGCAGATTCTTAACCAACTGAGCCACCCAGATGCCCCCCAACTTTTTTTTTATAACGAGTATGTTCAAGATCTACTATCTTAGCAACTTTCAAATATACAATCTTTCAAACTTTCAAATATACATTATTCACTAAGTCACCATGCTATACGCAGTATTTTTAACAGGATCTTAAGCTTTATATATATATTAAATATATTACCTTTCCCTTAAAAAACTTCCAATCAGACAAGCAGGAGATGAAAATATCTCTCTGATTTCCCTATATGAGGAATAAGATGGTGGTTAAAACACATCATACTGTATGTCTCCTTATAGCATAAGACATGATAAATAACACATCTCCTAACCATCCTTCAGACTTCTCCGTCTCTGGTTTGTTTGCATGTTGCCTTGGGCATCTAAAAGTCTATTCATTTTCCCAATCTCAAAACTTCGTGACAAATGTAATAAAAAGGTATGTAGTCATAGAAGCCACAGGGAAATAGGAAAAGGACTGACCTAGGGTTAATTCCTTGAATAAGTAAGACATCCCCATGCCACTCAGCTCTCCAAACCCTACTTATTTCTGCTGCACTTAAGTGGAACAGAAAAAAATTACCAGGAATTAAATGGGAGGATGGGGGTGAGGAGGGTAGGCTCAGTTCCATCTTGGAAGTAATAGCACAAGTAGGTTTTTAAAAAAATTATTTAAGTACAGCTGACATAGAATGTCACCTCAGTTTCAGGAGTACAACAGTGTTTCAACAATTCCATCACTCAGCGCTCAGCAAGGTGAGTGCAGTCACCAGCACAGTTCTTGATCATCTATGCAGACTACAGTGCAGCTATTTCATACAACTACTTTACAAAATTAGGAAACCATACCTAAAAATACCTCTAAAAGGAAACGCTTATAGAAGTAAATATAATCTTGAGAAATGATAGGAGTCGTACGGCTTTGAGCAAGACTGCCCACGCTGTCCAGCAGTGAAGAGGTCCACAGACAAGTGGTTCTAAGGTCAAAGTGGGCTGGGAAATGGCTTAGGGGTATCTCCTTCTAAGAACAGTCACAATAGGGCACCTCGGTGGCTCAGTGGGTTAAAGCCTGCCTTCAGCTCAGGTCATGATCCCAGGGTCCTAGGATCAAGCCCCGAGTTGGGCTCTCTGCTCAGTGGGGAGCCTGCTTCCTCCTCTCTCTCTGCCTACTTGTGATCTGTCTGTCAAATAAATAAATAAAAATCTTAAAAGGAAAAAAAAAAAAAAAAATAACAGTCATAATATAGGCAAACATACCAGAGTCTTCCAGTCAAAAAAGCTGCTCTCACAGAGCTTACACATTAGCTGTGGTTTTTAATCTTAATGCGTCAACTTGGTTAGGCTATAGTACCCAAATACCTGGCTAAACACCAATCCAGATGTTGCCGTGAAGATACTTTTTAGAGATTCACATTCAAATCAACAGACTGAGTAAAGCAGATAACCCTCCATAAAGTGGGTGTGCCTCATCCTACATCAAAGGCCTTAAGAGAAAACGGTTCCCAGGCATGGAGAATTCTGCCTCCAGACCCAAGCTGCAGTACTAACTCCTCCCTGGGTCTCCAGCTGGCTGGCCTGCACTGCCTATTTTGCACTAAGTTCCAGCAACTGCGTACAAGCCGACTCCTTAAAAATAAATCCGTCTCTATACACAAACACTCAACGCGCGCACAAAATCTATTCCTTCTTCCTCTGGCTGATGGACATGGTGGACCACAAAACCTCTTATCTCTGAGCTGTCCAGAACCAGTTATGGGGGGGGGGGGAAGGCTACTTTACAGAACTCTATGAGCAGAGAAACACAGGGGCGGTACCTTTTTGTATTTTGCCACTGTTTAGTCCCCACATCAGCAATCCACCTCTTTATGGTTCCTTCGTTCAATGTAGGAATTTTCCTCCTCAGATTAACATAGGGATTCTGTAAACAAACAAGTAAAACACAGCAATTTAGACACCACAAAAATAGGTATCCAACTTTTAGGCACATTCAAGGATACAGGGTAATACTGATTTTTAAATACGGAGGATACAGCTGTGAGAAATCCTTAAGTAAGATTTTACCAAGAAGTAATTGATCATTTGTTTGCCTGACCGTCAACTTCTTGCCCAAGGGGCTTAAATCCAAGGTAAATTTCTCTGAGTGCTCCAACACTCAGCACTTCCAACAGGTATAATCAGATTAAAATGAACACCACACAGCCTTGAGGGGAAGATCTTTTGTGTAGGAGTGGGAGGAACTTGGTTGGCCTTAGCAAAGCAGTGTGAGGCAGTTATCAACTCAGGATTCACAGGCCAGGAACCTCAGGTCTTTTTTACTCCAGGCCAGCAAAATGTTAGAACGTCAATGTGATGGCTTTGCTAGGATACTGACCAAGCCGCTGGCAGGGCCAAGGAAAGATCTAAGGAAATCTGATTTGACTTTTACCAGAGACAAATCTCCTGATTCCTGTGAGTCAATACTTACATAGTTTTGACAATAAAGGATCCATAATGTTTAGCTATTCCCTAAAGGTCAGCTTAGAAACTAGATGATTTTGGAATTCACCATACCTGGATACTGAAACCCTTCAATTTGCTTAATATACCAAGTTATATAAAACATCTAGAGATCTATTTTTACCTTTTTTCCCATCCAGAGCAAAATGCTTTGATTCCCTCCAGCAATCATTATTAATTCCTTTTCTGAAGTTCGGCTTTCTGAAAGGGAGACACATTAAGTAAGAGTGCAGAAAGTGACTGGCATGAACATGCACGCTCAATTTAAATTATTTCAGATTCCTCTTAAATTTGGTCCTTTTCTCTTTGTGACATAAGGCCTTAGCACATTTCTCTCCCATGAAGCAGAAATATACATTTCCTTCAGAGTAAGGCTAGTTGGCAAAAACAAAGGATCTGCAAGGCTGACACATGACATCAGTTTGACATATATAATTAATGTAAATGCTTATATATAAAATAGTTGAAGCAGTATTTGATTAGTTAGCTGATCCTTGGTTAAATTTGGCCCTCCTTACCAAAAGCTATTTTCTACAAATCAAGACTTAACCAGTAACTACTGGCTTAAAGAATATAAATTAAGTACTTCAAAAGTCTTAAGCAGTTATAAGGAATCAAATATATGAGGGGCGGTGGCTCAGTGGGTTAAAGCCTCTGCCTTCAGCTCAGGTCATGATCGCAGGGTCCTGGAATCGAGCCCTGCATCGGGCTCTCTGCTCAGCAGGGAGCCTGCTTTCCCCTCCCTCTCTGCCTATTTGTGATCTCTGTCTGTCAAATTAATAAATAAAATCTAAAAAAAAAAAAGAAGAAGAAGATGATGAAGAAGAAGAGGAAATCAAGTATATGAACTACTCAAAGAAAACATCCTACTGTTTATTTTCCCAAAAGAACTTAAGAGAATTCTGGTACCTTGGATCACCACTAAGGTATCAGAATTAAGTAACCAAAGTAGTCTGATGCAGTTTCTATAGCAGAGTGTTTTGAGCTCTGTGTGGCTCAGGCCACGGTTCAAATCCAGCCAAAGCACTGACTGGCTGTAAGAACTGGCTGACCCTTTAACCTCCAAGGCTCTGTATCCTCCAGTAAGAGGAGCCTGAGAGCACACATCTCCCAGAACTGTTAGAGGACAGGTGAGGTAACACACATAAGGGGTAAGCACAGTTACAGTGCCTGGCATATGACAGCTGCTCATTCATGATTCTTGGGGCTTTACATGATTGAGTCAGTCACCAGGTAAGAAAACCAACCACCACAGAATTAATAGGTCTCCTACAACATATGCCTCTGAATCCATATAATCTATTTTATGTTCTATCACTTTAGGTCCACATTAATTTTATTAATCTGAAGGAATAAGAGGCATTAATTACACTGAATATTTTAAGCTCTTTACAAGTAAAAAAATGAAACCAATGTTTAGGGAAACTTCCTTCATAGTCATATATTTTTTTCCTTGTCACATTACACACAGAAAAGTCAGTTTCTTGAGAGCGGTATTTAAGCCAAATCCTATGTTCCTACAAAATTTACCAAATTTGAGATCTTCATTTGATGGCAATTTCATGGGAAGTGGTATCAGCTGATTATGTGTTCCACCGTTTCCCAGTTGTCCTTCTTTTCCAGAACCAAAAGAAAAGACCTTCCCCAAATCAGAAACATAGGCAAGTGTGTGCCGCCTATTAAATAAAAGCATAGATGGTCAATTCTCAATTATCTACAATGAAGAGAGTACACAGTACATGTAAACTGCTGAAATTAGGTCACCCAGTGAGTGAAACTAGTGAACCAACTTCCAATGGATGAAATTAGCAATATGGAAAGTAAAATAGCATTGATGTGTGGCTCAGATTTTGGAATCCCTATGGCCACACAAGGCCACAATGCTGGGCCTTGGGAAAAGGCACTCCCTGGACAGGAACAAGCAACTGCCCTTGCTTGCTACTCCTTTTTCAAACCTTGACTTGAGAGTCACCATCTCTTGGAAGCCATCTTTGAGTGCCCCCTTTCCCCATCCTAGAAGATGGAATTAGGTGAACCTTTCTGAGCTCCATTTCCCAAAGACCTTTACCTTAATAATGACTCCCTCACTGATATGCTCCTAGGCCTCTCCCACTTTAGAATGTGTTAAGCAAAGAATTTGGCCTTTGTCTCAGTTCCTGGGAGGTAACCTCTAAACCCTTAGAATTTCCCAAGTGATAGGAGCGTCTTTATTATTCATGGGAAGATCCTGAGATCACACTTAACAGCCTACCCAGGTGGCTCCAGAAGGGCCCCTCTGGCTTCTCTGAAGCCCAACCTACAGGGAGGGAGAGGCCGAAATTTGAGCTCACTGCAGCCTCATTTGAGCCTGCAATGATTCAATCAACCCGGACTAAGCAATGAAGCCACAGTAACAACTCTGGACTTGGGTTGAGCTTCCCTGGATGAAAATACTATACACATCATCATGTATTGGGCTGGGAGAAGGTAATATCATTCTGTCCATGATTCTATGATGACTGGAGAGTAGAAGACTCCTCCTGGACTCTATTCTAGACATCCCTTCCTTTGACTGGTTCTAATTTGTATCCATTTCTTATAATAAATGTGAATATGGCTTTAATAACTTTCAGTAAGTTCTGAGCATCTTTCCAGTGAATTCTCTTGTGTTAGCAGGGGAACTGCCCCCCCCCCCGTGTGTACTAAGATATCTCTAACATGAGACTCCTCTTCTAACACATGCTACTTAAAGAAATGAGAGTTTTGAAAAATCCAAAGTGGTGAAAATGTCCCCTTGAATGCACAGAATCATACCATCCCAATAATCTGGCCTACTTTAATAATATCCATTTATGTAATTTTACTCTAGGATCATAAAAGAATAGGTCTATGCACTGAAAGGTACATAAACAAGTTTTTTGGTAAACAAACACATGAACCCAATATTCAGATACAGCCTGAATTTGCTTGTGTTTAGTAAGGAAAGACTTGCCCAAAAGAAGAGTATCTGACTAAAAAGACTTCTTAACCTTACCACAAACCCCAAATCCCACTGGTTAGAAGTGAATGATCTTCAAGAAATAACTAAATAAGCCAAGGAGTTTGAGCAAATTTTTCTACTTTTATTAACAACAACAACAAAAAAAGCTGGAAAAATCAAACTTATCAGAATATTCTACTCAAACTACCACTGACTTTGTCTTATCCTCTACTGTGATCACTCTGAAAGAATAACAGTAACTTATTAGGCTGGCCTCTAAAGGGTTGTGAGAAAGACATCAATGAATAATCCTTTGTGATTCATGTTGTTTATTTACTCCCAAATAAATGACATATTATTCTTAACGGTGAAAGTCTGTCTGAGCAGTTACAAAGATATTTTACTAAAGGGGCAACAGAAAGTGAATAATTTTCTCATTAATAAAAATTAATGTAGGGCATGCCTGGCTGACTCAGTCTGAGAAGTATGCAACTCTTGATCTCAGAGTCGTCAGTTCTAGCCCCACGTTGGGTTTAGAGATTATTTAAATATTAAAAAAAAAAAAAAAAGACAATGAAACCAAATATATATGCTAAATAAAGATTATTATCTAATAACATAAATTAAGCATCTTCACCCATGTGAAAATATTTGATATGTTTATCTCAATAAAAAAACTGACGAAGTTTTATTAAACTACCTATCTAAATTTATCACAATGATCTCACCAATCTTCACAGATACTTAACAACTTACCTTCCACATGCTACCTGGGTCACTCTAATTCCAGTGAGCTCAGTCACCAAACGGGGTCTTAACTCATTCTGTGTGGAATTGTGACCGAGTTGCCCGTGTTTTCCAGCACCAAAAGTAAATACCTGCCCATCCTAAAGAAAAAAAAGTATCAGATTCTAGAAAAATACAACAGTAATATTACTTAATAATAAAATATTACTGAATTCAGATATCACTGCATAATACAAAAGGGCTATTCACTGATACCTCATTGATGCCTCACTCAGGGGAGCCTGGGTAGCTCAGTCGGTTAAGCATCTGACTCTTGATTTCAGCTCAGGGTCATGATATCAAGCCCTACATTGAGCCCTACACTCAGGAGTCTGCTTTTCTCCCTCTCTCTCTGCCCCTCCCCACCCTGCTCATGTGCACACTCTCTAAAATAATTAAGGAAATCTTTAAAAAAAAAAAAGACCATCAAAGCAAAGCCCCAAATTATCAGGAGGACAATCCTACATGTGAGAAGTGACCCTTCTTCCTAGGGAAATACTAAGTGCCCAAATCCAGGGGTTTTGTGCTTTCCCCACTACAAAGTTCTTCCAGAATTACCATCGGAGAGACAAGGATACACGCACCTCTGTGAGCAGGGCAGTGTGAGAGCCACCACAAGCAAGAAATTCAACTTTCTGACTGTCCAGTGCTTCAACAAGGGAAGGAAATTCTTCACCTATGCAAGAAAAAGAAGCTGAAGTGATCAAAAGAGAACGCTGATTTGCACCCTGGAGTTCCGTGCTACTAGGAACATACCTGCACTGTCTCTCAGCTGGTGGTCACAGTTCCTAATACCTTCTGACAAGAAGGCCCACAGTGTTGGTACACTTATTCTGGCCTAAAACTGGGGGTGAGGCAGTGGTCAAAGGGCCACACACAGGAGAACACATATGTGAAAGTGTCAAGCCACTTCCCAGAGCCCACTCTTCCTGTCAGCCTAACTTCATTAACTTCAATTGCAGCATATCTCGCATTTCCAATTCCCATCTAAAATTTAATGAACATAAAGATTCTCTTTTTTTCTTTTAAATCCTCTACTACAGTGTTCCTGTCCTATACGACCTCTCTTTTCTTTTCACAAGTTCCCTGTGAAAGCACTTAAAGGTTCAGCAAAAACAGTTTTAACTGCTCTTTATTCCTTTCTCTCCTTTGAATATTTTTCCATCACTGACTATGGTTTCTCCTGAGGGCCGTATCAGGGAAAGATGCAATGTATGACCACGAACCCAGGGGAAAACAGGGACAGGACAACAACTGATAAAGCAGCAGTCTGCCACACCTGAAAACTCCAAGACTGTATTCAGGATCATAAGAAAGTTTGCCATCTGCTTTGTGGATGTAGTTCAATAACAGGAATAACAGGTTTTTTCTCCTTATCCGCGTATACAGATATAACTAATACCTTACAGACTAAGATTAGAATCTGTGAGTTGCTAAAGAGATCATTGGTATTCTTTTGTCCTAAAATGGAGTAGTAACAGACATTTATGTGCAAAGGCACTTCGGAGGTTATTTCATCCAAATGCATCACTTTATAGAAAAAGAAAATAAGGCCTAGAAAAAAGTTAAGTGACTCAGCCAGGCTCTGCCATTAGTTAACTGCAAAGTGGGAAGCAGAGACCAGGTATTCTGATCAGTGCAGTGCTCTTTCGCTTAGCCTACACAACCCTGACAGACATCTCTATCACAGCAACAACTTCCGCTATGCATGTCTCCTAGATTGCTTCTGCCCTGAAGACAGAAATAACCAGGAAGAAAAGCACCAATGACAGTGAAGATGTGAACCATTTTTGACAGGGAGGCTTGTGTTAAATTCATCTCTCATCTAAGAAATATATTTGATAATATGAACTTGAAAATACAGTTCCATACCGTCAGTGTGGCCCAGGCCTAGTTGCCCCAAATCATTTCTTCCCCATGAGTAAATGTTTCCAGACATGGATAAGGCCATGCTGTGGGCTTTTCCCGCAGAAATCTGAACCAAGGGGACTCCTGAAAGGTGCTCCACAAGCTGTGGTGTGGGGATTGAGGCAAATAGTCTTCCAATTCCAAGCTGGCCATGTAAATTCTGTCCCCATGCAAAGAGCTCACCACCTTGACATAAACAAACAAAATGCTGCCTTATTAAGTTTGAAGTACAGGAGACATTAACTTCGGGCATTATGTATGTTATCCATATTATACTATCAGTATCTTACATTCCACTTCCCAGGTCTGAGAGAAAAACCTGAAGCAATCCCCTCTTTAGCAGTAACAGTTATACTTCTTTACCTTCTGCTTCAAAGGGTAGAGTTTGTGTCCTTGCTTCTCCAAAAATTATCTTCCGAGAATGTGTCCAGTAAGAGCCCCTGAACATCCCCCTCTGCCCCACATCACTACATGATGGTCTTCTTTAATGTTCACGTCCCCTTTCAAAAAATATACATGCGGAAAAACTAACCCTCAATGTGAGGGTATTAGGAGGTGGACCTTTGGAAGTTGACTAGGATTAGCTGAGATCATTAGGATGGAGCCCTCTAGAATGAGATTAGTGCCCTTATGAGAGATTCCAAAGAGTTCTCTTGCCCTCCCCACCATGTAAGAAGATGGGCCCTCCACACAGACACTGGACCTGCTGACACCCTGAATTGGACTTCTAGCCTCCAGAATTGGGAGAAAGAAATTTCCGCTGTTTAATTCAGCCAATCTATGGTATTTTTGTTATAGCAGCCCAAACCAACAAAGACCAGAAGAATGAAGCCACCTGAATATACTACAACCAAATTCAAAGAATGGGCCCATGAAAACCAAAACATTCTACATCTAAGAAAACAGAACCTAAAATTAAAGTTTGACTTCTGTCCACCCACTCTGTTCACGTCCCTGAAGATTCTAAATAATGTATAATTTGAAATTACAGCACAGTATCTTCAAAGAGTCTGCATCTCCCTCTGTTAACTGAATACTGGAGTGTGCAGAAAAGTTCTGAAGTGTTTATCTAATGGAATTGACAATATATGAATCTCAAAAAATATATCAGAGAATTAATGCTTACTGAGCACCTCTTTGCAAGATACCATGCAGAATCTGGTGGGGGGGGGGGGCAGAACTCTCCTTCAAAATAACACCACGAGCCTATCCCAGCCAGTAAGAATATAATGATGAGGGGCGCCTGGGTGGCTGGCTCAGTGGGTTAAGCCTCTGCCTTCAGCTCAGGTCATGGTCCCGGGGTCCTGGTATAGAGCCCCGCATCAGGCTCTGCTCAGCAGGGAGCCTGCTTCCCCCCCTCTCTCTGCCTGACTCTCTGCCTACTTGTGATCTCTCACTGTCAAATAAATAAATGTTAAAAAAAAAAAAGAATATAATGATGAAATGATCAATTCTTTCTTGCCTCCCCAATTTTCATTCTTCCTAGATTATGATTTACCAGTATTAAACTCTGAATATCTCTTTTGCCCCAGTATCATTAGACCGTAGGCTTCTATTTTATTTTTATAACCTGAACAGGGTAGATACTCAAAACAAAATGTGTTCATGAACGGATAGTCAAACAATCAGGCCAATTTTTTCCAATGCAAGTTCATACTCTCAAACTTCAACAGGGCCCTCAACCCAAGTCAAAAGCTGAATTATTTACTTCCCTTTTATCTCAACTTCCTTTTAGTTTGTTTTGATCTGTCCTATGTATTTAAATTTTTTTTTTCCTTGACCCTGAATTCCTATCTATCACCATCCTGTTATAATTATTCCTCCATGGTCAAGTTTCTTTAGGAAGTAATCTATATTCACTGTTTCAACTTCCCACCATTATGGTGTCTGATAAGAAGTAAGAAATATTAAAGGCTGGGAGAATCCCTGAATTCAAATGGTAATGTGGGAGCACATCAGAGGCCTGCAAACTGGCCACAAGAGCAGACCCAAGAGATTCTAAGTTCTCCTGTCATGGGAGATGAAGAAGTTCTTGGAAAAGGTAGGAAGGTTCTAGAAAAGGGTAGCCCAAACCTGGTGCTGTTTCCAGAATGATTTTGATTATTCAAAATATTTTCATTGTTTCCTATTTGAAAAATAAAAACACGGAACTGTTGAAATAAATCTCCAGGGTCAAGATGGAGCCATTCCTATCCAGGGTGCCATGTCAGCAAACTGACTTATATGTCCCTCTAAATGTTCTGCTTGGCCAGAAACAACATATATCCAACCAGTAAGCCAATCCTCAAACACCAGGTCAACTCTGGGCTGTATACTTATTTCCTCATTCCCTGTTCTTTCCAAATAAGGTTACATACACAACCCCAACCAATCATGCCCTAATATTGCACTGTGACTTCTAAGGCTCTATAAAAATTCTCATTCTTGCTGGAAATCCTCCCAGGAGAGTGCTCCATTGTTTGTGATACACTGTACTCCCAATCCATCAACTGTTGTCCTTGAATAACAAAGGGTATTCAAATTCCTTACTAAATTGTTTTAGTTTTGTCATTTGAAGAGTACAATGTAGGAACAGTAAATATGGAAACCTGAAGATTTTACACATCCAAAAATTCTCTTACTTTCTAACAAGTGCTTGGCTGGCTCAGTTGGTAGAGCATGTGACTCTTCATCGACTCTATCTCAGGGTTGTAAGTTCAAGTCCCATGTTGGGCCTAGAGCTTACTTTAAAAAAAACCAAAAAACAAAGAAGTGCCCTGAACTATATCAAATTCAAAACCATTATTCTTGTCTGTTACAAAGTGAAGCATATACATTCTACTCATTCTACATATACACACATTTATTCCCTCTAAAAAACAACAGTCCAGAAAGTACCTTTTGAAAGTGCAAGAGAATGATAATCTCCACATGTGATCTGAATTATACTTTTTTCTTGTAAAATGCACTGAAACCTGATGAGAGAAAATATATTTTATGTCAATCACTGTAATGGAAGTCACAACATCAATGTTATAATTAATTGTATTTCATTGGGACTGAAGCTCAAGGAAAAATTTAAATTTATTACTTTATATTGAGTACATCTAAAATTATAAAAAATACTACATGTGTTTTAGTTGGTGGTTTAAAAGGTAAATAATGTGCACTATATAATTATAATTAGAACGATCCTAAGTATCTCTTGCAAACAATAATTGTATGATACAGGAATAATACAAAATGAAAATAAGTTCTAAGTCACAAGATCTACTAGGGAAAAGTCTCACAAATCATTCCATGATAATGTATTTTTCTCCTGCACTGAAAACTTTTATTTCTGATAATCTAACTCATAGGATTATTATGATGGATAAATGAATCAACGAATGTGCAAGTCCAATTTGGGGTGAGTCAGACCAACAATCATTTCTTTTAAATGTCAAAGCAACACATGATGTCTATGGACATAACGTGGTTGTATCTCACTGATGGAATTCACTGATCATTTCAGAATTGTTTACTTAAGAGCCACTATGTAAAAGCAGGAGACAAGGTTCATATAAAGTAATGTTTTCCTATAAAAATTGATTGCCATTTGAATAAATTTTAAGTAATTTTTAATAAAAGAAAAAAGTTCCCTTACCTTGCATGCTCTATGCTATAGTTGTATTCAAATGGTTTTCCATCTGAGGATAGAATCAGCATATGCTCTGCTCCTTGGTCCACAGAATGTATCTTCATTTTTTTCCCTAACTTAATGCATTCTGCAGAGCAAACCCAATCAGGAACCATCATCACTTAGGTTATTACCCACTATTATTATTTATTTCATTAAAATATACTTAAAACACTTGAAAAAAATTTCAACTAGACAACCTTTGGCTTAACATGAACCTCTCCTTAAAGAAAAATTCAAGAACAAAACCAGACAAATTAGGAATGACTGTTGTTTTAACCATAGATTTTTTTTATTTTTCAAATTGGGAAGGAACTGATTTATTCTTTGTTTTAAATTGAACATAGTTTTGGGGCACCAGGGTGGCTCAGTCAGCTAAACATCTCTCTTGAGTTCAGCTCAGGTCATACATGATCTCATGGTTGTGAGATGGAGGAGCGTGGAGCCTGCTTACATTTCCTTCTTTCCCTTTACTCCTGTCTCTCCTTCATATAAAAATTTTTTTAAAAATTCAATATAGTTTTTAAATAACCAGTTAAAATATTTGCTTTTAGATTCCTGTTTAATAGTTTGAGATAGAGAAATTAAATTTGAAGAGATGGAAATGAAAAAGCCTATCAGAAAATATAACAGTATCTGGATGGCACTAACTTGTTTTAGAAGAAAATATATTGTGTATTTTGAAATATACTCTTTCCAAATACAAAACAAATAATAATAATAAAATTCTCCTAATTGCTCCATATAGGAGCCAAGTTCTATATTTTGTTTTGTTTTTTAATATATTTTTTAATTTATTCATTTGAGAGAGAGAAACCACTGGGGAGGCAGAGGGAGAGGGAGAAGCAGGCTACGTACTGAGCCAGCCAGGAGCCTGATGTGGGGCTGGATGGATCCCAGGACCTGCAGATGATGACCTGAGCCAAAGGCAGACGCTCAACCATCAGAGCCACCCAAGCACCGCCAAGTTCTATAATTTTAAAAGGAAGAATTGTGGTTGAGGACCAATTTTTTTTTAAGATTTTATTTATTTGACAGAGAAAGACACAGCAAGAGACGGATCACCAGCAGGGGGAGTGAGAGAGGAAGATGGAGGCTTCGCGCTGAACAGGGAACTTGATGCGGGCCTCCATCCCAGGACCCTGGGATCAAGACCTGAGCTGAAGGCAGACGCTTAACCACTGAGTTACCCACGTGCCCCTGAGGACCAATTTTTAAGGAGACATGCTGTTAAAAGAATTTTTATTGGCATTACTGCACATTTAGCCCTTCCTAAAAGTTAAGAGATTTTAAAAGTGTCCGCAGTTACCATTTACTCTTAACTCATTTAATTTGTTCACAAAAATTGGATATGGGGATTTGTTTTACTTCTCAGTTCTAACCAAACTGGGTTTATTCATGTAAAAATCTCAAAGCACAAACCTTCTTATTAGAAATGCTTTAAGAACCAAAACAGTATGGTAATAAAGAAGAAATGGTTGAACAGACTAATATTTTTCAGATATCAGCATTTCCAATCAGTTGAAAAAAAAGTTACTCAAGGGCCAGGGAGGAAAAGGTTACTCATTAAAGGTAAAGGGACATCAGACTAACCATTTGGAGAAACAAATAAATCTAGATTCCCCTACATCCTAAAATCAAACTGATTTTCAAGTGCATCCCAAATTTTAACTTTAATAATTAAAGCGTTAGGGGTGCCTGGGTTGCTCAGTGGGTTAAAGCCCCTGCCTTGGGCTCAGGTCATGATCCCAGGGTCCCGGGATCCAGCCCCGCATAGGGCTCTCTGCTCAGCAGGGAGCCTGCTTCCTCCTCTCTCTGCCTGCTTCTCTGCCTACTTGTGTTCTCTGTCAAATAAATAAATAAAATCTTAAAAAAAAAGAAAAATAAATAAAATAAATAAAAGCGTTAAGGAGAGCCTGGGTGGCTCAGTTGGTTAAACCCCACACAGACCCTGGATTTCAACTCAGGTCTTGATCTCAGGGTTATGAGTTCAAGCCCCGCGTTGGGCTCCACCGAGCCTACTTCAAAAAATAAGTAAAAGCTGGGGTGCCTGGGTGTCTCAGTGGGTTAAGCTTCTAAAATTGGCTCAGGTCATGATCTCAGGGTCCTCTAATAGAGCCCCGAATCAGGTTCTCTGCTCAGCAGGGAGGCTGCTCCACCCCCACACCCACCCCCCCCCCCCCCCCCTCCCCCTCTGCCTACTTGTGATCTCTCTCGGTCAAATAAATAAACAAAATCTTAAAAAAAAAAAAAAAAGGTAAAAGCTTAAAATTGCTAATAAAATGGGTACATTAAAAAACAAGAACAACAACAAACCTGAGTATGGATAGCTGTAACACAAAATCCTTAAGTCTTAACAGGAAAGATCGATGAAGGAAGACTATAAAGTAACAGCAACTAAAACATCACAACGTCTATGCTATTCTTACTCAATATTCAAATAACGCTTCAAACAAATAAGAAAAAGATTAACAACTCAATTTTTTAAAAGCGTTTAAGATATGAACAAGCAGTTCACCAAAAAAAAGTTATGCAAATGATCAATACAAAAAGGAAGAGATGCTCGACTTTCTTCACTCAACGGGGGCGAAATTTCCAAGATTAAGAATGTGGCCCTTCGCTTTCCTCCACCATTAAAATCGGAACCACAGCTCCTGACCTCATCGACGGAGATTACTACCACCTCGGCCAAGGGCAACTGCAGGCGTTCTTTAAATCGTTTGCATATATATGATATTGTCGTTGAGAACAATAAAACTATTATTCTCCTAAGGTTCACAAAATCGGAGCCGCTGTGTTCCCCACAGCAGCGAGCGAAAAGCAAACTTCGACAGAAACCAACGCCAGAGGAGGGCTGGCCGCGAAGATGCAGCGTGCACGCGCTCTCCGTCCGCGCGGGAGACTTGCAGAGCGCGCGACCCAGCCCTCGCCACTGTCCTGCAAAATCCGCGCCAAACGGGAAAGCGGATAAGAGAGCGCTCAGACACTCGCACGCGCGAAATTCAAAAGCCACCCGGCCCGGCGCCTTTCTGAGGGCACCGGTGACCGCGGCAGCGTCGGGTCCCCTTCGGGGCTTCCCTTCGCGTTTAGAGAAGGCCCGCCACACCCACCCTCGGGCAGCTCCGCCAGCGCTGCTCTGGGGGCCCCCGGCCTCCCACCCTCACACCCCCAGCCCGAGATGGAAGGGCCCTGGGGGCACCGGCCCGCCCACTCACTCGGCTTCTTGGCGCCGTCGCTCCCCGCCGGCAGCTGGTGAACCTCGACGCCGGCCCCTCCGCGCTCCAACACCACGAGGCGCCCGCGCGTGCAGCACATCTGTCGCGTCGCCTCGGTCCTTTGGGGCAGCGCTCTGCGGAGGCCGGCGGCGCTGGGGAAGAGCCAGAGCTGAGTGCCCGGCGGCTCGGCGGAGCGCCGCGGCGCTGCGGGTCGCGACGGCGGGTCCGGCCCGGGAACCGGGCGCACGCCGCCGCGAGCCCTCCTTCGCGGCCTCTGCTCCATCGCGGCTTTCCCGGGCTCCACCGCCGCGCGTCTGCTCTCCGGGTCTCGGAGGAGACGGAGCCCCCGAGAAAACCGCCCGCGGCGTCGCGGTGCTCAGCCGGAGCTAGCGGACCGCGCAGTGGCGTCGAGGAACCGCAGCCTCGCCTGCTCCGCCCCCGCTCAGACGCCGGGCTCGCAACGTGCTGTTTGGGGGCGGAGCCCGCAGCGCCGGGAAGAAACGAAACCGTCGCTCTGGTTCGGGGGCGGGATAGAGAAGGAAAGGGAAAGGGAAACTCACGGAGGGCTTGGAAGGCTGCCAGAGGACGCAGGGTGCTGGCGGACGACGGGATGGGTGGGCAGGGCTGAGCGGACGTCCCCGGGCTCGCAGGGGCCCCTAGAACGCCTGGACCCGGTCGCCTGGGAAGAAACACTGCAGCTCCGCTAGGAGGAGCACTGACACAGCCGACCTGCCGAATTTCCAGGAACCACTGTGGCGAGGAAAGCGGCTCCGCTCAGCCTTCGGTCTGGGGCTCCGCCAGTCGGCCGCGAGGAGACTGAAGTCGAGAGCCGCGCGGCGGGTCCCTCCGCGCGCGCCGCGGTGCCTGGCAACCGCGGAGGCGCTTTCTGTCAGCACCGTTTGCCTTTTCGAGAATCTCTTACACAGGGAGTCAGCCCTGCGCGGTCTTTGGTTTTTTTCCTCCGCTGAGCTTCATGCTGTGGAGGTTAATCCCGCGTTTCGTCAGTATTTGGTCAGTCAGTAGTGATTGTTGGTTGGTAGTTCGGCCGAGGGGTAGCAGTTTGTCCATTCACTGATCCACGGACATTTCCGTTCTTTCCAGTGAATAGAGGGGCTAGGACTTGGGAGCATGGCTTGGGGCGGATATCTGTTTTCTTGTCTTCGGAGTAAATACCTAAAAATGGAACTGCTGTATCGTATGGGAAATGCATGCATGCATATGATACAAGAAACTACCAAACCTTTCCAAACTGCCGTTTTGCATTCCCTCCGGCAATTTATGGGAGTGCCAGTCCCTCCCTCTCTATCCTCGACATTTGGTATTTTCAGTCTTTTTAATTATAGCAGTTGCAGTCGTCTATACGCGTATCTTTTGGGTTTTTTTTTTTTTAAAGGATTTTATATTTATTTGAAAGATTCAGCGAGAGAAGGAACACAAGCAGAGGGAGTGGGAGAAAGAGAAGCAGGCACCCCCCCTGAGCAGGGAACCCGATATGGGGCTCATCGGACCCTGGGATCATGACCTGAGCCAAAGGCGGACGCGGAATGTCTGAGCCACCCAGATGACCCTCTATCTGTGTATCTTACTATGGTTTTCATTTCCATTTCCCTAATGCTTAATGATGTTGAAGCATCTTTTCATATGCTTATTAAGGCTAACCTCTGTCTTTTCCTTGGTGAAGCGTCTATTCACATATGCCATTAATTTGCTTATTATCTCAAAGTTCTTTTCATTTATTACAATACCTTGTGTTATATCTCGTCCTTCATTAGATATGTTTTTCAAATATTTTCTACCAATCTGTGGCTTGTTTTAAAATGTTATGAAGTGTCTTTTGAAGAGCTGAAAGTTTTAATTTTAATGTAATTTATCCATTTTTTTCTTTTACATAGTTAATGCCTTTCTTTTCTTTTTTTCTTTTGTCTTAGGAAATCTTTGCTTAACCCGAGGTTACAGAGATTTTCTTATATGTTATCGTCTACAAGTTTTACAGTTTTAGGTCTTTGTTACATTTCAGATGAATTATTCTTTCTGGCATGAGGAAAGGCTAGAGGTTCATTTTTGTCCTGATTTCCCATTGTTCTACCTAGCCATTCCCCCATTGAATTGCCTTAGCATCTTTGTCAAAACTCTGTTGGCTATGCGCAATTGAGTTTATCTCTGGACTAAATTTACTGTGTCCCCTTGATCTATATTTTTATTTATACTCTAAGACCACACTGCCTTGATTACTGTAGATTATAATTAAGTCTCAAAATCACTTCATTCAAATGCCCACCATTGTCCTTTCTTCAGTGTTGTTTTGGGTGTTATATTTATTTGTTTGTTTTGGCTATTTTAGGTCCTTCCCATTTTTATATATATTTCAGGATAAGTTCATCGATATCTACAAAATGGACTGCAGGGACCTTGAGATTGCACTAAATTAAATCAGTTTGGGAACTGATTTAATTATCAGTGTGTCAAACTGAATAAGTCCGTTTGACACACTGATAATATTGACTCTTGGGTCCATGAGCATATCTCTCCTCATCAATTTCTTTTTTAAGATTGGTTTATTTATTTGAGAGAGAGAGAACTGTGTGCCCACACATGTGGCGCTGGCTGGCATTGAGAGTCTCAGGCCGGCTCTGGAGGTCACAACCAGAGCCAAAACAAGAGTCTGAGGCTTAACCCACTGCAGCACTAGGTGCCCTTCCCCGTTAATTTAAAGCTGTTTTTAATGTCTTTCAGCAATATTTTCTGGGTTTTACTGTATAGTGTAACATGTTTTGTTAAATTTATCCTTAAGTATTTATCTTTTTATAAGTAGTTCTTAAAATTTCAATTTATGATTGTTGTTAATATATGTAAGTACTTAATTTTTATATATTGACCTTGAATCCTGAGACTTTTCTATATTTACTTAACAGTTTTAATAGGTTTTGGTTTGGTTCGGTTGGTATTAGATCTGTTAGGATCTTCTGCAGATAACGATGTAGTCTATAAATAAGATAGTATTACTTTTTCCTTTCCAATCATTATGACTTTTCTTTTTTCTTTGCCCTCTTACATGGAATATACCTCTAGTACAATGTTGTATAAGAAGTGATGAGAAGCACCCTTTCCTTGTTAATAGTTTTGGAAGGCATTTAGTCTCTTACCATTGAATGTAAGGTTAGCTCTTTGCAGGTTCTATCAAGTTGAAAAAGTTTCCTTCTGGTTCTAATTTGCTAAGAATATCATACATAAGTGGCTATTGCAATTGGTCAAAAATTTTTTCTGCCTTTATTGAGGTAATTATATGGTTTTTATCCTTTTTATATTTTGTTGGATATGTTTGATATGTGAAAATCTTAGAAAGTTTTTTTGTGTGTTTCTGTTCATGAGAGATATTTGTAGTTTTCTTTTCCTGTAATGTCTTTGTCTGACATTACATGAGAGGTTTTGACATGAGAGTAATACCAACATTGTACTTAATTGGGCGGTGTTTCCTCTTACTCTGTTTTCTTTTTTCTTTCTAAAAAGGTCTTATTTTTAAGTCATCTCTATTCCCAACTTGGGGCTCAAACTCTTAACTCCCAGATCAAGAGTTGCATGCTCTTCTGACACTCCTCCTCCTCTGTTTTCTGAAAGAGTATGTGAAGAACTACTATAGTAGGGGCACCTGGGTGGTTCAATCTGCTAGCGTCTGTCTTCTGCTCAGGTCATGATCCCAGCATCCTGGAATCTAGCCTGCATAGGCTCCCTGCTCAGCGAGGACTCTGCTTCTCCCTCTTTCTCAGCCACTCTCCCCACTCATTCTCTCGCTCTCTCATTGTCTCTCTCAAGTAAATATATAAAATCTTTAAAAGAAGAAAAGAATTGCTGCGCTGTCTTCCCTAAATATTTAGTATAGCTCATCCATTTGCATTAGAAAAATTTATGTTGGAGTTGAAAGTCCTGAAAAATACAACCTAAAAGTCAAGTGCCTAGGGATCCCTGAGATTTAGAGGTTACCTTTTCCCTTAAAATTCAAAGAGAATACATCGGGGCCCCCATTCCATTTATTAGAGAAACCAGACATGTCCAAAATAAATCTGAAGATTCACTGGGGCTTGTGTTTCTAAGGACCACCCCACATACTAGTGTCCGTAGTAAATTCTCTCTGTTCTATCTATCCTCTGGCAATCCTCCCCTCTTTCCACATCACCACCCTGACATGGACTACACCCCATGGTGTTTCCTTTCCAAAAGTGCCATTGATATATGACATCATCTCTGTATGGTTTGCCATTACAACAGGCATTTATAGAACAGATTACAGTTTAAAATGTAATATAAGATAGAACTAGTGTACAAAATTCATTGGCCATTTACAGTCATATTTCTCTTTCTCCTTTAATTCATTCCATAGCCATCTTGCTAAGACATATTTCATGTCCTTCATTCTCTCCAACTACCAATAGATAGGAGTTCCTGGTTGGGGTTAGAGTTTAGCCAAAATAATGATACATGCATTTCAAATATTCTTGGAACACAGTATTGAGCATAAGTAATTCTTCAATGAATTAATGAATCCTTTAACATTTAGATTTTTCAAATAAATTACTCAGCAGTTGGCTAAAATAAAAATTCTGGAGACATGCTAGAATATAAAATATACATTTACATGCCTTTTACTTTTTCAAACTTAAGCATATCTTTCATATTTACAGACAATGTGTTTATTAGATTTACAATATTTTAAAAAATATGTTAGCAGGGCACCTGGGTGACTCAATGGTTTAAGTTTCTGCCTTCGGCTCAGGTCATGATCTCAGGGTCCTGGGATCAAGCCCCGCATCCAACTCTTTGCTGAGCAGGGAGCCTGCTTCCCTCCACCCCACCTCTCTGCCTGACTCTGCCTACTTGTGATCCCTGTCTGTCAGATAAATAAATAAAATCTTTTTTAAAAAATCTATTAGCTTTTAATATTGTTTATTTTTAAATGATAATTATTGTTCAGGAATAATTTGGTAAAAAAACAAACATTCTGATAACAAATTTAGGGATCAAGAAATGTTGATTCATTTTTAAAAATCACTTTTTTTTAATCCTTCTTGATTCATCATTTTATTGTTTATCCCAACATTTGTCAACTAATTCTACCTAAAACTTGTCAACACTTTGTGCTACTTAGACCTAAGGAAGAACAAAAGAGTTGAAGGATGAGGGCTTAAGGCTCTGAGGCCTCACTGAAACTCGAAGGATCACTGTTGCTCTGTGACTTGGACAGAGACAAATCCTCTGCTGCTGTTGATGGCTACTTGAAGGGCTTCCTCCACTTTTTCCATTGTAGAATATTTAGGAAAGTCCAGAATACTGTGACAGGTCAGCGCTCTTGGGTAATCTGTTTCACGGAAAGTTTCAGGACAGCGAAATATGATTCCCATTTGCTGTTTGCCTCTTACAGGCAGTCTGTCATTTCCCCTAAGAAAAACTAGAAAGGAATAAATTTTGGTTAAGATATTTCATAGAAAGAGCAAAACGTAAAATGAAAGGAAAGAAATTAATCACTTCATTCAATAGATACCACTGAGTACCCTTGTGTAGAGAGAGCCACATAGGGCCATGTAGAACATAGAAAAATTATGACATCTGGTCTTTGTCCTCAGTGAGTTTCCCTCAGTGAGGGAAAATCGCATACATGAGAAGAGCAAGATACATGGAAGTTTAATTTAGCTCAGCTAGGAAGGCTGAGGTGAAGAGGCACTGAGACTGACGGGCAGTACCCAGCTGGGTGAGCAGGGAGACTACAGGGGTCACATCTGGCTAGTTAGTTCTCCAGGAAAGGCAGAAGGAGAAAGCCCAAGAAAAAGTCAGAAGTATGAGGATGTAAGTAAATGCACTGAATGCACAGACAGTGGAATCAATGGGCTGAAGCAAGTTTCCCTCATTAAGAGAGATTAGACAGGGATTGTGGAGAAGTAGTTTAGGTTTGTGAAGTTAGAATTGTCCTCCGATGTCCTCAAGAGCAACAAAAATAGCAAAAAGATATGTATCTACAGAATGACTGAGAAATTGGAAGGGAAACCTTAGGGTTCCCACCAAGAGAAGTTCTCGTATCACAAGCCACAGTTTATTGATTCAGAGCCTTGGCTTTGGATCAGCCTAGTGGGTTCAGAGTCTGTTTCTCACACTTGCCGGCTATCTGAATATAGGCAAACTACTAAACGCATCAAGCCTCTTTTCCTCAGATCTGAAATGAGGAAAAAAAATAAGTACCATACCTCAAAAAATGGCTATGAGGATAAAGGGAGGTGACAGATAGGAAGTGGTCAGTACAATGCTTGACACAGAGTTAAGCACAAAATAAAGGCACTGGTATTATCATCAGTGGAATTGCTACTAGTATTATTTCTAAAATAGTATTAGAAAAATATACATAGTCCTAATTCCATAGGACTTTGATAAATAAAGATAAGAATGTGAGAGTGAAGGCTTGATTAGAAGGCAACTAGTAATATTTATTATTATATTTTTCAATGGGAAACCAGGCGTATATAAGAGAAAGAACATTGATCTAGGAAGCCTGGCTTTGCTATAAACACATATGACCCACAATTAAGAATGACTTCATGGGGGCACCTGGGTGGCTCAGTGGGTTAAAGCCTCTGCCTTCGGCTCAGGTCATGATCCCAGAGTCCTGGGATGGAGCCCCGCATCGGGCTCTCTGCTCAGCGGGGAGCCTGCTTCCTCCTCTCTCTCTGCCTGCCTCTCTGCCTACTTGGATCTTTGTCTGTCAAATCAATAAAATCTTTAAAAAAATAAAAAATAAAAAGAATGACTTCATGGGGCCACCTGAGTGGCTCAGTTGGTTAAGTCTCTGCCTTTGGCTCAGGTCATGATCCCAGGGTCCTGGGATCAAGCCCCATGTCAGGCTCTCTGCTCAGCAGGGAACCTACTTCTTCCCAACTCTCTCTGCCTGCCTCTCGGCCTACTTTGATCTCTCTCAAATAAATAAATAAAATCTTAAAAAAAAAAAAAGATGACTTAAAAAAAAAAATAATGACTTTGTGGTGGGGTGCCTGACTGGCTCAGTCGGAAGAGCATGCTAGTCTTGATCTCGGGGTGATAAGTTTTTTTTTTTTTAAAGATTTCATTTTTTTATTTGACAGACAGAGATGACAAGTAGGCAGAGAGGCAGGCAGAGAGAGAGGAGGAAGCAGGCTCCCCAGCCAGTCGAGAGCCCGATGCAAGATTCGATCCCAGGACCCTGAGATCATGACCTGAGCCCAAGGCAGAGGCTTTAACCCACTGAGCCACACAGGCGCCCTTGGGATGATAAGTTTAAGCCTTATGTTGGGTGTAGAGATTACTTAAATAAATTAATTAATTAAATAAAACATTTAATAATGACTTCATGGCAAATATTCATCTTTTAAAAAGATATGTAATTATAAATCCATCTATTAGTAATACTTACAGAGGAATTTTCTCTTTTCCTCCAGAGTTAATTTGTGGAAAGCTTTCCAAAACATCAGTATAGTTGGATGTGATTTGTGGTATCCTTGATCATATTGTGAATTCTTGAGAAATAGAGGAAGAAAAATGGATTTTAGGGGGAATATATAGAAGTTGTTTGGAAGAAGTGGGGGGACTTTGGTTATCACCAACCTCTTCAAACTGCTTCCAGTCATAATCAGTATTTCCAACCACTGCTGCCATCAGTTCTTCGGGCTGGAAAAGTTTAACAAGTATTTCCTTGTCACAGACTTTATAAAATCCTCTCTGAAATTCCTCATAAACTGCCTTTACAGAGATGTTAAAAATGTAATCAATGCATGCAGAAACATAATCTTTCCTTGTGGGAAGAAAAAAAAAGCCAATTACATATTTCACCACTGACTAAAATATTCTCTATTTTGCCCTTTTAACAATTTCTATTAAGAAAGAAAAGTAAATTATTCAGAGGGAAGTAAAATCCTGTGGTCAGCTGAAGGAAGACACCCTGAAGTGTGTAGCAGAAGGACAAAGACTTTGTTTTGCTGCTCTTTCCCTCCGAGAGAGATATACTTTTAAAACAGTCATCTGTACATGTCATTCTCTGGCTTAAAATCTTTCAAAGGCTTTCTTTCCATTGCCCTTAGAGTAAATTCCAAACTTTTGGATCTGACTACTGCCTGACACAGCAGCCTCTTCCCACTTGGCATTTGAATCTTTGACCTTTGATGGTTGCAGGGTGGGGGGCTCCCGTCTTTATCTTAGAGTTGGGGCCACAGCATGCACTGCTCCCTCGTTACATGCTGACTTCTGTCAACCATCAGAGAGGTCCATAGCAACAGGACAGGTTCTCAGGGTTGGTCCACTGTTCCTTTCTCCCTCCTCTCTCACATCATGTGTCACCGTGTGGAAATCATTTCTGCAAAAGTCTGTCTCCCGGGGCGCCTGGGTGGCTCAGTGGGTTAAGCCTCTGCTTTCGGCTTGGGTCATGATCTCAGGGTCCTGGGATCAAGCCCCACATCGGGCTCTCTGCTCAGCAGGGAGCCTGCTTCCCCCTCTCTCTGCCTGCCTCTCTGCCTACCTGTGATCTTTCTCTCTGTCAAATAAATAAATAACATCTTAAAAAAAAAAAGAAAGTCTGTCTCCCACCTCCTCCCCCCACCCTGATGAATTTCCTGACAGCAGGAAGAAGGTATGTCCACCTGACAGCGACCAGAAACATGGAAGTCTCCCACCCTTTGAGCAGCTTCAGGGACTGCCCTAGCGGAGTGTCCTATCTGACTGCCTTCTGCCATCCCCTGGAACCAGTAAATGGTAAATGCTGGTAAATGGTTAACAACCAGTTCTCTAGAGAGAAGAAAATGGTAGGGAACCCTTATTTGCAGCATTTGCCAGTTTTGTGGTGTAAATATTCCCACCATGGCTGATTTCATGCTACTAATACCTCAATAATAAACTCTCAACATTTTTGAAAAATGAACATCAGCTCTCACAAGCAGATGCCAGCTGGTTCCAGCATGACACTACTGTAAATCTCTTAACTTTCAACACGATGCTCATCCTTACTGACATCATATTACATAATAATTTATTTATATATGGTCTTTCTGCCCCACTGGAATTGAAGCTCCAGGTTTTTGTCTGTTTCACAGCTGTCTCTCTGACACCCAGAATAGGACCTGGTACAGAGGAAGGGCTCAAAAATAATTGTTAAGTGAATAATTAATGAAAAGTTCTGCAAAGGGAATATTTAATCCTGACTCCTTTTCCCCGTTCCCTTAACCTGTAAACTTTTTATCTTTCTCAGAGATGAGGAGCTAAAATGATCATCTGAAAAGCTAAAATACATGTATAAATTACAGTGATAACAAACACGTTATGTGTACTCACAGCAGATGTTCTAAGTCTCAAAACTTACTTGTTGCTTTGGTCTACAGGTTTAGAGATCCCATTTGGAATTAAATCAACATCCTTTTTGTCCCAGTGTATCTGTAACCAAAATATATTTAGTACCAAATATGAAAGAAATAATTCAACGGTAGGGGACACGGGCAGGTCATCCCACTGAGGGGCCACTTTAGCATAAAGATTATTTCTGAGTTAAAAGCAATCAAAACCCAGCAGAATCAGAAAAAAATAACAAAATTTTTAAAACCTCCAACAGATTCAGGAACAGCTCTTCGCCTCCCCCCGCCACAAGTGTCTGAAAATAATTTAGATAGAGGATCTGCTCCAGGAAGAGAGCTACCACCACAGACAGCTACATAGACTCTGAACTAGGCATGGTGGATAGAGAGGAACCTAGCAAGGCCCATTTGATCGAAGTCCTCTATGTTGGGGCACCTGGGTGGCTCAGCTGTTAAGCGTCTGCCTTGGGCTCAGGTCATGATCCCAGGGTCCTGGGATTGAACACCGCACTGGGCTCCCTGCTTGGCAGGAAGCCTGCTTCTCCCTCTCCCACTCCCCCTGCTTGTGTTGCCTTTCTTGCAGTCTCTCTGTCGAATAAATAAATAAAATCTTAAAAAAAAAAAAAAAAAAAGCCCTCTATGTCGCATTGTTTCTGAGCTGCCCAACAAACATTTGTTTACCAAACATTAGCTCTTTTTCATCTTCCTGTAAATTGCATTTCTTCTCTCTGAAGTCCTAGGCCCCTACTTTTCCTTAGTTCAGAATGACATATATACGTCATTTTGCCTGTCTTTGGAATTCCCACGTCTGGATGGATTCCTTGCACATACAAAATTAAATCTGATATTCTCCTTTAATCTTTGTCATGTCAATTTGATTCTTAGTCCAACTAGAAGGACTTTGAAACAATAAATTCTTCCTTCCCAATACAACGACAAAACCATTATTGCCAGGACATTCTTCCCTATAACTATAAATAACTGGGAACTAAATAATTATGTAGTTCAGCCTTTTAAATACATATAAAAATTAAAAAGCCTACCCTGTATATGCTGTATATAGTCTTAAGCATTTAGTGGTTTACGTTGTTTACACTGATTGCATAATTGCTGCATTTTCACTTTCTTTGAGACTATATTATATATAAACATGAGGTATCAAAGGAGGAGCAGGTGGGCGGAAAGTCATATAATACAGAAGTGAAATATGCTCAAAAAAGGAATCCCAAGGGGGCAGGGTAGAAAATTTTTTAAAAAAGAAATCCCATATTTAAGGTAATATAATAAAAATTATTCTAAAAAACAGATGAAAGCTAAACTACATTGGTACTCACTGAAAAATATATGCAAAGTTCTTCTCCAATGTCATCAGCTTCATTTAGAACTTGCAAATTCCTAATGAAAATTTTCATTTGAAAAGTAATATTTAATTAAAAAAATAAAAATTATATTCTCGATCTTCTCAAATTTCAAAAATAACAAATGTTCAGTAGAAAAACTCTTGAACAATAAAGAAATGTATAAAATGCCATGTAAATGTCCTTACCTTCCTGCTCCCTCTTCTTAGAGTTAACCTTGTTTTACAGTTTTGTTGGGCCACTGCTAATATATAGACACTGCTGTGTCTTGATGGAAATTACAGAAAGGAACCCCTTCCTCTAGACCAGTGATTCCCTATCAGGGGAGATTTTGACCCCTAGAGGACATTTGGCAAAATCTGGAGATATCTTTGGTTGTTACAATTAGGGGGAAGGTCACTACTGGCATCTAGTGGGTAGATGCAGGCACCTTAGCTGTTAAATATCCTACGACGCCCAGATCAGCCTTCCACAACAAAGAATTATCTAGCCCCAAATCTCAGGTGTTGCCAAGGCTGAGAAACCCTGTTCTCTAGAGTGTCAGGGCATATAGTGTAAATTCAGGCAGTTTACTCTTACACAAATAGTACGTCAGAAGAAAATCCCTTTCAATTTGTTGCCAACTGTGTATTTTATGAAAAACTTTTTAACATTTGCCAGTCTGTAGGCACAAAAAGGACTTCTCATTTTCATTTATATTTCCTTAAGTACTAGGAAGATTGAGCATATTTTCATTTTTTTGATTAGCCATATATGTGTGTGTGTGCGTGTGTGTGTGAAAAACACATACCCTCAGCCATATTTATCTGTGATGACACACACACATATATATTTATATTTATATATCGGCAATACTAATCTTTTGTCTTATCATCTATGTTGCTAGTATTTTCCTCACAGGATATAGTTTACCTTTTAACTTAGAACAAGTATTTTTCAATACTTAAAAAGTTGATGACATGCTGATGAATTTAAATAAATTAAATGACAGTGCTTGCGTCACTCCATTGGTTAAGCATCTACCCTCGACTGGGGGCTTGATCCTGGGATTCAAGCCCCACATCTGACTCCCTGATCTGCGGTGGGGGGGCCTGCTTCTCCCTCTCCCTCTGCCTGCTTCTCCCCCTGCTTGTGCTCTCTCTCTCCATCAGATAAATAAATAAAATCTTTTAAAAATTAGTTGCTTAATTAATTAAATGACTAAACATGATTTATGAAAATAAACATAGCATGCATGGTTCTCATTAAAAATATTATTTCCAGGGCACCTGGGTGGCTCATTGGTTAAGCATCCTACTCTTAATGACCTCAGGGTCATAGGATTGAGCCTCACTGGGCTCTGGGCTCAGTGTGGAGTCTGCTTGAAATTCTCTTTCTCCCTCTCTCTCTCTGTCCCTCCACCCTTGCTGTCTGTCTTTCTCTAAATGAATAAATAAAATCTTTCAAAAAAAAAAGAATACTATGTACAGTTTCCATCTAGATAAATTTAAGATACTAGGCTCTGTTGTAGGTTGATAATTAGAAGAGCACTTAGCTTTTCCTTATTCTTGAAGGCATACTTTATTATAAGTCTGGCTAAGATTCAAATTCATTAAAAGAGTATACATTTATAGAAATTGAAGACCTTGTCTCTGTGTGTATGCATGATTAACATCATTTGTTCCTGAATAACTGAGACTTAACATAATTCTGGAAAAATACTACTTACTTTCCCAGAAGAGGACTGAGTTCTTTTAAATCTTGCAATGATGGCTTCTGGCCCAGAAGTTTCTTAAACAGAGCCAGTGGAAAAGGAAGGTTGGCAACATTTGAGTTGTTTAGGGAGAGTCCACACAGGATCCCAAAAAGGAAATATCTCTTCTTTTCAAATACAGGCTGGAAAAGGAGAAGAAAAAAAATCCCTAAAGTATTAGAAATAATCAATAATGCAAAGGGATAATTAGATTAGTAAAAATTGGTTTTGGTTTCCTTTTCTAAAAGTCACAAATTAGGAAAAAGTGGGTTTCAGGAAAAGAAAGTTTGAGCTTCTTACACAGGCTTTGTTACAATTTAAATTTCTTCCATAAGATAAAATATAAACTAATAGTTCAGAATATTAAATAAATGAATCTACTTTTTGTTACTGAAAGTATATCTGGAATATTAAAAAAAAATACGCTCGGATAGCCTTATAAGCCAAGGTTGTCATTATTTAATGTTATCATCTTTGCCTTCAAATTCATGTAGAAAAAAGACACAGCAGAAGGAAGAGTACTCTTTATCTGCACTTTCATTGTGCATCAGGCATGTCATGTGCGTCAGACAAGTGTGTCCCCTTAGGTGATACTGCCCTCAGCCTAGGTGTGCTAATAGGGACAAGCATATGGGTCAGGGAAGGTGACTGATGCTGTTGACAGTGAAGGTGGGTGGAAAGAAGGAAAGAGTCCTGATGAAACGGCTTTACTCTTTGCACTTTGTAGTCCCAGATGAGGGAAAACACTGGCCACCTCTTGCCGGACCATCACTAGAGTGCAGCCAAGAGACAACTAACCTGAAAATCCTAAATGCATTTTTAAAAAATAGTTTATTTACTTATTTATTTACTTATCAGAGAGAGAGCACAAGCAGGGGGAGCTCGGCAGGCAGAAGGAGAAGCAGACTCCCTGCTGAGGAGGGAACAACACGGGATTTGATCCCAGGACCCTGGGATCATGACCTGAGCCAAAGGAAGATGCTTAACCAATTAAGCCACCCATGCATCCCTCTAAATGCATTTTTAACTTTTATGCTTATAATAGCTGTAAGAAGTAAATAGAGCACGTAGATTGAGGGTATTGCATGAGTAGCCCAATGTCATTCACCTGCTAACGGCAAAGCTGGCCCTGAAATTTATATAAAATTCTAAGAAATTCAAAGTACTCCAGAATGACAAAAATCAGATCAGTGGCTGTGTGGGCATGGGGCAGGAAGTGTGTGGAGGGTAGAATTAGAAAGGCGTTTGAGGAAATTTGGGGGAATGATGAATATGTTCATTATTTTGATTGTGGTGATAGTTTCATGGATATATTTGTAATCAAAACTTAGCCAAATTGGGGCTCCGGGGTGGCTCAGTGGGTTAAAGCCTCTGCCTTCGGCTCCGGTCATGATCCCAAGGTCCTGGGATTGAGCCCCACATCGGGCTGTCTGCTCAGCAGGGAGCCTGCTTCCTCCTCTCTCTCTCTCTGCCTGCCTCTCAGCCTACTTGTGATCTCTAACTGTCAAATAAATAAATAAAATCTTTAAAAAAAAAAAAAAACTTAGCCAAATTGAACATATGACGTGTAAGTTATTGTATCTCAAATATACTTCATAAAAGCTATTTAAAAATTTAACATGCAAAAAAAAATTTAACATGCATAGAAGCAACTGGGGATCTTATAGAATACATGCTCTGATCTGGGGTGGGACCTGAGATTCTGCTTTTCTTTTTTTTTTTTTTTTAAAGATTTTTATTTGTTTATTTGACAGACAGAGATCACAAGTAGACAGAGAGGCAGGCAGAGAGAGAGAATGGGAAGCAGGGCCCCCACCGAGCAGAGAGCCCCATGTGGGACTCGATCCCAGGACCCCGGGACCATGACCCGAGCCGAAGGCAGCGGCTTAACTCACTGAGCCACCCAGACACCCAAGATTCTGCTTTTCTAATAGCCCCTAAGTAATTTACATTATTATTATTATGGTTTTTGTATTGCAGTATATGGTATACTTTTTCTGTCCTGGAAAACTGTAAGAAAATAAGACTTACACTGACAGGAAACCACATGTAAGAACCTTCTTCAGGATATATGAACATTCCATATTCTGTCTTGGTCATCTCTTCAAATATATAGTAGAAGAACTCAGCTATCACCCCGTACCCTGGAGAACGTATTTCTTTAATAAATTCAATCTGAGGAAAGAGAACACATTCACAGGCTCAGATTTAAAATAGGATGCCTTGATCTTCGTGAAAGAGTTTCCCAAACCTCCTGCCATCATCAGAATTCCTGGAATCCCATATCCCTTCAATCCCACACCTCACCGCAATCTGTTCTCCCTCAATTTCCTGCTGAGCAGCAGATGCCGTGAACCTAGTCACAGACAGATTAGTGTGTGTGTGCGTCCTCTACACCGCCACATGAACCAAGTAAAGAGGGATTCTCGCAAGACTAAGCATTCACCAATTATTTTGACCAGAGTCTCAAACAACATTTTGATGTGCTTCAGGTCCCTGGTTCTTCCGTCTTACTGTCTATCTTCATCTCATCATTCAGATTTCACAACTTTGGCTCCAGTCAATAGCTTTTTCTCCTGCCTCTTCCCTCATTAGAACTTCTGACAAATTACCCTCCCAGTCCCCCTGGCTTTAGCACCTTTGAAGGAACCATCAGACCAGATGGCCCATAGCTCTCATGTATGAACTATCCTTTTATTTTTCTTTCTTCAGTTCTACTATTATTTCCTTTTTACTTTACTTTTCTGAAGATTTTAGTTTTAAGGAATCTGTACACCCAACATGGGGCTCAAACTCACAACCCTGAGATTGAGAGTTGCATGCTCCACCAACTGGCTGAGCCAGCCAGGAGCCCCTTATTTATTGTTTTAAATATTTTTGAAAAAATTCATTTTTTAATAATATTTCAACTTATCACTATTCACACTGAACATGTATGGCAGCTTAACCTACCCAAGTATGAAGTCTGAGAAGCCAAAACTGTTCTAGCTTTTTAAAAAGTTATGCTGTAGGAAATGTCCTTCTGTAAAATCTACCTTTATGGCCAATATTGTCCCAGTTTTCCTGTTACTACTCTAACTACTTTTCTGCTTCCTTTCCTGGCCAATTTCTTTGTCTCTTATTTGTTTTCTTTTAAAGATTTTATTTTTCTTTATTATTTATTTTTTAACTTATTTATTATTTCTTTATTATTATTTTTTTTATGTTTTTCCATCTGTTTATGAGGACTGACAGATACTGAAATAGCAAATGCCTTCCAACAATGAAATGTAAACAGCAGAACAATAATTCAACAGGATATTTGTTGTTTTGTTGTTGATATTTTGTTGTATTCTCAAAATCTTGATTTTATGTTGCTATCTACAACACAAGCATCTTTTTCTGCAAGTAAAGTAATTCCTTGTATGGTAGGGGGGAAAAAAACCATAACCACTATTCATGGTGTTCCACAGAGAATGCAGGCTTCTGGATGTCACATCACTAGAACAAATCCAAGAACCACCATCCTAGGTGGTTCTCTAGGTTCTCCCATCTCTAGGGGAGCAGGCTCTATAAAACCTCAGTGACAGAAGTCATCACAAGAAAAACCGCTGTTAGGGAGAGGTTAACCATCCCATCTCCTGAGTCGTTCGGAATCCTGGCGGCTGCATAATTGATCTGCTTGCTGGAAGACATTCAGGTTTCAGAGGCTGACCCCAAGGTGACACATATTTAATATTTATTTATTTTTAAAGATTTTATTTATTTATTTGACAGAGAGAGATCACAAGTAGGCAGAAAAGCAGGCAGAGAGAGAGGAAGGGAAGCAGGCTCCCCGCTAAGCAGAGAGCCCAAGGCAGGACTTGATCCCAGGACCCTGAGATCATGACCCGTGCCGAAGGCAGCGGCTTAACCCACTGAGCCACCCAGGCGCCCTAATATTTATTATTTTTGACAGAGAGAGAGCATGTACTCTCACAGGGAGGGAGGGGCAGAGGGAGAGGGAGAGTCTGAAGCAGACTCCCTGCTGAGTGTGGAGCCTGAAGCATGGCTCATTCCCATAACCCTGAGATCACAACCTGAGCCAAAATGAAGAGCTGGACACTTAATTAGCTTTTTTTTTTTTTTTTTTTTTTGTAATATAAGCATCACTAAGCCCCACTAGGCATTCTCTTTCTCCTTTCTTTGCCTTAAGATTATATCTCTGCCACCCCTCACCTGACTCCCTGGCCATACACTACCATCTCATCTCCAAGTGCCCACCTTACGTTCTACCTGGATATCCCAATAACAAATGAAGCTTACTTCCACTTTTCCAATTTCTCCTCACTTAAACCAACAAGTCTGCCTTCACTGTGGTCAGGACCCACACATATCGGGCTTTGACAATCTTGCCTTGTTTAAGAGTCTACATGTTGATTGGATCTACCTTGAAGTTCACCTTCCTACCTCTCTGTATCTCTTATGGATGGAGTAATTCTCGATTGATTTCCTCATAAAGAAGATTTAAAAGAAAGTGGATACTTAATGAAATATACAACTACATAGTCTGGCTTATAAAATAGTTTGTTTGCCATTCAGTCCCAGGTTGGGATATATCCCTCTCTTGGCTGAGCCCAACCTCTAGGTTCTGGTTTCTTCTCTGAGAACCTAAGTCTCCTTCTTATGGCTTATACCAGGAAAATCACTCCCACTGGACAGAGTCCAGCTTTTACCTAAAGAGTTACTCATTATTTTATGGCCTCAATAGGGCAGATGATCTGAGATAAACACAATACACACCCTACATGTACCCACAAAGGACAAAGTGAAAGATGACTAGAATTAGAAACAATATACTGGGTACTCTATGACTAAAACAAGAGCCAAAATGTAGGAAAAGTATCTCTACCTGCTGCTTGTTGATTGCATCAATATGTTTTACCCTACTTGATCCATGTCTGTGGTGTGTGACTTTGCAATTTCTTTCTCCAAAGAGGCTGAATATATTTCATCAGCCCTTGACTTGGTTTCAGCCACGTAACTTGCTTTGACTAAACCATGTTAGTTGTGTGATTGGATTTGCTATCCTATACCTTTGGCACAGAAGTGAGAAGAACATGCATGCTGGTCCCAGGAAGATGAAAAGCACAGGAAACAGCGACACGGCCCCAGCCAAGCTTAATCTAGCCTAGATCAGCCAGTTCCTGCCTAATTCCCAAACACATGAATAAGAGCAGACAAAAATCTACAAATTGACCCAAGTGAATTCAACCTAAATTAGGAGATCCTTAGCTGAATTTCAGATCTCTATAATAAATTATTGTCTTTTTAACGTCATTAAACTTTAGGATGGTTCATTATGCAGCACTTTTGTGGCTATAGGCAATTAATAGTTTACACAGAATCCCAACATTCAATTAAACATCCCATAGCTTTTCTCTAAAGGGTAAGCAAGGAATTACTATTTTTTATTTATTAGGTAATATCTTTGCCCAATGTGAGGCTCAGTCTCTCAACCTCAAGATCAAGAGTCACATACTCTACCAACTTAGACAGCCTGGCACCCCAGAATTCTAGAAACCTACAGCTGATAACTATAGGTGCAAAAGCAGGCTCTTCCTTTGCTGTATTATACAAATATTTCCCCTTCACATTAGTAAAAATGTCCAAAGAGACTTTTAATTTACCACTAATCCTTTACAGAGGTTGGTGTCTTCAACTTGGTTTAACTGACGCAGAGCATCTTCAACTAGGTGACTTCGTCTGACTCTAAGTATAAATGGAAGGGATTCATTGAACTGAAGAATTCCTTGCCCCCGATCCAGGTATTCTCTCTGTTTTAAGTCCTAAAAAAAACAAAAAACAAAAAAACAAAGAATAAAGAAAGAAATATTTTAGGAATCTCACAGAACACTATGAAGTGTTTACTGTTTCAAATAAATGTAGTCTGCATGGCATCCGCTCATGCCTACTATTGCTATATACATTGCTATATACTCAGATTGTAATTATTTAGGAAAAAAAGGCCATCATATCTACACTATACTATGGAAGATAAGGAGATCCCAGGATCTGTGAAACCATGGCATCTAGGAATTATATTCACGGGATTAGTCACCATGGAGGTACAGCTAAGTAATTACAAGCGATCTCATTCATAGTAGACATGATCCTTAAAGGCAATAGCGTTATTCGATACACTGAAACATTCATCCACCATGTCTTAAGAATCAGAGTTTTAGCACCATAATCCCCAAGAATATAAGGGTAGCATAGGAGCTCAAGGATGATGTTAAAGTAGGAAAAAGATCAGAGGAAAGACTTGCTCAGAGAAGATCCACTCTTGTTCAAATAACTGTGATCCACCCACCTGATTCATAGGGGAGCCCTCTAAAAATGTGCCACCAGTGGCCTCACTTTTTACCTGCTCTCAGTCACTCTACATAGTACTTCCATTTAGCTTTTCTGAATTTTCAACATTTCCTTATACTCTAGTCAATATCTTATTTCTGCTGAACCCCCTCAGATTAGAAATCTAGTATTGGACTTACTAGACTTGCTTTGAGCTTTAACACTTCTCTAGGGCTTCTGCTATAACCTAAGGACAAAAAGGAGTATTAGGACTTGTAAACCATTGTAGCTGTCTTTGAGACCTGTCCCGCGAACTGTGACAACAAGACACGTGGATAATAGCTATCCTATTCCAGGTTTCCAGGCTGGGTGTAGTTACCCTTAACAGCATTCTTACAAGCATCTCAGAGAAGGGTGTGTGTGACTCTGGGCTTGGGAAAGCCTGTTCCAGATCTCTGCCACTACTATAACTTGAGAAATTATACATGATTCCACTAGATTCTTCTGGTTTTTCCTGAATATGTTCATTTTAAAAAAGTTCCAGGTTTGTAGGGAGATGAAACAGGTGGCATTTCTGGTCCTTCCTGATTACAGGTCACCTATTCTGGTGGCCCAGGAGTCTGCGGCTCTGGGACACTTCAGCAATACTGAATGCTGAGCACCACGACCGGTGGCTCTGAGTGACAGGAAGTGGCCAGCAGCATCCTTCACTCACTATAGCAGGGAGAGTATATGTGGCCTGCTGTAGCCCCAACTTTCTTTCACCTAACCGAGAATTAGGCAGAAAACATGCATTTTTTTCTTATTTTCCAGTTGTTCTACTCCAATTTCCCATGTATTGGTTTCCTCTTTCCACATTTATGCATGTGAAGTGATAATATAGTTTGGAGTTTACAGTTTGGAATATGCCCATCCTCTCTCCTTTGGAGGTCAGGATTGTGGAGTCTCCTTTCTACTTTCACCCATCACAACTACAACTGAGAGTTTTCTTGTACTCAGACCTTTCCCGATCCTTCATCATATCCAAGCTGCCTGATTCCTCTATAAACACAGCCCTCACTAACCCCTCACTACCAGTAGACCTGCTACATTGAATACTGCCGTAGAAGAAAATACTGCAAGGGAAGGACCAGTTTAAAGGAAACATAATTTCTCCCATTACCAGGGATGTTAGGAAAATGTAAAAAGAGGTGGCTGGGAAACAAAAGAAATCTTGTAAACATGCCGATGACAGACACTAATAATAGTAACACGAGGGAGAGTCTTTACCTATGGAATGCTTTTAGCAGGATGTACCTTGCCCACCTAGGTTGTTTAACATAAATAAAGCTGGAAGTTATGGATTTATGGGGCATGGATCATTGGGAAATGTCACACAAGCTGCATAATTAAGAGTATCAAAGAAATGTTTTATAATTGAAGTGGCTCCTTTTCTGCATATGATGTCCCAGACTTATCCATGTTTCATGTAGATGGCCTGTATCCTTTAAATTATTAATAAAAGGAATGGGTATGATTTCTGATTCCCGTGAGTTTGGGTTTTATTTAAGATTTTATTTATTTACTTGAGAGAGAGAGAGCATGAGAGGAGAGATCAGCGGCTGAAGCAGACTCCCCGCAGAGCAGGGAGCCTGATGTGGGACTCGATCCCAAGGCTCCAAGATCATGACCTGAGCCGAAGGTAGTCGATTAACCAACTGAGCCACCCAGGCGCCCCTGATTCCCATGAGTTTTTAAAGTATAAATAGGAACCTTTTCTGAGGAATAACCTAGACAGACCTCAGCAATCAAAACATGTTTGGAAAATCTTTAGCATAATGTCTGGGAGTGGGGTAAGCACTCAAATACTTAACTGAGAATGAACGCTAATGGTGGTTAAGAGAGATGAAATAGTATGTAAATATTCTGTGGGAATAATTCAACGACTCGAAAAGAAGCAGAAGGAAGAGAGTAAATGGGAAACAGAATAAACTCACTGATTGACTCATAGCCATTATTTGGGAATTAAAAAATATCAGACGGAGTTATATATCAAGCTCCAAGCTCTTAAGCAGATATGAAATCCAAACACTAAGATCACAGTAGTAACTAAAACTGGCTAGAGGATGGGGCCCCTGGGGGGCTCAGTGGGTTAAAGCCTCTGCCTTCGGCTCAGGTCATGATCCCAGGGTCCTGGGATGGAGCCCTGCATCCGGCTCTCTGCTCAGCGGGGAACCTGCTTCCCCCCACTCTTTCTCTCTCTCTCTCTCTCTCTTTCTCTGCCTACTTGTTATCTGTCAAATAAATAAATAAATAAAATCTTTAAAAAACAACAACAACTGGATAGAGGAGGAGAGGAACGGGAGAGAGAAAGAGTGGTTACTAGATCATTTCAGTATTTGCTCACAGAAGGAAAACAATGGGTATTATCTAAAGTGAGGACTCAGACATTATATAATAATGAGAAAACCATTTAAAATTAGCCAAAAATAATCATGATTAACCTGTTCAGTTGAAAAAGAGCACAAAGCTTGATAACACTCTGCATTGATTATAGTGTGTATGTTACTGGTAGTAACAAATTAGTACAACCTCACTGTATAGTGATTTGGCAACATTTAATAATTAAAGAAAAAGGCTTAAGCATCATTCTACTCTCCTATATGAATGTAGCCAAATGGTCCAGGTTGATGAGGAAAAGATCTTTACAGAATTCAATTAATAACTTTGGAAGGAATGATATGATTAGAAATAATGCTGTTTTGCAAACCTCAACCAAAACAACAGAGAGAATTACTAAATAAAGTGTTAGCGGGAAGCATTAGGAGAGAAGAATCATGTGGTCACCACCCAAAGCCACTGACAAATCTCAGCATGAATAAGAGTGAAACAACCGGAAACAATGCACTGAAGTATAGAAAGGTGAAAGGAAATTGGGTCTGGGATTTGCTTTAAAATACTTCAGCTGAAATAATAACAACCACAAAACCAACAAAGGTGATCCATGGGGAAATCGTTGATGGGCAAAATGTTGATGATGACTGGAACTTTGTGATGGGGTTCATTACACCATTATCTCTATTTTGTATATGTTTGTAATTTTGCATAATAAAAAAAAAGTAGAGCATACATACCAGCATTTTCAAATGGGACTCAGCTTGAAATAATTGAATCTTGGATGGCAAATTAAAAATAAATGGAAAATTACTGAAAATAATGGGACTGAGGTTTTCTGCAGGTATCTAAAAAATAACAAGAGATAATAGCTTTAATAATTCAAAGGGAAAAATTTTCATTCCTTTACCTCATCTTTTTTTTTTTTTTTTTAAGATTTTGTTTATTTATTTAACAGACAGAGATCACAAGTAGGCAGAGGCAGGCAGAGAGAGAACCCAGCTCCCTGCTGAGCAGACAGCCCGATGCGAGGCTCGATTCCAGAACCCTTGATCCCAGAACCCTGAGATCATGACCTGAGAGGAAGGAAGAGGCTCAACCCACTGAGCCACCCAGGCGCCCCACCTCATCATTTTTAATTGTTTCCCTCTATTCTTTTGGCAATCTATTTTTTAAAATTCAAAGTACCTAGAAAACTTTCTAAGAAAATGCATCTGTTTTGTGAGTTAAAGGTGTTTAGGTTTTCAGTGATCATCTAATTTAGCAATTCAGCATTGCAATGAAGAAATGTCCAGGGCGCCTGGGTGGCTCAGTGGGTTAAGCTGCTGCCTTCGGCTCAGGTCATGATCTCAGGGTCCTGGGATCGAGTCCCGCATCGGGCTCTTTGCTCAGCAGGGAGCCTGCTTCCCTCTCTCTCTCTCTGCCTGCCTCTCCATCTACTTGTGATTTCTGTCAAATAAATAAATAAAATCTTAAAAAAAAAAAAAGAAATGTCCAAATCTTGATTTATCAACAAGATACCCAGCTACTAATGTGTCCTATAAAGGATGAAAATTTTCAGAAATAAAAATTTTAGTCTTACCAGGTTTTTATTCCTAAAGAACAGCCTTCTTGTACTTTCACGAAAGATCACCTCATTGGGGAATTCATCTATGATGAAAGTATTTTCTGGTAGTCGACAGTTAGCTGTGTTTACCTTAGAGAACACATGACTTGTGAATTTCATTTTCTATTAATATATTATTTAATCTATTATATTTATGGTTATCATATAGATAATTAGAATAGAGCTCTATAAACCCAATGCATTTGGCATTGATAAAATAGAATTCTATAAAACTTCCAATTTTTGATCTATAATTTATCCAATTTTCATAAATACTGTAAAAGATAACAGATGTTGACAATGGAGACTAGTAAACCAGTTCTTGGGGCACAGATATACTGGAAACAATTTTGAAATCTTAGGAATAAAATCCAAGTGCTTTTGACAAAATTAGTCTTTTCTCCATTAATTAATGAATATTATTTTAGCATACACTATTTGCCAGGTGTGGAACAAAACATAAACTAAAAATTCTCCCTGCTGACACACAGATTACTATCTAGTATAGTAGTCAGCAAACTCTTTCTTAAATCCAAACAGTAAATATTTGTGCTTGGGACCATAGAGTCTCTGGTGCAACTATTCAACCCTGACACTCTGAAGAAGAAAATAGCCTTAGAGAATACGTAAACAAGTGAGTGTGGATGTGTTCCAATAAAACTTTAATAACAAAAACATGAGGCTGCCCATATGTGTAGATTACCAACCCATGACCCAGGGCCTGATAAGTAAAAATAAGTAATCTGGTATGGAGGACACAGTTTCTGATTGGAGAAGGACTTGAGGGGTTCAAGAAGGTTTCCCAGAAGAAGCAATTCTGGAAAATCAATGATCTAAATAAGCCTCTATCAAATCAAACTAATCCAAAAGATGCAAGGCAGGATAATAGAATCTAAGAATATAAATTAAGAAAGTAAAGTGAAAACACAACCTATGAAATGGGGGGAAATATTTGCAAATTACATACTTGAGAAGGAATTAATATCTAAAATATATACAGAACACATGCCACTGAGCAAACAAAAAAAAAACATCTGATTTTAAAATGAGAAACTGAATAGCTGTTTTTCCAAAGAAGACCTACAGATCTCCGACAGGTACAGGAAAAGATGTTCAACATCACTAATCATCAGAGAAATGCAACCCAAAGCTACACAATGAGAATGGCTGTCATCAGAAAGACAAGAAAGACAAGAGGTAAGTGTTGGCAAGGATATAGAGAAAAGGGAACCCTTGAACATTGCACGTAGGGCTGTTAATTGGTGCAACCCCTGTGGAAAACAGTATGGAGGTTCCTCAAGAAATTAAAAATAGAACCACCATATGATCCAGCAATCCCACCTCTGGGTATATTAAAAAAACATTCATCTGGATAAGTATATTCATTTCAAAGAATATGAAATCAGTGTCTCAAAGAGATACATGTACCCCCCATGTTCAATGCAGCATTTTTTACAAAAGCCAAGACACGGAAACAAGCATCCTGGATGGATGAATGGATAAAGAAGATGTATATATACCCTAAATATTATCTGGCCATGACACAGAAGGAAATCCTGCCTTTAAGACAACATGGGTGGAGTGGACTTGCAGGACATTATTTTAAGTGAAATAGCTTAGAGAAAGAAAAATACATATGTATGAGCCAAACTCAGAAACACAAAGTAGAATGGTGGCTGTCAGGGGCAAGGGGATGGGGGAAATCGGGGACTATTGGTCAAAGGGTACAAGCTTCCAGTTATAAAATGAATCAGTATACCAAATAAGTATAAGTGTATCAAAGCAATGTATTGCACACCTTAAACTCACACAATGTTATATAATTATATCTCAATAAAGCTAGGTAAAAGGAAATATACTACTTTAGAAATAATCAGTGCATTAACACTTCAGCACTAATTTTATACATAATATTTTCTCCTATTGGGATTGATATTGTGTGGAGAAATGGATTTTGATTGTATTTGGCAATTTATATTTATAAAATCATCTTATCTTAGCTAATTATTTTTTTATTTTTTATTTATTTTTATTTTTTTAAAACATATAATGTATTATTAGCCCCAGGGGTAAAGGTCTGTAAATTGCCAGGTTTACACACTTCACAGCACTCACCATAGCACATACCCTCCCCAATGTCCATAACCCCACCATCCTCTCCCTTCCCCCCACCCCCAGCAACCCTCAGTTTGTTTTGTGAGATTAAGAGATTTTTTTGGTTTGTCTCCCTCCCGATCCCATCTTGTTTCATTTATTCTTTTCCTACTCCCCATACCCCCCCATATTGCATCTCCACTTCCTCATATCAGGGAGATCATATGGTCGTTGTCTTTCTCTGATTGACTTATTTCGCTAAGCATAATACCCTCTAGTTCCATCCACGTCATCGCAAATGGCAAGGTTTCATTTCTTTTAATGGCTGCATAGTATTCCATTGTGTATGTGTGTGTATATATATAGATAGATAGGTATCCATCTATCTATATATATATATCACATCTTCTTTATCCATTCCTCTGTTGATGGACATCTAGGTTCTTTCCATAGTTTGGCTATTGTGGACATTGCTGCTATAAACGTTCAGGTGCGCATGCCCCTTCAGATCACTACATTTGTATCTTTAGGGTAAACACCCAGTAGTCCAAATGCTGGGCCATAGGGTAGCTCTATTTTCAACTTTTTGAGGAACCTTCACGCTGTTTTCCAGAGTGGCTGCACCACCTTACATTCCCACCAACAGTGTAGAAGGGTTCCCCTTTCTCTGCATTCTCACCAGCATCTGTCATTTCCTGACTTGTTAATTTTAGCCATTCTGACTGGTGTGAAGTGGTATCTCATTGTGGTTTTGATTTGTATTTCCCTGATACCGAGGGATGTGGAGCACTTGTTCATGTGTCTGTTGGCCATCTGGAAGTCTTCTTTGCAGAAATGTCTGTTCATGTCCTCTGCCCATTTCTTGATTGGATTATTTGTTCTTTGGGTGTTGAGTTTGATAAGCTCTTTATAGATTTTGGATACTAGACCTTTATCTGATATGTCATTTGCAAATATCTTCTCCCATTCTGACAGTTGTCTTTTGGTTTTGTTAACTGTTTCCTTTGCTGTGCATAAGCTTTTGATCTTGATGAAATCCCAATAGTTCATTTTTGCCCTTGCTACTGTTGTCTTTGTGATGTTCCTAGGAAGAAGTTGCTGTGGTTAAGGTCAAAAAGGTTGCTGCCAGTGTTATCCTCAAGGATTTTGATGGATTCCTTTCTCACATTGCGGTCCTTCATCCATTTTGAGTGTATTTTCATATGTGGTGTAAGGAAATGGTCCAATTTCATTTTTCTGCATGTGGCTGTCCAATTTTCCCAACACCATTTGTTGAAGAGGCTGTCTTTTTTCCATTGGACATTCTTTCCTGCTTTGTCAAAGATTAGTTGACCATAGACTTGAAGGTCTATATCTGGGCTCTCTATTCTGTTCCATTGATCTATATGTTTGTTTTTGTGCCAGTACCATACTGTCTTGATGATGACAGCTTTGTAATAGAGCTTGAAGTTCGGAATTGTGATGCCACCAACTTTGGCTTTCTTTTTCAATATCCCTTTGGCTATTCGAGGTCTTTTCTGGTTCCAAATAAATTTTATATGGAACCATAGCACAGGCCTCCTCTGAACTGGGGTCCAACAGAGTTCTAAAGGAGGGTTTGCAGCTTGGGGTGTGGGTGGGAGGTTCTGGGTGAAAACAGAGGAGGAGGGGGAGGAAGGGGCCCTTCCTGGGAGGTCAGTGTCCACCGGAGTTAGAGGTGGGTCAGAGGCAGGGGGGACCCCGACAGGGGAGGGTTGTACAGAGTGGGAGAGCCTGGGGGTAGGTAGGGGCTATAGTGGGGGGGCAACTCTCCCTGGAGCTGGGGGAAATCCATTTCTTTGAAAAAAATGGATGGGATTTTGGTAGGGATTGCATTAAATGTGTAGATTGCTTTAGGTAGCATAGACATTTTCACAATATTTGTTCTTCCAATCCATGAGCTTGGAATATTTTCCCATTTTTTGGTGTCTTCCTCAATTTCTTTCATGAGTACTTTATAGTTTTCTGAGTATAGATTCTTTGCCTCTTTGGTTAGGTTTATTCCTAGGTATCTTATTGTTTGGGGTGCAATTGTAAATGGGATTGACTCCTTAATTTCTCTTTCTTCTGTCTTATTGTTGGTGTAAAGAAATGCAACTGACTTCTGTGCATTGATTGTACTGAATTCCTGTATGAGTTCTAGCAGTTTTGGAGTGGAGTCTTTTGGGTTTTCCACATAAAGTATCATATCATCTGCAAAGAGTGATAGTTTGACTTCTTCTTTGCCAATTTGGGTGCCTTTAATTTATTTTTGTTGTCTGATTGCTGAGGTTAGGACTTCCAGCACTATGTTGAATAGCAATGGTGATAATGGACATCCCTGCCATGTTCCTGACCTTAGCGGAAAAGCTTTCAGTTTTTTTCCATTGAGAATGATATTTGCGGTGGGTTTTTCATAGATGGCTTTGATGATATTGAGGTATGTGCCCTCTATCCCTACACTTTGAAGAGTTTTGATCAGGAAGGGATGCTGTACTTTGTTCAATGCTTTTTCAGCATCTATTGAGAGTATCATATGGTTCTTGTTCTTTCTTTTATTAATGTATTGTATCACATTGACTGATTTGCAGATGTTGAACCAACCTTGCAGCCCTGGAATAAATCCCCCTTGGTCGTGGTGAATAATCCTTTTAATGTACTGTTGAATCCTATTGGCTAGTATTTTGGTGAGAATTTTTGCATCTGTGTTCATCAAGGATATTGGTCTGTAATGCTCTTTTTTGATGGGATCCTTGTCTGCTTTTGGGATCAAGGTGATGCTGGCCTCATAAAATGAGTTTGGAAGTTTTTCTTCCATTTCTATTTTTTGGAACAGTTTCAGGAGAATAGGAATTAATTCTTCTTTAAATGTTTGGTAGAGGGGCGCCTGGGTGGCTCAGTGGGTTAAAGCCTCTGCCTTTGGCTCAGGTCATGATCCCAGGGTTCTGGGATCGAGCCCCACATCGGGCTCTCTGCTCAGCGGGGAGCCTGCTTCCTCCTCTCTATCTGCCTGCCTTTCTGACCACTTGTGATCTCTGCCTATCAAATAAATAAATAAAATCTTAAAAAAAAAAATGTTTGGTAGAATTCCCCTTGGAAGCCGTCTGGCCCTGGGCTTTTGTTTGTTTGGAGATTTTTGATGGCTGTTTCAATCTCCTTACTGGTTATGGGTCTGTTTGGGTTTTCTGTTTCTTCCTGGTTCAGTTGTCATAGTTTATATGTCTCTAGGAATGCATCCATTTCTTCCAGATTGTCAAATTTGTCAGTGTAGAGTTGCTCATAGTATGTTCTTATAATTGTTTGCATTTCCTTGGTGTTGGTTGTGATCTCTCCTCTTTTATTCATGATTTTTTTTATTTGGGTCCTTTCTCTTTTCTTTTTGATAAGTCTGGCCAGGGGTTTATCAATCTTATTAATTCTTTCAAAGAACCAGCTCCTAGTTTTATTGATTTGTTCTATCGTTTTTTGGTTTCTATTTCATTGATTTCTGTTCTGATCTTTATTATTTCTCTTCTCCTGTTGGGTTTAGGCTTTCTTTGTTGTTCTTTCTCCAGCTCCTTTAGGTGTAGAGTTAGGTTGTGTATTTGAGACCTTCCTTGTTTCTTGAGAAAGGCTTGTATCACTATATATTTTCCTCTCAGGACTGCCTTTACTGTGTCCCACAGATTTTGAACTGTTGTGTTTTCATTATCATTTGTTTCCATGAATTTTTTCAATCCTTCTTTAATTTCTTGGTTGACCCATTCATTCTTTAGAAGGATGCTGTTTAGTCTCCATGTATTTGGGTTCTTTCCAAAGTTCCTCTTGTGATTGAGTTCTAGTTTCAGAGCATTGGGGTCTGAAAATATGCAGGGAATGATCCCAATCTTTTGATACCGGTTGAGACCTGATTTATGACCCAGGATGTGATCTATTCTTGAGAATGTTCCATGTGCACTAGAGAAGAATGTGTATTCTGTTGCTTTGAGATGGAATGTTCTGAATATATCTGTGATGTTCATCTGGTCCAGTGTGTCATTTAAGGCCTTTATTTCCTTGATCTTTTGCTTGGATGCTCTGTTCATTTCAGTGAGGGGAGTGTTAAAGTCCCCTACTATTATTGTATTATTGTCGATGTACTTCTTTGATTTTGTTATTAATTGGTTTATATAGTTGGCTGCTCCCATGTTAGGGGCATAGATATTTAAAGCTGTTAGATCTTCTTGTTGGACAGACCCTTTGAGTATGATATAGTGTCCTTCCTCATCTCTTATTATAGTCTTTGGCTTAAAATCTAATTGAATTGATATAAGGATTACCACCCCATTAGCTAATTATTTTTAATTGAATTTAATTTAATTCTGCTCTTTTATTTAAAATGCTCTGGCTCGGGGTGCCTGGGTGGCTCAGTGGGCTAAAGCTTCTGCCTTTGGCTCAGGTCGTGATCCCAGGACCCTGGGATCGAGCCCCACGTCGGGCTCTCTGCTCCACAGGGAGCCTGCTTCCTCCCCCCTCTCTCTCTGCTGCCTCTCTGCCTACTTGTGATTTCTCTCTCTCTGTCAAATAAATAAAATCTTTAAAAAAAAAATGCTCTGGCTCCTCCTTCTCCCTCAACAATCATTAGGTTTATTAGTACCCTACGTTTAAATTAGATTATGTTGTGTACTCTACTGAAAACGCTGAGTCATTCTCATTTTTTGAGTATTTGTGCATCTAATATATATTAGATAAAATATGTTATATACATAAAATATGTAGTCTATGGCTAGGGTCTAGCCAGTCAGCAAAACGAGCAAAATTCTGAATTACTGAGGACAGAATAAAACATTTTATTTCTGATTTAGAAACAAAACAAAAGAGGACTCCAGTTGGCCAAGACCAGAGGGATTTTGAGTAAAATGGTATATACATTCCCTCAGAGGAACACTTACCTTATGTACTTCTTTCATCATTCTTAGAAGAGCTTTAAGACTGCAGTAACTCTGACTGGTTTCAGTCCACTGATACAGCTGGTAGATAATGGCAGTTTTAAGCATCTGGATCATTTTTTTGAAAGAAGATTCTTGCAAAGATGCCAAACACTGCTCTGAGGGGTATAAAATCAGCCATGATAAATATGCAGCCTCAAAAAAAAAAAAAAATTCCCGTTTCTACTGGGTTCTTTAATGTATGAAATAGGTAATGGTTTCCATTTCTGATGACAAAATCTAGAAAGTATCTTGTATCAGGATATCATCCTGGACATTTATTTCTCATAGTTGTGAATTTAGTATCATTGGAATTAAAACTCGAATTTAGGATTCTGAAGAAACTTGCTCATAGCTCCTGTGAATACCTGACTACTTACTGGTTGCATGATTTTCAAACTGAAAATTCCATACAGTATCTAAAAGTCTGAAAACATACGTAAGAACACACACAAACACACACATACATGCATATCATGTCACCAAGGACATTATCTTTTCTTTTTTTTTAAGATTTTATTTATTTATTTGACAGAGAGTGAGAGAGTGCCAGAGAGCAGAAGCAGGGGAAACAACAGAGGGAGCTGCAGAAGCAGGCACCCAGCTGAGCCCAATGCAGGGCTCCATCCCAGGACCCCGGGATCATGACTGAACCACCAAGGTACCCTTCATCAAGGACACTTTTGATCTTGGGGCACCTGGGTGGCTCAGTTGGTTAAGGCCTCTGCCTTCAGCTCAGGTCATGATCCCAGGATCCTGGGATCAAGCCTGAATCAGGCTTTCTGCTCAGCAAGGGAGCCTGCTTTCTCCTCTCTCTGCCTGTCTCTCTGCCTACTTGTGATCTCTGTCTGTCAAATAAATAAAGAAAATCTTTAAAAAAAAAAAAAGAACACTTTCAATCTGAAAAAAATAGTATCTATGTTTTCAGACTCTATGAATACCTGGTATATATGGGTATATTTTTTAAACTAACTTAATAACAATATGGAAATATTACTTGGTTCCAGCTTGGATTTTTGAACTTTAAAGGATAATTCTCAGAAAACGAACCTATCAAATGTTAAAATAGCTAATACAAGTAAAATAATATGATGCAGATGCATGAAAGACAGATTTATAGAGATTCCATAAATAGACTCAAATATGCATGACATGGATCAAAGATTTAAACATAAAAATGAAACAATAAGAATTCTAGGAGGAGAGGGTCACCTGCCTGGCTGGCTCATTCAGTAGAGCATGTTACTCTTGATCTCAGGGTCATGAGTTCAAGCCCCATGTTGGGCATGGAGCCCACATCAAAAAAGAAAAGGGGGACACATGGCTGGCTCAGTTGGAGGAGTGTGTAACTCATGATTTCAGGGTCATGGATTTAAGACCCATTCTGAATATAGAGATTACTTAAATAAATGAAACCTCAAAAAATTCTAATAGGGGGGCGCCTGGGTGGCTCAGTGGGTTGAAGCCTCTGCCTTCGGCTCAGGTCATGATCCCGGGGTCCTGGGATCGAGCCCCGCGTCGGGCTCTCTGCTCAGCGGGGAGCCTGCTTCCTCCTCTCTCTCTGTCTGCCTCTCTGCCTGCTTGTGGTCTCTGTCTGTCAAATAAATAAATAAAATCTTTAAAAAAAAAATTCTAATAGGAGCATGGGAATCTTTCTAAAAAGATTTTATTTATTTGAGAGAGAGTGAGAGAGAGAGATTGAGAGAATTAGTGGAAGAAAGGACAAGTGGAGAAGGAGGCTCCCCACAGAGCAGGGAGCTCCATGCGGGACTCAATCTAGGACCCTGGAATCATGACCTGAGCCGAAGGCAGATGCTCAACTAACTGAGCCACCCAGGTGCCTGGGGATTTTTTTTTTTTTAAAATTTCAGAGTGAGGTAGGCTTTCTGAAGTATGATCTAAACTCAGAAATCATAAAAGAAAATGTTCATATACTAGACTTCATAAAAATGTTTTAAAGTAACAAACATTTTTGTTGTGGTTGTTTGCTTTTTGTTTTCTTTTTAAGATTTATTTATTTGAGAGAGAGCGAGAGAGCAAGTGAGAGCAGGGGAATGGGCAGAGGAAGAGGGAAAGAATCCCAAGATGACTCCCTGCTGAGCACTGAGTGCAGAGGTGGGGGTGGGGGATGTTCTGATCCTACTACCCTGAGATCACAACCCAAGCTGAAACCAAGAGTTGGATTCTCAACGAACGGAGCCACCAATGCACCCCTTCATAAAAATGTAGAATAATTATGCATTCAAAAGTACCACAAAGTAAAAAAAATAATAATAACCCAGAGAAAAAAGATTTGTAATTCAATTATTGATTAAGTATTAATTGCCTTAATCATTTAAGAGCTCCTAAATAGGGGCACCTGGGGGGCTCAGTGGGTTAAGCCTCTGCCTTCAGCTCAGGTCATAATCCCAAGGTCCTGGGATGGAGCCCTGCATCGGGCTCTCTGCTCAGCAGGGAGCCTGCTTCTCCCTCTCTCTCTCTCTGCCTGCCTCTCTGCCTACTTGTGATCTCTGTCAAATAACAAAATTTTTTTAAAAAGAGCTCCTAAATAAAAAGAAAAACACTAACAACAACACATGGAAAAATCCGTTAAGAGGGAAGAACTGATACTTCCCAGAGAATGGATTTGAGATATAGGAAAACCAGCACTATATCTCATTCATAATGAGAAAATAAAAATTCTGGGTGCCTGGGTGGCTTAGTTGGTTAAGTGGCTGCTTTTGGCTCAAGTCATGATCTCAGGGTCCTGGGATTAAGCCCCTCATTGTGTTGGGTTCCCTGCTCAATGGGGAGCCTCTTCTCCCTTTCCCACTCCTCCTGCTTGTGCACAGTCTCTCTCTCTTTCTATCTGTCAAATAAATAAATAAATAAAATATTTTAAAGAATAAAAAAAAGGAAATCAAAATTCAAAATAAGAGATTCTTCAGAAAGGCAAATACCAAAGTTTGATAATACTGTAGAAAAATGCGTGGGCTGATGCTGTTGTATTTGTTGATGAAGTATAAATTTGTATATCCTCTGTCAAGGCTGTCATGTTGCACTTTTACATGCAATTTACATAGACTACAATATGAATTTTGACCACTTAAAGTTCTGTGCATGGTCATTTGGCAAAATCTCTCAAAATTTTAAATGCACATACAATTTGATCCAGTAATTTTCCTTCTGGAATTTTCCCTATCTGTGTAAATGTATATACATATAAAGAAATACATGTTAGCACTATTATAATAGCAAAAGCTTAGAAAAAGCTATTTATAGTATATCCTCCCAATAGAATACTAATAAGCCATTAAATAGAACCAGGCAGTTCCTGTAACAGAACAAACATATCCTTACAATATAATGTGGATGGGAAAAGGCAAGTTGCCAAAAAATGTGAATGATGTGCTACCATTAAAAAAATTAAAAAAAGAGAAGTGCCTGGGTGGCTCAGTGGGTTAAGGGTCTGCCTCGGCTCAGGTCATGATCCCAGGGTCCTGGGATCAGGCCCCACATCTCGCTCCCTGATCAGCGGGGGAGACTGCTTCTCCCTTTCCCACTCCCCCTGCTGTGTTCCCTCTCTGTTTGTATCTCTCTCTCTTTGTCAAATAAATAAATAAATAAATAAAATTTAAAAAAGGAAAAGAAAATCAAAGAATCTATGTCTCTATTTTTTAAGAATACATATCTTTTAAAGTTTACACAAAATAACTATATTCTATAACTGCTTTCTGGGAGGGGAACTGGGTGGCTTATATTTCATCATATATATCCTTTGTACCTTTAAAGCTTTGGACCTTGAACATTAGCTTAAAATTGTAAAAGGAAATTTCATAGCACTGAATACAATACATGAGAACACAAAGTTTAACATTTGTTTTTCATCACTGATCTGTTGGGAAGGAAAAACTCTCATCTTCCATTCAAGTTTCTTTTGGCTGGTCTAAGAATTAAATTAATGAGACAGATTAACAGAAAATCAAATTTAATTTTGTATGTATAAAGGCTCTATAAGAATATGAGGCCCAGGGGCGCCTGGGTGGCTCAGTGGGTTAAAGCCTCTGCCTTCGGCTCAGGTCATGATCCCAGAGTCCTGGGATCGAGCCCCACATCGGGCTCTCTGCTCGGCAGAGAGCCTGCTTCCTCCCCTCTCTCTGCCTGCCTCTCTGCCTACTTGTGATCTCTGTCTGTCAAATAAATAAATAAACAAAATCTTTAAAAAAAAAAAAAGAAGAAGAATATGAGGGCCAGAGGCAGTCAGACAGTTAAGGCTTATATGCTGTGCAGAGTTAAGGAGAAGAGGGTAGGAGTCTGAGTCTTCAAAAGGAAGGAAGACAATCACGGGAAGATGAAAAAGAGTAAATATTTGGTAAACAAATGTTTGCTGGGCCATTTGGAAACAAAGGAATACAGAGGGGAATTTTAACAGACTTTGCTAAGTTTGTCTACCACACCTAATTCATATTATACTATAGTTACCTATGGAGATAGCTCCCTTCCTGGAGCAGGCCTTATCTTTTACATCTTTTAGGCAGTTAGGGGTAAGGTCAATGGTTCCTCCTGAGCCTTCTATTTCTTAAAAATAGTCTAGAATAATCCACATGCTAGAGAGACACATTTTGGGATGGCAAATTTTGCTCCCATGCTGGTCAAAATGTCTCAAGTTTTAAAACATGAACAAAGTTTTAAAGTATGGATATATCTTTACTGGATCCTCTATAGTTATTAAATTCTGATGTCAAGGCCATACCAAACCTAAGAGTTACACATGCTTTGTATAATAATGATGATTGTAATATTAACTTAATCTTTTCAAATATTCACATACCATATACCCAAACATGTGTGTATTTTTAAATCTTGTATCCAAAATTTGCTCCAACTTTTACTTCAGTGATTCTCTACTGACAGTACAGATAAAGTGACAAAAGTAATCAAACTTACTCAGAACTTGTGATTTTCGTTTCTTACAAACAGCTTTGGCAAATGGAACCACCAGACTACACCAGTTCCTAGAATCATGCATCACAGGACATTCTAGGAGCAGAAGGAAAACTAGTAATGCTTCTTGGTGAGAAGAACAACATGGGAGAGCTCTGAGCAGATTATCCCTGAGACATGTAGTTATCTGTAATTGAAAGAACAGGAAGGGCCCAGCATCCATTAGGTACAGATTATAATGAAAACAAGCTGTGGGACTAGGGGGTTTGTTCCACCATTTTCCAGTGGAAAAATAATTTAGTTTTCCTCAAACCTACTGTTCAAACTCCATCATTCCTTGCAGCCCAAATTCCCCAAAAGTGTTATGTGAGAGTCATCCTCGGTTTTATATTGGGCTGTGTGAGGGAAATAAAGTGAAATCACATGTACATACTGTGTGAATCATGGAGGTCACTCAATTAGAGATTGACAGATCAAGGATCCATACCCAGATCTATCTGACTTAAATCTAACATGGCAAAGATAATGCCATATTGTTCACCTCACCAATCCTGTTTCATTTTCCTCCTGGGCTCACAGGAAGATGGCATTTCCAGCCTCCCTGCAGTTATGTGGGGCCAAATGATTGAGTTCTGGCTAACAAGATACGAGTGAAGGTGATGTATATCACTTCCAGGCATGACCCCTGAAGCCCCTCATGGGACCTCCCATACTCTCTTTCCTTATCTGCCAACCAAATACAAATACTTAGAACCTGTTTTCAGGGAGCATTCTGTGAAACCAGTGTTCCTTGGAACTCACATTGGGAAGAGCACCCCAAGTTATCTCCCATTTAACCTAGATGTATTTATTTTTAAATACATTCAATAATATCTACTATTCTTACTTCTTCATCTTGAAAATAAAAATATCGTATGTACCCCGTATTAAAGAACACTCTCCCCCTTTCCCTGCCAAATGTAGGGACCCAGTATAAAGATGACTTTAACCCAAAAGCATGTGTGATATCGCTGATGCAGAAGGAAGCCTTCAGATTTCCCTTATCTGACTAAAGGCAGGGCCTTCCCAGAATGAGGCAGCCATGGATGTCCTTGGAGGGCAAGCTTCACTGCCAGGGAAAGACCGGCCACTTGCATTTGGATAAGAAATTGCATAAACAAACATTATCACAAGCTGTCCTATCTTCCATTGGACTCCCTTAAAGCCCATTTTTCTCCCTGAAAACTCCATTTGTTTTTCTCATAGAAGCCTCTTCTCTCTAATTCCCTTTTCCCTATTAATTGGTAGATAAGCTCTCATTGTTAGCTCTTTGGGGAGTTTCTTCATCTGAATGATCCACAGAAGCATGGAATAAAACTCGCTTTCTTCTATTAATCAGTCTATTGTCAGTTCACAGGCCCCCAAACACATGAACCCGAGTTGGAAGAGGGAAAATTTTCCAACGCAGCCCAGAATCACAAAACACTAAACTAGAATAGATCTTAAAGAGGAACTCCATAAATAATGAGCCCAATAAAAAAAGGAAAGACCCAACAGCATAAGTGCTGAATCAGTAGCCAATTCGGCTCAACTAGATTTGACATTGATGGCAAGAGAATCGGCTTTCCATTCCCCCAGTACAGGTAAAGCTTCTCTTGCTTCCCAAACTAGTATCTGCTAATGATTATTTACCTCTCAAACTTTGTTCTTTTCATATTGAAAATAAAAATACTGTATTTACTATACATTTAAACATGTGCTTAAAAAAGTGCCAGTATCTAAAAGAAGGAGTAGAAGTCAGAGAAGGGGTTGTGACCACAGAAGCAGAAGTCAGTGATATGGGACCACGAATCACAGAATGTAGGCAGCCTCTAAATCAAGAAAAGTCAAAGAGGGGTGCCTGGGTGTCTCAATTGGTTAAGCAACTACCTTTAGCTCAGCTCATGATCTCAGGGTCATGGGATCAAGTCCCGCATCGGGCTCCCTGCTCAGTGGGGAGCTTGCTTCTCCCTCTTCTACTCTACCTGCTTGTGCTCTCTCTCTCTCTCTCTGTGTCAAATTAAGAAATAAAATCTTTTTTAAAAAAAGTCAAAGAAATAGATTTTCCCTAGAGTCTCTAGCCCTATTTTCTATTATTACTATAACAATCACTATACTATATATTAGTACTATACTAACTAACCATACTAACAGTTACTATAACCACAAATTTAGTGGTTTAAAGAAACACAAATTTGTTATCTTGTAGTTCTAGAGGTCAGAAGTCCAAAATGAGGGGCACCTGGGCGGCTCAGTTGGTTCAGAATCTGCCTTCAACTCAAGTCATGATCCCAGGGTCCTGGGATCAAGGCCCACATTAGGCTCCCTGATTAGCAGTGAGTCTGTTACTCCCTCTTCCTCTGCCCTTTGTCTGCTTATGCTCTCTCTCTCTCAAATAAATAAACTAAAATCTTTAAAAAAAAAAAAAAAAAAGAAGAAGTCCAAATGGGTCTTGCAGGACTAAAATCAAGACATTGACAAGGTTGCATCCCTTCTGGAAGCTCAAAGGGAGAATCTGTTCCCTGGCTAGTGGTTTCTTATAGGGATAATCCCATCTCTTTCATTTCTCTAGTTTCTAGAGACTGTCAGCATTTCAGCATTCCTTTGCTATTGGCCTTTATTCATTCTCAAATCCAGAAACACACATCTTCAAATCTCCCTAACTCTGACATTCCTGCTTCCTCTTATAGATACTCCTGTGATTATACTGGGCCCCTCAAGATAATCCAGAATAATCTCCTCATCTCAAGATTGGTAACTTGATGACCTATGCAAAATTCCTTTTGCCATGTAAGGTAACACATTCACAGACTTTGAGTATTGAGACATGGACATCTTGGGAGGCCATTATTCAACCACATTTCCTATTATACACTCCATGCAACCATTAATCTATTTTCTATTTTTATGGATTCGCTGTCTCTGAACATTTCATGTAAATGGAACCAAACAATATGTGATTTTTGTGTTTGTCTGCTTTCAATTACATAATGTTTTGAGGGTCACCTATGCTATAACACCTCTCTTTTTTATTGCTGAGTAGTATTCCATTGTATGAATCCACCGCATTTTATTTATCCACTTCCTGGTTGATAAATATTTGGGTTGTTTCCACATTTTGACAATCATGAACATGCTGCTATGATCATTTACATAGGAGCTTTTGTGTGGACATGTGTTTTCATTTGGGTTGGAAAAGCATCCAGAAGTAGAAGTGCTGGTCATATGGTAAATCTATGTTTAACTTTTTTGAGAAGCTGCCAAATTGTTTTCTAAAGAAATACACGTCTGCCAGCCATAAATGAGGCTTTCGGGTTCTCTGTATCCTCACCAATACTTGTTATTGTCTTTCTTTATGATGATCATCATCATTGTGGATGTGAAGTGCTATCTCATTGTGGTTTTAATTTGCATGTACCTAACGATTAATTGTACTAAGCATTTTTCTCTATGCTTATCCATAAATATCCATTCAAATCTTTTGATCTTTTTTAAAATTTAGGTCATTCCCCTTCTTACTGAGTTACAAAAATCATTTCTGTATTTTGGATGCAAGTCATTTGCCGAATATATGATTTATAATTTTTTTTAAAAAGTGCTGGCATCTAATACAGTGTCTGGAATATGGTAACCTCATGAACAGTCACCCCTCCCCGATCACACACGATCCCTCTGACTCAGCTCCCAACAAAATTAAACTGCAATCTACTGGTTCCCGTAAAGAAATTCCATTGTTCTATTTCTCAAGTAAATATTGGCCATTACCATGAGAGAAATCCATTCTGTTTTGGTTAACTTCTCGAAGGTATCTCTTGCCTTTTGTAAGTCCACATCAATGGAAATCGTTTCTACAGATTCTCTTTGGATAGAAGAAATTTACAAACAAAAAACAAAACACACATGAACAGATGGAAAATAGTATTTCTAAACTTCATACATATTTATTGTTTTATTAGGTAGCAGATACAAACTTCTTTCTTACAGCTTGCCTCCTTTCAAAATAATTTACTTGGCACAAAAAATTTATATAAAATTTATATTCTCCTAAGAGAGAGTAGGTAACAAATTATTATCTCTAAAGTGGCTACAAGTGTGGGGTGCGCTAATAGCGAGATTTTATGTGCTGCATCTGAAAACTGACACTATTTACCCTCACACTCAGCCGGTACACTGAGAACTGAAACTACCCAACACCCCCGCCCATACCTTGTCATCTACATCTCCATTACTTAGGATTCCTCTGTTTCATTAGCATGACTTCACTATTCCAAGTGAGCCTAAGCCCAGGCAAGTGGTTTGATTGTGCATTATAGGAACTTCCTGAAAAGACCCATTAACTCCTCAATGGAAAGCATTAATTTATGTCCTAAAATTCTTAGACTCTCTTGCTTCCAACCATCCTGGATCATTGAATCTTTCCCCAGTCCTAATCGAGCCCCCAGCAGCCCCACCCCTCCATCCCCCAAACTGAAAGGCCTACCCCAAACGAAACTGCCAATTCTTGATAAATGCCTGCCCAGCCTTCCCCTTAGTAACACTATCAAAGCTTTGTCTAGGTGTTGTGTTGGGGATATCTGAAGAGACTGCATCTGTCAAACAACTTATTTTTATAACATTCTATCAAGAAATACCTTATGCTTGCTGAATTAATGGATCAATAGTAATACCAGGGCTAAAATATTTATGCAAGTACTCAAAGTATTGTAATTCTCCCTTTAAAATATATTGTCCTTTGCAGTCTTTGACATCTTAAAACCAAACCTTGAGTTTCATCACTCTTGAGAGGATACTTTTCCACTTTACAAAGATGATATTCTTCACTTGGAAAACATTCTGTATGCAGTAAGGATTAGCCTGAGGCTAGAGTAGGGAAGAAAGAGGAAACACTGTATGGCAGAGTCCCTGTCCCTTACTCCTCTCCTGGAAGGAAGGCAAGAAGAAGAAGAAAGCAAATGGGAGAGGAAGAAGGCAGAGGCAGGCAGTGTCTGATCTCTCTTTTCTCCCTTGACCGGGATGTGTGGAGATGAATCAGGATGCTCTTTAGAACTCTAGAAAGACACTGCTTATGGGCTGCCAGTGGGAAGCCATGGCATTCAGCTTCCCTGGGTTTCTCTGGTCCTGAGGTGAGGTTGTTGGTTGGACTCAACAGTTCCTCCAGTCCCCTTAAGGAGTGACTGAGAGTGCAGTTGGCTTAAAAACCAATGGGACAACTGGGGGTTACACAGAGCCAAAGAATGCCTGCAACACCGGTTACGTGAGTGCCACCTACTGGCCCTCCCTGGTCAGGAGGAGGTAAAGATGTGTATAACTATCTTCAGAACCTGTGAGGCAGCTTGGGGCCTATTCAACGGGGAAGGATGAGACCTGACCTAGTGGGTCGGACTGGACTGAGTGATAACTGCTGCGGACACGCCAGCAGGGCATCAGCCTCCAGAGAAGGCAGAGGGCAGCCTAAGGACCCCTTAATGCTACTATCCACCTTCACCCTTAAATACTGTTAAATTAAACATGGAGGCCATTACACTGAGGGGGCTCTATCACTGCTCTATCACTATGTACAGCTGAGCCTATAATCTGAGCCTATAAAAACCTCAGTAATGATATCGAAACCTAAGGACAACCAATCACAAACAGCCCTCCACGCTTTGAGCTATAGCCGATCAATTAATTGCTTTGCTTTGCTTTTGCTTTGCTTCTGCACCTTCTCTACACATGTCTTTCCTCTAGCTCCTGTTGCTAGAGTGCTCCTAACCATTTCAGTTTGGTGCTGCCCAGTTTGAATCAGTATTTGCTTAAATAAATCTTGAAATGTTTAATATGCCCCAGTTTATCTCTTAACAGTTCCCAGGCACAGTGTTATAAAGCATAAAGGGAAGGAAAGAAATACCAAACCAAATGTTGAGCACTTCGCAAGAGAGCTGTTTATAGGACTGGATCAGACACAAAATAGAGAAATTAGATTTTCCTCTGTGGCAGTGAACCTAGTTCAAGATAAAATAAATGGAATTTATTTTCCCTGTTGCTGGATTCCCCTATTGATCCCACCACAAAAAGAACTGCAGAGTGCTGCCTTGGCCTCTAAGTACTATAGCGACATCAGAATGATCCCTCATGGACATGAAGATCCTGAAAAGAACATCATTCCTTTTTGCCAGGTCACAGAGGAGGACAGGACAGAGAAGGTGAACAATGTGAATTGGGAATTACAACTTGCAGTGGTTTTTACTTTACAAAATGGGAGAATTCTGTAACAACCTTTAGGGTTTTCTATGTTGAGCTTTATGTTCGAAGATAACGTAATTCACAAATTAAAATGACTGACTTAAAGCATTTCATTTTTAAAATTTCTCAATGTGTTTTTCTTTCCCCAGTGTTTTAAATGAAGGTAAAGCTCATGTAAAAATTTACCTTTTCTTTAAAAAACTTGCAGTCAGACAAGCAGGAGATGAAAATATCATCGCAATTTCGCTGTAAAAGTAACACAAGTGTTAAGTCGTACCGTACTATGAAGCATGACTCCTCTTTTGTCCAATTATACAACTGATGACATGAAATCATCAAGAAAAATAACTACTCTCATGACGAGTCTTCCAAATTCTGGATATATTTTGTGCTGATAAATCTCACCCAAACCCTTCATAGTTCATTTTACCAAGTCACGGATTTAGATAAAATCCATCCTTCTGGAAATAGAAATTTATAGCGCCCCGGAGTATAAACTGTGAAGATACACAAGAGTCTAATTCAATGAAGGCTTAGTGAGACACAACATGTTTTTGATTCTCTCCTGCCTCTCTCACGCCTATCAAGGTGCCTGGGAACGGCATGTCCTCAATATAGTTAAGTAAATGACATGAGATCATCAGTGATGTCTGCAAACTTCGAGGTGGTGGAAGAGAATATGGTTAAAATGCACGTGCTTTCCCAGCAAAGCCAAACCCTGTCTTATGTTTAGGATAAAATGACCCCATGGCTTTGAAACCAAATACCAGTGATTTATAAGATATTAGATAGAGCTACCTCTTAGCCACTTCGCGTTCAGGGCTTCTTGCTGCTGATGCTATCCATTTTTCTGTCAAGGACTGGCTAATTTGTCTTATTTCTGGCAGGATTTTCCTGGGAACATCTGTAGAACTGGTATCCTTCATGGGAAAAAATAAAAATAAAAAAGATCAGGAAAACACCCACATGCTGAGGAATAAATAACACAGCAAGGCTTGTGGTGCAGGCGGTAGGTAGGCCCCCACCCTCTCTGACGGGGTGTGTCGGGGGAGGAGGTGTAGTCAGAAGGATTGGGTTCTCAGACTGGCCGGGCTGTTCCAGTCCTAGCCTTGGCCACTTTGCTTGATCTGAGCCTTAGCTTTATCATTTAAAAATGGAATGACACAAAATAACTGAAAACAGGGACTCAACCCCATATTCACTGCAGCATTATTCACAAAAGCCAAAAAGGTAGAAACAGCTGGTGTCTAATGACAACACAACAGATAAACAGGGTGCATAGACACAGGAGAATATTCAGCTATTGTAAGGGCCTACTTAGCCAGAGTGATTCCATCTCAGATTAAACAGCCATTTTGTTATTTATGCTGTAAAATATGGTCGACCAGTCCGTGATAACGGAGCCCAGAATACAAGGACAAGTCAGGCCAGGTGGAGACATCCAATCAGTAAAGCGCACATACTATCTCCCTAACTACCAAAGAATGTGGACCCCACCTTTTGGGCGCCAATTCTGACCAAGATGATAGGCTAGTTCAAATAGCTACTATAGGGTGAACTGTAATTCAATTGGCCACCCATGTGTGACTTAGCATGACTATGCAACTTTCTCTGTGTGTTGCAATCTCATTGGCCACCTGTGTGTGGCCAGGCTCAACCACATGGTCTTTGCTCTATAAAAGTTAGTCTATGAGGCTGGGAAGGTTTGCTCTCTCTGTAAGAGGCCACCCCGGCTGGTCGGTTTGATTCTCGATACTGGCACGAAATAAAGCTTTGCTTGACCTTCACCTTGTATCAGTCTCGCTCCTTTGATCACAGACCCTAACACCATAAAAAGAGATTCTGATACATGCTGAAACATGGATGAATTTTGATGACATTATGCTAAGTGAAATAAGCCAGATACAAAAGGACAAATAGGGGGCGCCTGGGGGGCTCAGTGGGTTAAAACCTCTGCCTTCAGCTCAGGTCATGATCTCAGGGTCCTGGGATCCAGTTCTGCATCGGGCTCTCTGCTCAGCGGGGAGCCTGTCTCCCCTACCACCCTCTGCCTACTTGTGATCTCTGTCAAATAAATAAATAAAATCTTAAAAAAAAAAAAAAGGACAAATAGTGTCCTTTCACTTATATGAAATTGGCAACTTCAAACTTCATAGAAAGTAGATTAGACATTACCCAGGGCTTGGGGCAGTTGGGGGGAGTCATGGTCATAAATAGAGACTTATAATTTAATGGTTACAGAGTTTCTGTTTGGGGTGATAAAAAAAATTTTTTTTGGAAAAAAAAAGTTTTGGAGATGGATAGTGGTGATGACTGCACAATATTGTGAATGCAATTAATGCCACGAAATTGTATGTATATATATATATCATAAAATTTTCTATTTTAACTATTCTTAAGTATACAATATATTTTATTAAGTATACTATATATATTTTATTGTGGTTAAAAATATTTATATAGATTAACCATAATTTTTAAAAAATGAGATAATAATACCTACCTCTCTGGGCTCCTGTTAAGAATAAATGATATTAGGTACCCAAAACCTTTGGATTATAGTTGGTATTCATTTTTTTTTTTTAAGATTTTTATTTATTTATTTGACAGACAGAGATCACAAGTAGGCAGAGAGGCAGGCAGAGAGAGAAGGAAGCAGGCTCCCTGCTGAGCAGAGAGCCCGATGCGGGCCTCGATCCCAGGACCCTGAGATCATGACCTGAGCCCAAGGCAGAGGCTTTAACCCACTGAGCCACCGAGGCGCCCGGTATTCATTTTTTTAAAAGATTTTATTTATTTGAGAGAGAGAGTGGGCGTGAGCGGAGGTGGGAGGGGTGAAGGGGTGGGGGAAGGGGATGGAGGAGCAGAGGGAAAGGGAGAAGCCGACTCCCCACTGAGCAGGGACTCCCCCACTGAGCAGGGACTCCAGGATCATGACCTCAGCCAAAGGCAGACACTTAACCAACTGAGCCACCGGGGTGCCCCTATAGTTGGTGTTCAGTAAACACTGGTTTCTTTCTCCCCTCTAATCACCCATAGATTTTTACTTTTAAATCAGTGGTTTTCAAACTTTGGCATGCAACAGAATTACCTGGTGATTTTGCTAAAGCATAGACTGCTGAGCCCAACCCCACAGTTTCTCATTTAGGGGTGGAGTTCAAGAATTTGCATCTGGGGCACCTGGGTGTCTCATTCGGTTAATTGGCTGCCTTCAGCTCAGGTCATCGTCTCAGGATCCTGGGATCGAGCCCCATGTTGGGCTCCGTGCTTGGCAGGAGCCTGTATCTTCCTTTACCTCTGCCTGCTGCTCCCCCTGCTTATGCTTTCTCTCTCTGGCAAATAAATTAATTAATTAATCTTAAAAAACAAAGGAATTTACATCTAGCAAATTCCATGTGATGCTGCTGCTCTGGTGTAGGGCCCACACTTTGAGAACCATGGTTCTATACAATACTTGAATGGAAATGGCTTGGTGAGAGGTATCCGAAATCACTATATGGAAAGAAAAACCTGTGTTTTAATATAGTCTTCCAAAGGCATTAGTGCTCTGCTCCATGTTATACCTCTGCCTCCAATGAACTTGTAATAAATCAGGAATTTTTTTTTTTTTAAGTAATTCCTATGTCCAGCGTGGGGCTTGAACTCAAGACCTTGAGATCAAGAGTCACATACTCTACAAACTGAGCTAGCCGGCCATTCCATGAGTCATAAAACTCTCCACCGTTTTTATTTAATGCTAAAATAAAATCCGGAAAAAGATGTGTAACCGTGACTTCTGAAGTTCCCTTCAGCTTCCTGATCTGAGCCCTCGTGTTCCCTCTAGCTCAATCACAAGAAAGCTTTTATTCTCCCCACCTGGCTGGAAACTTAGGACAATGAGGGGCTCCCTATTGGCACTTATACACCATTTCTTCTACTCTCCAAAATCCCAGCTTCTCTGAAGTAATCATCTTCCAATGTCCTTGTCACTGCCCTTCAACACTGAAAATTTTAGTACCTTGCTGTCTCCCTTAGCACTGCCATGCTTGTTGTCATTCTTCCTGTAACTCTTGGCAACTACAGAACTAATAAACATGATTTATTTCCCACCAGATCGCTCAAGTCTTGATCTCATCTCCATACTTCTCCTCTGCTCCGCCTCAACTATCTGTGTCCTGGACCAGGGTTTCAAGATGGATGTTATTGACATTTTGGGTCAGATAATTATTTGTTGTGGGGGTCTTGTGCATTGTAGGATGTTTAGCAGCTGTTGTGGCCTCTGTCCACCAGATGCTGGTGGCAGCCACCCCAACACACCTGCCCTTTTCCAGTTACTTCAACCTAAAACATCTCCAGGAGTTGCCCAATGTTTCCCGGGCAAAACCATTCCTAGTTGATAACCATTGCCCTAGATCTAGGTAATACCCCACGCTTTATAATCATTATTAACTGTTTTACCTTCTAAAATTTCTATTAGAAACATTCTCAGGGGTGCTTGGGTGGCCTTCGGCTCAGGCCATGATCTCAGGGTCCTGGGATCGAGCCTGGCATTGGCGGGTTGTGGTTGGTGGGGTTGGTCCCTTCTCAGCAGGGAGTCTGCTTTGCCCTCTCCCACCCCCACTCATACTCTTTCTCACCTCCCCCCCACTAAATAAATAAATAAAATCTTTAAAAAAGAAAAGAAACATTCTTTTCTTTGGTTATGAGACACCTTTTCTGATTCCCTTAAGGTAAAACTTTCAATCCAACATTCTTTAGTGCTGGAATGAATTAAGACTTTTGGGGGCTGTTTGGAACAGAATGAGTATTTTGTATTCAAGAAGGACATGAATATTTTGGGGGGGGGGAATGTTATGGACTGAATGTGTTCCCCCCCAAATTCATATGTTGAAATTCTAATCCCCAGTGCGACGGTATAAAGAGGTGGGGACTTCGGGAGGTGACTAGGTCTCATGAATGGGATTAGTGCCCTTATAAGAGACCCCAGAGAGCTCTCTTGCCCTTTCTGCCATGTGAAGACACAGCAAGAAGACAGCCATCTGTCAGTAAGGAAGCATGTCCTGACCAAACACTGACTATGCTGGCCTCTCCATCCTGGACTTCCCAGACTCCAGCACTGTGAGAAATACATCTCTGCTGTTCAAAAGCCTCCAAGTCTATAGTGTTTTGTTAGCAGGCAGAGCAGACTAAGACACTTACTTTAGAGCAGAACCCACTCCAACATTCTTCAAGACCATCAGGACCGCCAATCCAGTGACCCTGTTTGTTCATTACTCATCACCTCCTCATTCTTACCCAGCTTAGAGTCCATGGTCAGCACTATAAGTCCCTTGCAAATACTTCCTACTCATTCACTGTCCTATTGAACTTACCTAACAAAATTCCATCTGTGGTTAAAAAAGCAAGTCTGGGATACTCCAAATTTGAACCCAAGCAAAACTGAATCTAATCCATTCACTGGAGAGATTCACCCAATGGTGCTGACTGATTTGACTTGCAGTCCTACTATCATAAATGGGCACCCAACACTATTTAGTGATTTCCCACAACATTTGCTTCTCACTCTCTGAGACAACTACTGTACACCCTCCTTTTATTCCCAAACCTGTTAACACTTCTCCTGTCTCACTCACTCCCAGATGAGGGCCTTACCCTCTTTGTCACTGTGAAAACCGAAGCCATCAGGCACCTTTCCACCATCACCTCACACTCATTTCCACCGTGCTTTATTAGAGCAAAATAAATATTTCTGCTCAAGCCCCTCCATTCTACACAGATGCAATCCCGCCTCAGCTTCCATGCTCAGTGCAGAGTCTGCTTGAGATTCTCTCTCTCCCTCTCCTTCTCCTCTCCTATTGTGGGACATTGCTTCTGCAGATATTCATTCTTTCTCATGTACCATCATTTTCTCCCCCTGAACAGGATCATTCTCAAAAATCATCTCATTTTACTTGACCTCTCAGCAGTATGTGACAGGATTAGCCACTTCCTCCTTCTGGAAATACATTCTTCTCTTATCTTGATGAGCCTCCCTCTTTTTTCCTCCCTCAGAATCTGGCCCTTCTCAATTTCTCTTCTGGCACCTCTTCACTGCTGGGCTTCTAAATGGAGAAGTCTTTCAGGACTGGATTCTGTCCTCCTTCTCCACTTATTTTTACTCTCTCTCTCAAGGTGACCTTTCATCCAGACCCTGGCTTTAAATACTGTCTGTACTTTGATGACTACCATCATCCTCCCCGAGCTCTAGGTTTGGACATGCAGTTAAGGCTCCAGATCCCCTCCCCAAGGATATTCACACTGATCCCAACTCACCTACCTGCCTCCATCTCATACAACTCTTCACCCTTTCCTACTATGTTCTGCCCTTCCGGCCCTCTCTCAGTCCCTCACACATGCTAAACTTATCCTTGCCACAGGGCCTCTCTATGTGTGCTTACCTGAACACTGTTTTGTTTTTTTTTTTTTTTTCAAGATTTGCTTACTTATTTTAGAGAGAGAGTATGAGCAGGGGAAGGGCGGAGGGAGAGAGAGGAGAGAAGCAGACTCCCCATTGAGTGTAGAGCTTGTGAAAGGGCTCGATCTCACAACCCTGAGATCATGACCTGAACCAAAATCAACAGTCAGATGCTCAAACAACTGAGCCACCTAGGTGCCCCTGGAATATTCTTTCTTTGGATCTAAGCACGGCTGAGGTCTCTGAGACCTCACTTCCCAGCCTCTGAGATGTCTTTCCTGACTGACATTTCTTTTCTTTAAAAAAAATATATATATATATTCCGTTATCTTAGAGAAGGAGAGTGCATGTGAGTGGGGCGAGAGACAGAGGAAGAGAATCTTCAAGCGGATTCCATGCTGAGAGGGGAGCCCAACATGGGGTTTGATCCCATGACCCACGAGATCATGACCTGAACCAAAACCACGAGTCAGATGCTTAACCGACTGAACTACTCGGGTGCCTCCTGACTGACATTTCCAAAGAAGTCCACTCCATCAATCTCCCATGGTTCACTTTGTTTGCTTCAGACAACTGATCGCTCTTTTAATACAATCTTGTTATTTTGCATTTACATATTTATCACCTGTCCTGTAGAATCCAAATGCCAAGAATGAGACCAGCCTTTTCTGTACTACTCACTTTTGTCCCCAGCACCAAGAGCAGAGTCTGAGACATAGGAGGCAACTGCCGACTAGACAGCTGTGACAGAGCAACCAAGTACAATCTCCTCACTCTCCCCTGCAGCACAGAAACCTTTGCCTCTGATCACTTTCTGTCCCAGAGAACATGGCAAGAGTCTGTATGGATGTCAAGTTTAAAACATTCCTAAAAATAGAAAAAAGTATAAATTCGGGCCACCTGGGTGGCTCAGTCAGTTCAGCATCTGACTCCTGATTTCGGCTCAGGTCATGATCTCAGAGTCCTGAGATGGAGCCCCACCTCAGCTTCCATGCTCAGTGCAGAGTCTGCTTGAGATTCTCTCTCTCCCTCTCCTTCTGCCCCCCTCCCCAACTCGTGTGCACTCTATCTCTCTAAGAAAGGAAAGAAAGAAGGAAGGAAGGGAGGGAGAGACAGAGGGAGGGGAAGAGAGGGAAAGTGGGGAAGAAAGAAAGAAAGAAAATTACAAATTAGGAAGTTAACTACATACTGGCAGACCTCAGAGATATTGACGGTCTGGTTCCAAACCACCACAATAAAGCCAGTATTGCAATAAAGTAAGTCAAATAAATTTTTTGGTTTCCTGGTGCATATAAAAGTCATATTTACACAATACTATAGTCTATCAAGTGTGCAATAGCATCATCTGTAAACAATGTGTGTATCTTGATTCTAAAAATACTTTATTGCTGGGGCACCTGGGTGGCTCAGTGGGTTAAAGCCTCTGCCTTCGGCTTGGGTCATGATCCCAGAGTTCTGGGATCGAGCCCCAAGTCGGGCTCTTTGCTCGGCAGGGAGCCTGCTTCCCTCTCTATCTCTGCCTGTCTCTCTGCCTACTTGTGATCTCTGTCAAATAAATAAATAAAATCTTAAAAAAAAATACTTTATTGCTAAAAACTGCTAGTCTAAGCTCTCAGTGAGTCTTGAGAGTCTGAGTGTTTCTGCTGATGACAGTTGTAATCTTGTCTTGAGGATGCTGGTCAGGGTTAAGGTTGCTGAAGGCTGGGGTGGCTGTGGCAATTTCTTAAAATAAGACAACATGAAAATTTGCCACATCAATGGGCACTTCCTTTTACAATCTCTCTGTACTATGTTATGCTGTTCAAAATTACCCACAGCTGAACTTCTTTCAAAACTGGAGTCAGTGCTCTCCAACTCTGCTGCTGCTCTGTAAACAAAGTTTATACAATATTCTAGGTCCTTTATTGTCATTTCAACAGTCTTCATAGTACCTTCACAGGTAGATTCCATCTTAAGAAGGTACTTTCTTTGTTCACCCATAAGAAGCAACTCCTCATCCATTCAAGTTTTATCATGAGATTGCAGCAATCCAGTCACATCTTCAGGCTCCACTTCTCATTCTAGTTCTCTTAAAATTTCTGCCACATTTGCAGTTATTTCCCCCATGGAGGTCTTGAACTCCTCAAAATCATCTATGAGGGCTGGAATCCCCTTTTCCAAACTCCTGTTCATGTTGACACTTTAACCTCTTCCCATGGGTCACAGATGTTCTTAATGGCATCTAGAATGGTGAATCCTTCCCAGAAGGTTTTCAACTGACTTAGCCCAGAGCCGTTAGAGGAATGATTATTTATGGCAGCTATAGCCTTAGGAAATGTATTTCTTAAATACTAAAACTTGCAAGTCAAAATGACTCCTTGATCAATGGGCTGCAGAATGGACATTGCATTAACAGGCATGAAAGCAACACTCATCTCGTTATACGTCTCCATCAGAGCTCTTGAGTGACCAGCTGCACGGTCAATGAACAATAACATTTTGAATGGAAACTTTTTTTTAGCAGATCTCAACAGGGGGCTTAAAATATTCTGTACACCATCTTATAAACAGGTGCTGTCATCCAGGTTTCTTTTTACATTTACAGAGCACAAGCAGAGAAGATTTAGCATCATTCTTATTCTTAAGGACCCTAGGATTTTCAGGATGGTAAGTGGACACTGGCTTCAGCTTAAAGTCCTCAGCTGCTTTAGCCCCTAACAAGATAGTCAGACTGTCTATTGAAACACTGAAGCCACACACTGACTTCTTCTTGCTAGCTATGAAAGTCCTACATGGCATCTTCTTTTAATAGAAGGCTGTTTCATCTACATTAAAAAGTTCTTGTTTAGGGGGCTCCTGGGTAGCTCAGTGGGTTAAAACCTCTGCCTTCGGATCAGGTCATGATCCCTGCATCGAGCTCTCTGCTTGGCAGGGAGCCTGCTTCCACCTCTCTCTCTCTGCCTGCCTCTCTGCCTGCTTGCGATCTCTGCCTGTCAAGTAAATGAGTAAAATCTTTAAAAAAAAAAAGTTCTTGTTTAGGGTAGCCACATTCATTAATAATCATAGCTACATTTTTTTGTTCTTTTTAAGATTTTATTTAGTAGGTCACCTGGGTGGTTCAGTTGTTAAAGCGTCTGCCTTTGGCTCAGGTTATGATCCCAGAGTCCTGGGATTGAGCCCCACATCTGGCTCCCTGCTCAACAGGAAGCCTGCTTTTCCCTCTCCCACTCCCCCTGCTGTGTTCTCCCTCTTGCTGTATCTCTCTCTGTCAAATAAAATAAATAAAATCTTTAAAAAATGTATTTCTGAGATTTTTATTTATGAGAGAGACAGAGAGAAAGGGAGAGAGAAAGGAAGGGCATGCGAGTGGGGGAAGGGGCAAAGGGAGAGAGAGAATCTCAAGCAGACTCAAAGTTGAGCTCAATCTCACAACCCTGAGATCATGACCGGGGCTGAAATCAAGAGTTGCATGCTTACCTGACTGAGCCACCCAGGTGCCCCCATCTTAGCTAGACCCTGTGGATAACTCGCTGCAGCTTCTCCATCAGCACTTGCCGCCTCACCTTGCACTTTGATATTATGGAGATGGCTTCCTTCCTTAACCTCATGAACCAACCTCTGCTAGCTTCCAACTTCTCTTCTGCAGCTTCGTTACCTCTCTCAGACATCACTGAATTTTTTTTTTTTAAGATTTTATTTATTTATTTGACACAGAGAGATAGAGCACACAAGCAGGGGCAGCTGCAGGCAGAAGGAAAGGGAGAAGCAGGCTCCCCACTGAGCAGGGAGCTCAACGTGGGGCCCAATCCCAGGACCCCCGGGATCATGATCTGAGCCAAAGGCAGATGCTCAACTGGCTGAGCCATCCAGGTACCCCTTCATAGAGCTAAAGAGAATTAGGGTCTTGCCTGGATCAGACTTTGGTTTTAAGGGAATATTTGATCTTCTATCCAGATCACTAAAACTTTCTCCATATCAGCAATAAGGCTGTTTGGCTTTCTCATCATTTGTGTGCTCTTTAAAAAAAAAAGAAATCTAGATGGAAAGAAATGATTTTTATTTTTGTTTTTGTTTATTTTTTTTAAGAATTTTTTTTTTTTAAAGATTGCATTTATTTATTTGACCGACAGAGATCATAAGTAGGCAGAGAGGCAGGCAGAGAGAGAGGAGGAAGCAGGCTCCCTGCTGAGCAGAGAGCCCCACACAGGGTTCAATCCCAGATCATGACCTGAGCCGAAGGCAGGGGCCTAACACACTGAGCCACCCAGGTGCCCCTTTAAGAATATTTTTAAAAGGGGTGCCTGGGTAGCTCAGTTAGTTAAGCATCTGCTTTCGGCTCAAGTCAAGATCCCAGGGCCCTGGGATCAAGTACTGTATGGGCTCCTTGCTCAACAGGGAGCCTGCCTCTCTGCCTGCTGTCCCCTGGCGTGTGCACTCCCTACCCCGCCTCTGAAAAACAAATAAATAAAAATCTTTAAAAATATATATTTTAAAAATAAACAGAAAGTATAATAAATACCTGACAAGTTGTCACAAAATTGGCATGTGTTCCAGCAAAAATATGTTTGACTTCAAAATCCACAAGGTCTAGAAGAAAATGCAGATCCATGTTTATTGTTTTTAGAAGTAGAAAAATAAATCTTTTGTTACAATCTTAAAACTGCTCTAAAAAAAGTCTTAAAAAATTTTTTTTATTAACAGGCAATGTATTATTTGTTTCAGGAGTACAGGTCTGCGAATCATCAGTCTTACACAATTCACAGCACTCACCATGGCACATACCCTCTCCAATGTACATCACCCCAGCCACCCCATCCCTCCTTCCCCCGCCCCTCCAGCAACCCTCAGTTTGTTTCCTGAGATGAAGAGTCTCTTAAGGTTTGTCTCCTCTAGTTTCGTCTTGTTTCATTTTTCCTTCCCTTCCCCTATGATCCTCTGTCTTTTTTCTCACATTCCTCAAATCAGTGAGATCATATGATAACTGTCCCTCTCTGTTGACTTATTTTGCTTAGCATAATACACTCTAGTTCCATTCATGTCATTGCAAATGGCAAGATTTCATTTCTTAAAAAATACTCTTAAAAAAAACCCCAATATATTGGGGTGCCTGGGTGGCTCAGTCAGTTAAGCATCTGACTCTTAATTTTAACTCAGGTCATGTTCTCAGGGTCATGGGACTGAGCCCCACAGTGGGCTCTGTGCTTAGCATGGAGTCTGCCTGTCCCTCTCCCTCTGCTTTCCCCCTACCCCCGGCCCCATGTTCTTGTGCATGCTCTCTCTCTCTCTAAAATAAATAAAATCCTTAAAACAAAATCTGATATATTACTCATCTAAATTTACTTATTTATTGACAATTTATATTCTTCTAGATGAATTTGGACTATAAGCACCATGAAAAGATTAATTTTGATCAGGTTCTATGTTGTATATTCTTAAAATTTAATTTTAATTTAATTTTTCAGGCACTTGCATAATGAAATCAGGGTGATGTGCTTTAGATGGGGGCTTGTTTGTTTGTTTGTTTGTTTGTATTTGATTTGATTTTAAGCAATCTCTACACCCCAGCATGGGGCTCAAACTCAACCCTGAGATCAAGAGTCACATGCTCTACCCACTGAGCCAGCCAGGTACACCTAGAAGAGGTTCGATTAAATATATAAAAGTGCTTCTGATAATCCATTGACTTGGGATCTTTTTGTATTACCCTAATCTTTAGAAAAAAATTACTAAATACTCCAGGAATCACTGCATAAGAAAAAATGCATATTGTACGGATTAAAAATAACAGTACAAAAAGAACCACAGATCTATGTACTTCTGTGAAAAGAAGATAAGTAATTTTTCTCCTCCAGTGGCATCAATTAAAACAAAATCATAAATGAGTAGGACCACCAGTACCATCAGCAGAAATCAGGCAGGTAAAGTTTTCTGTCGGAGCCTCTGGATGAGTTGGGCTGCTTTTGCAACATGGTCCACGACCAAAAGACACTACCTTTCCAGTGGTGTAGACATATGCAAGTGTATGGTAACTGCAAGAGACAGAATGTAATGAAGACCAAGGGACTCACACTTTTTGAGAAAGATGATGTCTCCTAACAGAAAGTGACAGATTTATCTTATACTGAGTACCTGGATAACCTTATCATAATGTCAAGGTGAGAGGGTATCAAATGATGTGACTAAACAAATGGTAGGTGAATATTAACTTATTACTAACCTTAAAGATAGAATATTATTGGGACGCCTGGGTGGCTCAGTTGCTTAAGCGGCTGCCTTCGGCTCATGTCATGATCCCAGTCCCCTGGGATCGAGTCCCACATCGGGCTCCTTGCTCGGCCGGGAGGCTGCTTCTCCCTCTGCCTCTGCCTGCCACTCTGTCTGCCTGTGCTTGCTCTCTCCCTCTCTCTCTGACAAATTAAAAAAAAAAAAAAGATAGAATATTATTGATGGGTCTTTACTATAGCTTCTACCATTTCTGTTTTTTTGTTTCTTATTTGTCCGAGTGAGAGAGAGCACAAGTCCCTGCTGAGTCAGGGAGCCCGATATGGGGATCAATATATCCCAGGACAATATATCCCAGGCTCAGGAGATCGCAGGACACCGGGATCATGACCTGAGCCGAAGGCAGATGGTTAACAACTGAGCCACCCAGGCGCCCCACCACTATTTTTACTTTTAACTTTCTTCCCAACACCCAGCACCTAGTAAGGTGGTCTATACACAGAAGTCTTCCAATAAATTCTTATTAAACAAATGAAATTCCTAGAATAAATTAGACAAAAATAGAAAACTCAAACTGTATTTGAAAGAAATAAATTTTCAGAAAGGAAAATGATCTATAAAAAGAGTAGTCACATATTTTGGGTTTTAAGGTTTGATAACATGGCTGGGGAGTCATTTTTTTGGATGAGTAGCAAAGCTTACTGAACCATAGAGGGAGGGGACCCGAGAGGGGTACCCTGAGGAATCATTTCTAAGTAACAAAATGTAACACTTTCTACTCAGGCTAAAAACAAACAAACAAAAACTAGTCCATTACCTTCCACAATCTATCTGTGAAACTAGGCCATCAATTCCTTCCACGAGCTGTGGCCCTTCCTTCTCAGCAGTAGGGCTGTATCCCAGCTGTCCATAGCTATTGCCTCCAAATGTGAACACTTTCCCAGTCTGTTTGAAAAAGAAGGAATCGGACTAATTTCAGATTTTATTTATTTATTTTTAAAGATATTATTTATTTATTTGACAGACAGAGATCACAAGTAGGCAGAGAGGCAGGCAGAGAGAGAGAGAGGTGGAAGCAGGCTCCCTGCCAAGCAGAGAGCCCGATGCGGGGCTCAATCCCAGGGCTCCAGGATCATGACCTGAGCTGAAGGCAGAGGCTTTAACCCACTGAGCCACCCAGGTGCCCCTAATTTCAGATTTTAAAAAGTAATAAAAACTTGGAGATTAAGTATTATCAAAGAATTGTATGAGAGCACTATATGAAATATAAGCTCTATAATAAAGGGGAGGGGTCTTCTATTTATTATTTCTAATAGTAAATATAAGTTGCTCCAGCTTTGGGGCCAGAGGTTTCAGAGGTAGAGGTCAGTGCTTCATTTATTTTTTATTTTTATTTATTTATTTTTTTTAAAAAAGGTTTTATTTATTCATTTGAGGGGGGGGCACAAGCAGAGAGAGCAGCAGAGGGAGAAGCAGACTCCCCGGTGAGCAGGGAGCCTGATGTGGGGCTCCATCCCAGGACCCTGGGATCGTGACCTGAGCTGAACAACTGAGGCACCCAGCTACCCCTATTCATTTAGTTTTTAAATAAACATTTCAATCACACAAATAGTTTTCTATTTGTCTATTCCTTGTGGCTATAGACAGAATTCATCCCATTGGAATATACTATTTGGCCAGTAAGAGGAGGAGGCAAACATTTACAAAGCAGGCTGGTAATCGTGCCAAGCAAGAAATGGAACAAAGTAGGTTCTAGTCTGTAATCTGGGTTCTTAAAAGCTGTAAAAATTAGTTTGTCTAATTTGCAATAATTCCATCTGTGGAACTATAAAATAATATAGCTCCTATATTAATCATTTAAAAAAATTTTTAAGATTTTATTTTTAAGCATTTTCTATACCCAATGTGGGGATCGAATTTACAGCCCCAAGATCAAAAGTTGCATGCTCTACCAACTGAACCACTCAGGCACCCCATTAATGTAATTAATGTAATTTAGTGGATATCTAAAAATATTTCCTAAAGCTGAAATTAGCTTCTGTTATACGATCTTGAAAATGTCATGGATTACATTTGATTAATTTTACCTTTCTAGATGTTTGTGCATTGAATGGTTACGTTGAGATATTGATACACAGATTGCTTTCAATAACAGGACATGCACCTTGGAGTAACATTTCTCAGGAATTAAAAAAAAAAATAGCAAAACATTTTAGATTACCTGGGTAAGCACGGCAGTGTGTTCATAACCACAGCTGATGTAAACCACACCTAGATTCTCCAGCGCATCAACTGAACAAGGCTTGGAGCTTTGCACCACTGAAAGAAAGCAGAATCTCTAGAGGCTAAGACTCAGATTTCATAAACTGCCACATCTATTAATATTTTCATCATCTTATAATTCATTAACATAATCTTTTAAATGAGCACTCAGGAGTATTATAGAACAGAGGGAAGGCCCTGCCTTGGAAAAGAAAGAAAAACACCCCTTCAGCATCTATTTCTGAAAACGATGTAATCTTCTAGCTTATTCTCCTAGAAAGCTAAGTTTTAAGACCTTCATTCCCAATAATATTGCCATTATGTTATATTTGTTTCTGTCACCTAGTAGGTGTTCTGTAAATATGCAATAACAATTAAGAAAAGAAGAGGACTTACTTCATGTTGACAGAGTCAAACGAAATGAGATTAAGTCCTGGCTGAGCATATATTAACTGAATATAAAGAACTGAACAGAGGGACAGGGTTCGTGGGGAAGACTTCGCCGTGAGTTTGTTTAAGGGCTTTCGGTTGTTTGTCCTGCCAGCATCTTCTAATCCAGTGGTTCACAAGCCTGACTGCACATTGGTATAACTTGCAGACTCTTTAATAATGACCAATGCCTGACTTCCATCCCCAGACCTTCTGATTTACTTGGTATGGCATCTAACTTGGGTGCTGGGATTTTTTAAATGCTCTTACAGTAGACAAAATAAGGTCTTCAAAGATGTCCGTGTTCTTTCCCAGAGGTTGTGGCTATGTTAGATTACACGACAAAGAGGAGCTAATGAAAATGGAATTAAAGTTGTAATCTATTGACCTTAAAATAAGGAGGTTAGCTTGGATTATCTGGGTGGGCCCAATGTAATCACCAGGGTCCTTTATCTGAAGAAGAGGGAATGCAGAAAAATCACGGTGAGAGTGTTGTGACCCGAGGAAGATTTCACCAGCCATTGCTGGCTTTGAAAAAGCGGGGCTATGAGTCAAGGAATGGAGGTGGGTGCTAGAAGGGGTAAAGACGAAAAAATGGTGCAACACCCCTATGCATCCCCTACCCGGCTGTCCGGAAGCCTCCAGAAAGGAACTCAGCCCTGCTGACACCTTGATTTTAGCCCTGTGAGACCTGAATCAAACTTCTGACCACCAGAACTGTAAGATAATACATTTGTGTTGTTTGAAACCACAAGTTTGTGGTAATACATTACAGTGGCCATCACAAATCAAGATGGCTCCCCAGGGGATTCTCATGTATCACAAAGTTTGGGAATCACTGCTCTCATCCTAGAGAGTCCCCTTTGTGGAGCTGGTTCTACAACTGGAAAGAAAGACTGATTTACCACAGGAAGACTATCTCGTTACCTGGGACGTTCTTCTTGCGCAGGGCCAGCTGCCCTTCACTGTTGCTTCCCCAGCCAAACGAAGCCCCTGAGAGAGACAGGGCGAAGCTGTGCGCCCCACCTGCAGCCACCTGAGTGAGGGGGATGCCGTCCAGGAACTGCACCCTCTGCGGGCTGGCTTGGGAGGGGCACTCCTTCCCCAGGCCCAGCTGCCCGTGGCTGTTACTTCCCCAGGCAAACAGCCGGCCATCTACAAAGAGAAAGCAGAGAAATTGAGAACTGCCAACACACTGGAATACCAAATTCAAGTAGAAACTGCCACACTTATTCTACAAGTCTTTAATAACTACAACAGGGATAAAGGAGGTTAGAGTATTCTCACTAAGAGCAACGAGGATGGTCAAGAACACCTTCAAAAGCCCCTTCCAACAATACCTACTCCTCTTCTCCCTCCAGTTGAGAACAACTCTGTTCCTTCAGCTGCTCAGACCAGAAATTTTGAAATCATCCTCGACTCCCTTCTTTCTTTTACACCCTTCACCGTAGCAAATCCTAAAGTCTCTACCTTTAAAGTGTGTCGAAACTGACCACTTTTCACCTCTCCACGGTTAACTACCTTAGCCACCAAGACTCTGTTACATTTCTCCCGGATGTTTACAACAGCCCCTTGCTAGGCTCCCCGTGTCCATATTTGTCTGTTTTCCAAAGCAGCCAGAGTGCTCTTAAAAAAAAAAAAAAAAAAAAAAGATAGAACCCTTCAGGAATTTGCTATCTTGCTCAATTAAAGGCTAATTCTCACCACAGCTCACAAGCCCTGGGTCATAGTGTTCCCTAGGACACATCTCAGACCTTTATCTCTCCCTTGCACAGACCTTTCCAGAGACCCTGCTGTTTCTGAACATACTGCTGAGTCTGTTGCTACCTCATTGCCTTTGCATCTAGATCATACCTCTGGATCATGGCCTTAGCATCACGTCTTCCTCCGTCCCTTCTTTTGGTCTCTGGTCATGGTGTAAGTGATAGTCTCCCTAACATCATTTATAAAAGAGAAAGATTCCTTCCCTCCACTCCAGTACCTTCTCCCATCCCCTTACCTGGCCTCACTTTCCTTCCTACCCTTATCGCTGTTATATGACATAATTATTTGTCTATATGTGTAAGGTTCACCTTCCCTACACACCGTCCAGCATATAAGCTCCATGAAAGCACAGTCTTAGGTGTGTTCACAGCTGTATCCTCTTTGCTGGAGACATAGGCACTTAAAAAATACTTGTGGAATGACTCTATGGAAGAAAAAGACCATCAACATTTTACGTTGAATTTGACCAAAGATGGATAACTTACATGAGGTAAAAAAAAAAAAAAAAATCAAATCTTCTAATGCTTCATTGTTTACCCGGAAAAATGCTAATAAAGCTCAGATTTTTATATTATTATATCTAATTTTTCTTTTTTAACTCTTCTAAAGTTATTTCTACCACTGAAAAGCATTTCTGGGGCACTTGGTGGTTCAGAGGGTTAAGCGTCTGCCTTTGGCTCAAGTCATGATCCCAGGGTTTGGGATCCCAAGCCCCGTGTCAGGCCCCGTGTCAGGCTCTGTGTCAGGCCCTCTGCTTGGCGGGGAGCCCGCTTCTCCCTCTCCTACTGCTCCCTTGCTTGTGCTCTCTTACCCGTCAAATAAATAAAATCTTAAAAAAGAAAGAAAGAAAGAATTTCTGAGGGCCCACTGCACAATGTCAAACTCATATGAAGGTCTATGAGAACTCACAGTTCACCACAGCAAATGTACTGGGTACATGGGTTCCACACAGCCCTCAGTCCAGACCAGTATAAAGCCAAATCAATACCCTGGGGAAACACTTCAAGCTGTTTCAATAATGAAGAAGAAGGAAAGGAAGGAAGAAAGAAAGACTAATCCTTCTTGTACCCCTGCTATCGGCCATTGGTGGTACAGGATATATTGTGTTCCTTCTTTCACTGAATCTTCTAAACCCCCCATATGATAGGCATCAGTTCTCCTACAGATGAGAAAGATCAAACCTCTGGAAATGGTAGGAAGGAATTCTCCAAGAGCCACAGGATTATACTTGGGTTCATGGCCTTCATGGTACCATGGTTAACTGCTTAGGGTTGAGAAGTAAACAGATTCAGGTTCAAATTCCACTCCTATTTCTTAGTGTGTGACTTGAGGCAAATCACAAAAAGTCTCTGAGTCCAATTTCCCATTTCTACAATGAGGGTACCAATGATGTGCAGCATCTGTGTTTGTTAAGTGATTTCATGAGATTCCAGACATAAAGCATCTCCCATAGTAGCTGGCGCACAGAAGGCAACCAGGCAATGTCTGGAGCCCCTGTGGTGCAGCTGCCATTATGCATATGACATCACCTGGGGCATATGCAAATGTCACATGTCTCTGGAAGACACTCACAATATGCCACCCCAAAATACGCCATTCTGACATAAGGGTTATTGTGAGCTGAAGGCAACTGAGAATCCACAAATGTGGGAAAAGTTCTCTGCCCTCCTCTTATCCACCCAAGTGCAAGGTATATATTTCCCATTTGAAGGTGTCCTCTTCTCCTGCACCCAGGATGGGGCAGGGACCCATCACCAGAGATGGACAGTCTGCCTTAACATGAGTCCTCACAAATAACCCTAAATAAAATAACTCTTATCTTCTATTAGTTTCTCCCATGTATACCTCCCATGTATTTCCCTACAATCGGTCATCCTGCAAAGCCCAAGTCCTTCCCTCATTAAAATGGTTCATAAGCCCCTAAGTCTAAACACTTCTTGAGTTTCACCTCTTTTCTGTAAACTTCCATGCACTAAAATAATAAAACTGGTATGTCTTTTCTCTTGTCAATCTATCTTTTGTCACTTAAATGTGCAGACTCCCAGGTACTGAACCAAAGAGGATAGGAGAGGGCACCTGGGTGACTCAGTGGGTTAAAGCCTCTGCCTTCGGCTCAGGTCGTGATCCCAGGGTCATGGGATTGAGCCCCGCATCGGGCTCTCTGCTCAGCGGGGAGCCTGCTTCCTCCTCTCTCTCTCTGCCTGCCTCTCTGCCTACTTGTGCTGCCAAATAAATAAATAAATAAATAATCTTCTTTAAAAAAAAAAAAAAAAGAGGATGGATAGGAGAAAAGTTTTTCTTCTGCAATACTTTCTATTGGAACCTTTTAACTGACGCTGGACAAAGGATGGGGCTACTAGTAGAAAAACATGTGAAGTCATAATTTTAATATCTTGACTCTTCTTTCTTTGATCTAAGTAAAAAAGACAAATAGACCTTAGTCTACCTGAGTTTGCTGGTGTATATAACCATTCAGCATACAGGGCAAAGTTCCAGCTAAAACTACTACTAAATTCTGTGACAGTCAGATCAGGTCATGTGAACCGAGATGACCCTTTATGGCATTTATATGAATTAGGCACTACTTAGAGTATAGCATGAACAAAGAGAATAGGGGAAAAAATGAAGAACAATACAGCTTATGAAATCTAAAGAGTTAATAAAACTTCTAGGGGTGCCTGGGTGGCTCAGTGGGTTAAGTCACTGCGTTCCAGTCGGGTCATAGTTTCAGGGTCCTGGGATCAAGCCCCACACTGGGCTCTTTGCTCAGCAGGGAACCTGCTTCCCCCTCTGTCTCTGCCTGTCTCTCTGCCTACTTGTGATCTCTGTCAAATAAATAAATAAAATCTTAAAAAAAAAAAAAACCAACAAACTTCTAAATGCATTAAAATGAGCCCCAGTACATTAAAAATCAACAGGCATCATTCATATTCAAAAAAATTACTTTGTGGGGCATCTGGGTGGCTCAGTCACTAAGCATTAAGCTTCTGCCTTTGGCTCAGGTCATGATCCCAGAGTCCTGGGATCCAGACTCAAATCAGGCTCCCTGCTAGGCAGGAAGCCTGCTTCTCCCCCTCCGACTCCCCCTACTTGTGTTCCCTCTCTCACTGTGTCTCTCTCTGTCAAATAAATAAAATCTTTAAAAAAAAATTACTTTGCAATGACACTTAGAAGATCCAAAAACCCTTTTATTTTTTTTTTACCTTCTGATAATGCCAGGGAGTGGTGGTGTCCACAGGAAACTTGTATAATTTTTATATCAGTCAGAGTTTTTATCTTCCTGTAAGAAAAATGATACAAAATTTATTAATCTTTCTTTAGAGTGGCTCACCAAATGAACTACAGATATTAAAACAATCCCAGGTAAGATATTTGGTTTAGGGAAATAACTTTCTCTTCCTTTCTTTTCTTTTTAAACTGGGCTATTTTAATGTTTTTTACAATAGGATAAATGGGTCTCTGGATGACGGCAGATATGTAATTCCAAACGTAATTCCAGCCCTGCATTGGGTTCCCTACTTGACAGGGAGTCTGCTTCTCCCTCTGACCCTCTCACTTCTCATGCTCTCTCTCTCTCTCTCAAATAAATAAATAATTAAATAAATTTAATCTTGGGGGAAAAAAGGTACAACCAGAGTCCAAACAGTTGTGATATAGAAGTGATATTTATTAGATTTTAAATGCAGTATATAATGTGCTAACTTTTATTCTGTACTTATTGGCTTAAAAGAAAAGTTTCTTCATGCACATATGACACAGGGCTTTAGAATTTATAGAACACTGTTATTTATATCACCTGATTTAAACCCTATGCAATAAAGAAATCATTAGGTTGAATCCTACTAAACTGCCATTTTTGTGGATCAAAAACATAACTATCTGCAATTTCATATGGCTGAACCTAACAGAACTCAGAGCTCTGGTTTGGTCTAGGGAATCACGTTATAGATATCATGTTGTAGAACTAGACTCAAAACCTTCGTCTTTTCATTCCAAGTTCAATGCTTGTCCCCCAAAGCCATACACTTTCTTATACAGTTAAAAACCAGAGAAGTAACAAAAAGTAACTTCCAAGTATTAAAAATTATACTTTTAAAAATTCTTTAACAGGGCACCTGGATGGCTCAGTGGGTTAAGCCTCTGCCTTGGGTCAGGTCATGATCTCAGGGTCCTGGGATGGAGCCCCCGCATCAGTCTCTCTACTCAGCAGGGAGCTTTGCTTCCCCCTCTCTCTCTGCCTGCCTCTCTGCCTACTTGTGATCTATGTCTGTCAAATAAATAAATACAATCTTTCACCAAAAAGAAAAAAAAATTCTTAAACATATAATTCATGAACACACAATTCAGACTGCTTGTCGTATCATTTGTCCTAGAAAGGTGTTTGTGAGGAAATGATTCTCCCCCAATCTTACTACACAAAATATTAGGATCCAGTGGCTTAAGACAGAACAAAAAGGTCATGTTGGGAGGAAAACTCTTCCTCTTCCAGATTGGATCCAGTCGAAAGAAAACGGGGGGACATGCAAATTAACTGACAATAGACAGATTAACAGGAGAAAAAAACAAGGCTTATTTACATGTACACAGGGGAGCTCCCAGTAATGGAAAATCTGTGGAATCACTTAAAATATATCAACAGCCAAAGGAAGGGATTTAGGACTTCAGTAGGAGAGTATGGAAGGTTCCATAGGTTTTTTTAATCTTGATTGGGCAATCTGTCTTCACAGCAACTGAAATCAAAAGAAACTCGCTCCAAGCTATTAACAGCAGCTTTTTTTTCAAGGAGATCCTGCTTTAGTCAGAAAGGAAGTTCAGATAAGGTTTCTTTCTGTATCTTCTGTGTAATGCTTTTACTTTAAAATAATACTTATTTTATTGATATTTTATGTTTACTTTATATATTTTATTTATTTATTTATTTATTTATTTATTTATTTGCTGGGAGGGTCCCCCCAGTTATTTCCAATACATAAGATGTAGATCAAAGGGTCACAGGTTCTCATTTCAAATACCCTGCCCTCCTCCTTCATAGGACTCTAATTAAGCAAGAGTTGGTGTTGGAGGTTTTTTCCTGCCTCTCTCTCACTATACTATAATCACTGAGGCTAGGGACTGTGTTTGTCATAGTCATCTTTGTACCCGGACATCTTGCATAGTGCCTCGCCCATGAAACTGAAAAATAACAGATGAATGAATGACTGAATGGAAATACTTACCTAGGTATAAGATTTATTTCATTAAATTCTCCAATTCCCAGCTGCCCTTCAGAACCAGCCCCCCATGCAAAGACCCTTCCTTTGTAACAGACAGCAAGAGAGTGTTCCTTTCCACAGCTCACGAGATCAACACGTAGAGTTTCCAATGCCGGTATTCGTTCTTCAGGAACAAAAACAAAACAAAACACCTCAGAAGATTATTAATTTAACAAGAAGTTTAAGACAACAAGTTTACTTTCTCCAAAAAGTCCTTTCCAATGGACTTTTAAATCAAGACCTGATAATCACACTTAAAATGTGAAGGAAAAAAGCTCAATGTATGTTACACTGTCTGTGTGGGAATATGGTTGCCATTCAAAATGATGAGTTTTATGGAGGAGGGGAACTTGTAGGGACTATGAGGCTTGGCCTAAGATTTCTCTATGATGATGGTAGTAAAACAAAGGGAGACAGAGAATAGATGTCTCTTCCAACTTCCCAGCCCTGAACAGTGAGAATAGTGAGTCCCTTCTCAGGAAGAAGTGAGCAGGGAGCCTTCCCCATGAATGTGAGAGGCAGAAGCCAGATCCTCTCACAAAGAGGAATGCAGTAATACGCCCTTAATGGGTCAAAGGTGCCCACAAATGAAAACCTGGTCATTACAGCATGATTCTTACAAGTTAATCTAAACTGCTTTCCCAAAGTGTTTGTCTCTGAATTATAAGAGGTTTCGAGTTAAGTATATCACTACTAGAAAAGTTTTTGCTAATACTTCAGTTTTCTTTTTTTAAAACTTTGTGATCCTATCCTTTTCAATGATTTATTTTCAAACTATGGGATAATAAGAAATATCCCAAAGAGTCACACACTCATGAAGGTAGAGACTAGTACCACATTCCTGGGGAACAATAAGGCATCAGGTATCATGTTGCCTCTCATCTTCACCTAAAGAATCAGGTTATGCCATCCCGAAATATACCACTTTGACAGAATGATGATTTTGTGCTGAAGGCAACTGAAACTCAACAGATGCAGGAAGAGTTCTCTGCCCTCCCTCTAGACACCTAAAAGTAGGGCATAAATTTCCCTTGTAAAGGTATCCTTCCTTTCCTACACCAGAAAGAGAAGAGGAACTCTTACCACCGGAGCTGGCACTAGTCTCCCCCATTTATTTCCAGTCATTTCCCCACAACGAATTATCTTTTGAAGCTCAAACTCCCTTTTCTTTGCTAAAATGCAATATAAGTCCTTGAATTTAACCACTTTTGAGTTTCCTTTTTTTTCTGTGAACTCCTGTGCACATAAAATATTAATAAAATTGTATATATTTTTCCTTAATCTTTGTCTACTTAGTTTGCAGGCCTTCAGAAAAAGAACAGGGTAGAGGAGAAGTTTTTCCTCCCAGACACAATGCTTGGTATTTATTTTGAGTAAGTAGTCATAAATTTGGTCAAATAATGGCAATCACAGCATTATTTATAGCAGTCCCTAATGAGGAGAAAACCTAATGTCCATCAAAGAAGAAGAATTAACTTGTATTGTCAAAGCCTGGATGTTTTACAACAACTTAAAATGTGTTTTCAAAAAATACATAATAAAAAAGCAGTATGTTCATGATATCATGTTTCATAAGAGCGTAGTTTATAGAGCTGTATAGGTACCGCGTATACAAAACTATATAATGACATACTTTTATAAAAGTAACTACAGAATAGAGCAAAAAAGCAAATACATCAAAATATTATAGTTGTCTTTGGGTAGTGGAATTATAGGCAATTTCTTTCCCTGTGTTTCTATAATAATTAGTAATGGTAAAAATGCTATTATACTTTTTTTTTTTTTATTTTATTAAAAGATGCCCTGGGGTATTTCTGAGTTAGGGATGTTCCACCCAGAAACCACGTTTGGAAGTTCCCTCCAGTCCGGAGAGACTCGCCCTGGCAGGGATTGGTCTAGAAAGGCTCCGTGGGAGGGACCACGCTGTCCCGTTAGGTTCCGCTCTCAGTTACGCTTTTAAGAGGAACTGGAAACCGAAACAAAGCGCGGTTCTGGAAAACGAAACTAACGAAGTTGGGCGCAGGCAGCGTAGAGCATCGTTTGGTCGTCTCGTGGGGCCCAGAGACACGGGACTCCCAGCACCCCCACTACCTGGCCCCCCGCCCCGCACCTTTGCCCGGCACTCACTTGGCTGCTCCTGGCGCTGCACGTCCCTCCGCCCCAGCTGGCCGTGGCTGTTGTCCCCGAAAGAGTGCAGTTCGCCGTTGCTCAGCAGCAGCAGGGAGTGGCGCTCCCCGGAGGCCGCCTGTCGCAGCTCCGCACCGCCACGGCCAGCCGGCCTCCGGCGCAGAGGTCCTGGGCGGTTGGTGTTCCAGCAGAGGTACATCGCGCTCCCGCACGCCGCGCCTACGCCTACGCGCTCTCAGAGGCTAGTGACGGCTGAGTGCTGGTTTGCGGAAACCGGAAAGCCAGGTGGACCGGCCCGACTTAACCTAGAGGCCAACTCCCACCACAACGCCCCCGCCCTGGCACCCTTAGTCATCCTGACGTCCCGGCCAATGGCTTTTGGAGCTCAAACGTGAGCACCCAGTGCTGAGGAGCGCTGAGGGATTCCAGAGGAAGACTCCTGCGTTCTCTTACATACTAGCTAAGCAGCTCCCGAGCTGTGTGACTTGGGGCTAGTTTCCTAACGAAGCTGTGCCACATCGATGACACGTGGACAGTAAATCTACCTTTAGGGTAATTCAACAGGTAATGCATAATGCTAGAATAATGCTTGGAGTGCTTAGAGTGCTTAGCAAAAGCATCTGAGTGCCTACCCTTTTTTCCTAGGCTGTTTTGGGCAGTGGAAAAGCAAAGTCCTCTTGGGACTAACACTGTCCTATTTATAAAGGGGTAAATACTTAGTATAATGTCAAGTGGCAACAGTACAGTAAAGTAGTAGAGGGTGGGGGCAAAAGGAACTTTGGGGTTTTAAAAAAGATTTTACTTATTAAAAACAAAGATTTCATTTATTTATTTGAGAGAGAGAGAAAGAGAACAAAATCAGGAGACAAGGGCAGAGGGAGAGGGAGAAGCAGGCTCCCCATTGAGTAAGGAGCCCCAGGTGGGGCTGGATTCCAGGACCCCAGGATCATGACTTGAGCAGAAGATGGAGACTTAACAGACTGAACCACCCAAGTGCCCCAGGAACTTGTTTGTTTTGTTTTTAATAAGATTTCAGGGAACACTTCCCAGATGAAGTGATATTTGAGCAGAGTCCAGGGGACATGGAAAAGGATGGTATGTGTCACGCTCATATCTAAAGGCTGAAGGTGAAGGAGAGCAGTTGGAAGCTTTTGAATGGAGAAGTGACGTGATCGGACTTCAGTTTTATTTTATTTTTTTAAAGATTTTATATATTTGACAGACAAGATCACAAGCATGCAGAGAGGCAGGCAGAGAGAGAGGAAGGGAAGCAGGCTCCCTGCTGAGCAGAGAGCCCACCGTGGGACTCAATCCCGGGATCACGACCCGAGCCGAAGGCAGAGGCTTTAACCCACTGAGCCACCCAGGCACCCCGGACTTCAGTTTTAAAAGACTCATTCTAGTTATGGTAACATAGTAGAAAATGGAAGCAGAAACGCCAGTTAGGAGAGGCTGCTGGAAGAGGCCAGGTCTGAAGGTTGACCTTGGGGCTAAGGCAACACCCTGGAAGGGAGGAGAGAACAAATAATCACATTCAGATGTTTTGAAGGAGTCCACAGGTTTGCTGACAGGTTGGAAGTAGGCAGAAAGAAAGAAAGGGATTAGGATTATTCCAAGGTTGGCCTGAGCAACTGGGTGAATGGTGGTTCCCTTTCCTGGGATGGGGAACCCTGAAGGAGCCTGCAGGTTGGGGCTGGTGGATCAGGAGTCCAGTCTGGTAATAACTGTAAAATGCTTGTTTATATAAGGAGGCGATAAGACCAACCACTTTGGAGCTGTGCAGAGAAGTCAAGGGAGAGTCCTAAAATTGGGAGTCCTCAGTGTAGAAATGAGCAATCAGTTATCAGATGGCTCAATGAGATCACTCAGTGCGGGGTGAATGTGACTAGCACAAAACAGAGGACTTATCTGGGGAGAAAAACCAGGAAGGGTGGTGTGTACTAAGCAGGTAAAGGAAAAGGAAATGATAACCTCTGTCAACTGCTTGTTGGGCAAGATCTAGATTGAGTGTTAGTCTTTAGGTTTGGCAAAAATAGGTCATTGGGGACTATGACAATGTTAGCCACCATTGGCACTACTGTTTTATTTTTATTATTTAGCACATCCATTCATGTACTCTCCGCTCCACTCTTCTTACTACTACATTTTAAGTTCTCTATAGACAGGGATAAATGTTCTTTTGTGGTTGTTGTTGCAAGACTGCCTGGCACATGACAGATGCTAACAAATATGTATTAGACAAAAGGATTTATGAGTGGTAAGTAAACGAATAGCATTCAGACTTCAGGTTCTATTTCAGTATGTACTCTATATAACCTTTTTCTGAATAGTAATTTCCTCAATATTTATTTCCCTCATGCACAAATGATAAGAGTTTGGGACCATCAGCATAAGACACTAAGCCCTCATATTAAGTCTGTCTGTCTTTCTTTCTTCCTTTTTTTTTTTTTTTAAGAGAGGGGGAGGAGGGGCAACAGAGAGAGAAAGAATCTTTTTTCTCCTTTTTGAAAGATTTATTCATTTATTTATTGAGAGAGAGAGCACACACACATGTGAATGGGGGGTAGGGCCGAGGAAGAGGGAGAGAGAGAGAGAATCCCAGACTCCCTACTGAGCACAGAGCCTGAAATGGATGGAGCTCTATCCCATGACCTGAGCCCAAATCACAAGTCAGATGCTTAAGCCTGTGAGCCACCCAAGAGCCCCATATTAAATATTTCTTTAAAACAAAGCAACTGGAGAGCTAACATATAAATGTATGGTGTCCCCACTACCTAGCATAGTGTCTGATCCATAAAAAGAACTCATAAAAGAACTGGCTGGCTCAGCTGGTTAGGCAGCTGACTCTTGATTTTGGCTAGGCTCATGGTCTCCGGGTCCTGGAATTGAATCATCTGTTGAGCTCTGTGCTCAGTGGGGGTCTGCTTCAGGATTTTCTCTCTCCCTCTGCCCCTCTTCCTGCTTGCACATGCTCTCTCTCTAGAATAAATATTTTAAAAATTAAAAATTAAAAAAAAAGAACTCAATGACTGTGAGATAAGTGAATAAAATACAAATTAAAGAAGTCGATCAGGGACGCCTGGGTGGCTCAGTTGGTTAAGCAGCTGCCTTCGGTTCGGGTCACGATCCCAGCATCCTGGGATCGAGTCCCACATCGGGCTCCTTGCTCGGCAGGGAGCCTGCTTCTGCCTCTGCCTCTGCCTGCCATTCTGTCTGCCTGTGCTCGCTCTCTCCCCCTCTCTCTTTCTGATAAATAAATAAAATCTTTAAAAAAAAAAAAAAAAGAAGTCGATCATACTTTTATTGCTTGAGAAAAATATAATTCTCAATTCATCTGTGTTCATTCATTTGGAAAGGGTAGCTCCATTTATTGAATGTTTATCATGTGTTGGCTACTTTATATAAAATATCTAATTTAGGGGTTCCTGGGTAGCTCAGTCAGTTAAGTGACAGACTCTTGGTTTCTGCCGGGGTCATGATCTTATGAGTTGTGGGATTGAGCCTCATGTCAGGCTCCCTACTCAGTGGGGAGTTGCTTGCAGATTCTTTCCCTCTGTCCCTCCCCCCAGCCTTTTTTTTTTTTTTTTTAAGATTTTATTTATTTATTTATTTGACAGACAGAGATCACAAGTAGGCAAAGAGGCAGGCAGAGCGAGAGGGAGGAGGAAGCAGGCTCCCTGCTAAGCAGAGAGCCCGATGTGGGGCTCGATCCCAGAACTCTGGGATCATGACCTGAGCTGAAGCCAGAAGCGTTAACCCACTGAGCCACCCAGGCACCCCTATCGCCCCAACTCTTTTGCAAATGCTCTCTCAAATAAATAAATAAATCTTTTAAAAAAATATCCAATTTTGTTCTTTCCTCACTTTTCTCACTTAAGAGTCTTTGGATTACAAGTGACATAAAACACGGCCGAAGTTCATTTAAGCAGAAGGGAATTTTACTGTAGATTGCATTATTATTATTATTAAAAATATTTGATTTGCCTCTGTGCCCTATGGCATCAAGCTTGAGCATGTGATTTTGTTCTGGCCAATGACATGCAAGCAGGGAGTGTCTTCTGGGCAGATGGTTTAAGGGCCAATACTTATTTTTCCTTCTTTCTTTTTCTTCTGTTACAACAATTGGTGATTTTCCAGATAAGCGATTGTTCCATCATCCTGGGACCCAGATTAGAACCAAGAGCATAGCAGAGGTGTAGCTAATTTATGTAGTGTAAGTGAGAGACCAGTCTTTGTTGTTGTAAGTTCCTGAGCTTTGGGGAGGTGTTATTACACCCATAGTGTAACTGAGCCTCTTCTGACAGTCACAGAACTAAAATGTCCACCAGTATGGCTGATTTCAGGAATTGCTGTCAACAAGGACTTAATGTCAGGGCACCTGGCTGGCATGGTAGTGAGTTTGAGCCCCACATTGGGTGTAGAGATTACTTAAAAATAAAACCTTAAAAAGAAAACAGGACTCAACTTGTCCTAATGATTCCATGTCTCTGTATCTCTTCACCCTGTCTCTTGCTCTGAGTGCTTCATCATCTAGCTCCACACAGTGTACTCCAGAGTTCTAGAATCTCCTTAGAGGTAGCAAGAGAGTTATGAGAGCTCTAAGCTTTATACCCAGCTCTCAGCTTCACAGGCTTGCAGAATCTAGTGTTTAGTCATGATGCTCTCCCATGTCCACCACACGTCTAGCTCTCTGGTTCTTCACAAATGGCCAAGACAATTAGGATAGCCGGTGTAAGTCAGTAGGAGAAAAAACTGACCTAGTGTCAGAACGGCTAAAATTAACAAGACAGGGCACCTGGGTGGCTCAGTGGGTTAAAGCCTCTGCCTTTAGCTTAGGTCATGATCCCAGGGTCCTGGGATCGAGCCCCGCATCAGGCTCTCTGCTCAGCGGGAAGTTTTCTTCCCTTTCTCTCTCCCTGCCTGCCTCTCTGCCTACTTGTGATCTCTGTCAAATAAATAAATAAAATCTTTTTTAAAAATTAAATTAACTGGGCGCCTGGGTGGCTCAGTGGGTTAAGCCACTGCCTTCGGCTCAGGTCATGATCTCAGGGTCCTGGGATCGAGTCCCGCATCGGGCTCTCTGCTCAGCAGGGAGCCTGCTTCCTCCTCTCTCTCTCTGCCTGCCTCTCTGCCTACTTGTGATCTCTCTCTGTCAAATAAAAAAAAATAAAATCTTTAAAAAAAAAAAAATTAAATTAACAAGACAACACACAAGGTGTTGTGGTGAGGATTCCCACCCTTGGTGGGAAAGTAAACTAGTACAACCACTCTGCAAAACAGTATGGAGGTTCCTTAAAAAGTTAAAAATAGAGCACCAATTGTACTACTAGGTATTTATCCAAAGGGTACTAATGCAAAGGGATACATCACCTCACCGTTTATAGCAGCATTATCACCAATAGCCAAATTATGGAAGAGCCCAAGTGTTCACTGATGGACAAATGGATAAGGAAGGTGTATGCGCGCGCGCACACACACACACACACACACACACAGAGCAGTATTACTAAGCCATAAAAAAAGAATGAAATCTTGACATCTGCACAACCTGGATGGAAATAGTATTATGCTGAGTGAAATTAAGCAGAGAATGAAGAATTATGCTAAGTGAAATTGTCAAAAAAAGACAAATACCGTATGACTTAACTTATATATGGAATTTAAGAAACCAAACAAGCAAAGGGAAGGAGAGAGAACGAGAGAGTCAAACCAAGAAACAGATTCCAACCTATAGAGAATAAAATGATGGTCACTGGGAGCACCTGGTGGCTCAGTGGGTTAAAGCCTCTGCCTTCAGCTCAGGTCATGATCCCAGGGTCCTGGGATGGAGCCCCGCATGGGGTTCTCTGCTCAGCAGGGAGCCTGTATCCCCCTCTCTTTGCCTGCCTTTCCACCTACTTGTGATCTCTGTCAAATAAATAAAATCTTTTTTTTAAAAGATTTTATTTATTTATTTGACAGAGAGAAACCACAAGTAGACGGAGAGGCAGGCAGAGAGAGAGAGAGAGGGAAGCAGGCTCCCTGCTGAGCAGAGAGCCCGACGCGGGACTTGATCCCAGGACCCTGAGATCATGACCTGAGCCGAAGGCAGCGGCTTAACCCACTGAGCCACCCAGGCGCCCCAATAAATAAAATCTTTAAATAATAAAAAAAAAAAAAGGGATTGTTTCCCGGGCGCCTGGTTGGCTCAGTGGGTTAAGACGCTGCTTTTGGCTCAGGTCATGATCTCAGGGTCCTGGGATTGAGTCCCGCGTTGGGCTCTCTGCTCAGCAGGGAGCCTGCTTCCCTCTCTCTCTCTCTGCCTGCCTCTCTGCCTACTTGTGATTTCTCTCTGTCAAATAAATTAAAAAATAAATAAAATCTTAAAAAAAAAAAAATGATGGTCACCAGAGGAGAGGAGAGCCTGGGTTAAGTAGGTGATGGGAATTAAGGCGAGCACTTGCTGTGATGAACACTGGGTGCTGAATGGAAGTGCTGAATCAGTATATAGTACTCCTGAAACTAATACTACACTGTATACTAACTAACTGGAATTTAAATAAAAATTTAAAAACAAACCAAAAAAGCTGACCTATCCAAACCCGGTGTTTCAGTTTCTTTACAGATAAGAAGTGGTAGTTTTGATTTTGAACTCTAGATGGCAGTATTAGTCAACTTGATCTCTTCAATGGCAGCAACCATTTCTCAGGGTTGGCAGACACAGTTGACATCTTTTCTCTATAGGTAGTATTACAATTATTCACAAGTATTTTTATGATTTTCTTTCCCATGCTCATTGAAAGATATTGGTATTTAAATTACTTAGAAAAAATAAAATGCTATACTCAAGTTATCCTGTTAGTACTGTAATTGTCTTTCTTGAACATTGCATTGTAACACTGTAACAAGCTCAGAGCATCAGAACATAGCCCTGAACTGGGAAGAAAGAGGAAAAGTGCCTCTAGAATCCTAGAAATGGTTGCCGCTCCAGCCAGGGCTTCAAAACGTGTTATCCAATAACAAATTGAGGGCTGCCCAAGAATTGTATTTGCTTTTGTTTTTAATTTTATTTATTTACTTGGGGGGGGTGGGGAGATGAGCAAAGGAATAGGGAGAAACTGACTCCCCAACTGAGCTGGGAGCCTGACATGGGGTTTAATCCCAGGACCCCCAATCATGACCCAAGCTAAAGGCAGACCCTTAACTGACTGAGCCACCCAGGCGCCCCACCAAGAACTGTATTTGAAACACAGTTTAATTTGTTAACCTATGTGAACTAGTGCAGCTTTATCTATAAATTAGGATTAATTTCATCTGCATATAATACAGCAGCCAAGTAATAATGGTTTAAATACAGAGTAATGGTTGAAATACAAATTTATTTTTCTCGCATCCAAAAAGCCCTGAGGTGAGCAGTCAAGGGCACATGCGACAGTCCCATTATTTTTCAAAAACTCAGGCACCTTCTGCTTCCTTAGAGAACCTAATTGTTATCTAATGTTCCAATGACTGCTGGAGTTCTAGCTGTCACAGCTCTATTCTAAACAGCTTGGAAGGAGAAATGAGGCTCCTTCCCTAAATCTCATACATTTCTGCATGCATCTGATTAACCAAAACGTCTTCATATGGCTATTGTAGAGGGAGAAGCTGCTGGAAAATGTAGTTTTTAGCTACACACCTTACAACCCCAGATAAAAATGGGGTTCTATTACCAAGGAAGAAGGAGAGAAGATAATTGGCAGCAAGAATCTCTCCACAAGTAGCAAGGCATTTCAGACATTTGGTGCAAACCTACGGGGCAGACAGAACACACTTCATGGGTGTGTGGCCAGTGACGTCAGCCCATCAGCACTCTGCTCTCAGAAGGCCCTGAGCTTAGTTTAACGTTCTGCTGTCATTATCTTGAAATTCTTAACAACTTCATGTTTGGATTTGTGTTTCATGAGTGAAATCTGGTGGAACACTGGCACGTGCATGTGAGCAGAAGAGATGTGTGTGATAGGTCAGCTATTTCTTGCTGCCATAGTTGCATATAGTGGCACAAACAAAGACACAGAAGTGAGTAATGGAGAATGGGTTCCTAAATCGTATTCAAGTATTGAAGTCAAAGAACCAAAGATCCTTAAACCCTGTCTGAGGAGGTTGGCGAGGCCAGTTTGCCCAGTGTCTGGAATAGATAGAGAAGTGAAAGTGACCTGCTGGAAAGACAGGAGGTCATGGTAGGTTTGGGAGGCCGGGCCCTCAAAGTGAACTCTGTTAAGCAACAGGGACTTCTAAGAAGTAGAACACAGGAGCATCGGGATTCAGCCCAATGTTGCACCGGATTATTTTATATTTAAATTGAGAGAAATTTCTCAAATGCCAATTTAGCTCAACAAGAATTTGCAGAGAATCCACCACAAATACCAGGTCACAGGTTATGTGCCCTGGAGCTCATACAATTAAATATTTGCCTTTCTGACTTGCTCTCTTCAATGTAATTTGAATATGAATTACAATTTAGGTGTGGATTTAAAAGACCCACTGGGGCTCCTGGGTGGCTCAGGGGGTTAAAGCCTCTGCCTTCAGCTCAGGTCATGATCCCAGGGTCCTGGGATGGGGGGGGGGGGGCACATTGGGCTCTGTGCTGGGCAGGGGGCCTGCTTCTTTTCCTCTCTCTCTGCCTGCCTCTCTGCCTACTTGTGATCTCTGTCAAATAAATAAATAAAATATTTAAAAAATAAAATAAAATAAAAGAGCCACTCAATTTTAAAGAGGTAGTGGAGGTAGGGAATGGACATAGGAAATATTGGGAAGAAGAAAATGTCACACGTCCGGTGCCAGCCTCCAGTCTCAGACTCAGCACTGGGAGCGACGCGTTACGTCACCCTGCGTCACCGTGCGTCATCCTGCGTCACCCTGCGTCGGGAATGTTAGGAGGTTTGGTAGTGGTCAGGGTGGCCAGGGGGGTGTACAGAGAAGAAGCAAGTGTAGGAAGGGAGCTGACTCCCTCGGGCCTAGCGGTGACCTTAAACCGTTCTAATCCCTTTCCAGTGCCCTCCGAGTGTTTCGTTTCATTCCCGGTATTTAGTTGAGCTATTGAACTTTTCTGAGCCTCGTTCCCCTCGTTGAACAACAGGAATAACATTCCCACCTTCTGTAACGTTCCCTAAGCAGGTGTCTGATAAACGGCCATTCCTTTTTTCTCTTAACTGGAAGTGGTCCAAGGGGTCTCTGTTTAACCTCAGGGTTTCATTCAATAAATTGGAGAATCAGGAATCACATTCAGAAGGCAGTGAGATTACAAGCTAAGAATCACGTGGCACAAAAATGCTGCTAATCATAGAGATATAATCTGTGCATCCAATCAAAATGATGACCCCTCCCCAAATTCAGAGGGCATGTCCTAAAAATGTCATCAGTCCCATTTGAACATTTGAAGGGTAATTTCAAGAGAAGATATAATAGGGGTGCCTGGGTGGCTCAGTCATTAAGCGTCTGCTTTCAGCTTGGGTCATGATCCTGGGATCATGGTCCTGGGATGGAGCCCAGCTTCCCACTCCCTGCTCAGTGGGGAATCTGCTTCTCCCTCTCCCTCTGACCCTACTTGTATTTCTTATCTTGCTGTCTCTCTGTCAAATAAATAAAATCTTGGGGGAAAAAAAGATAATAATCCTAAACCAAGTTTGTTGGTTCATGGGTATCAGTCTTCTACCAGGTACTCAGCCATGGTCGAGGCATTTCCAGAAGATTAGGAATCACATCTGAAACATAATATGTGCACATATAAAATGGGAAAACAAGGATATATTGGAATTAAGAACTAAATGGTGGCATTACAGTCAACCACAGTAGGAGTTCAGAGAAAAAGAAGCCACTAGTGGCGGTGGAGTCAGAAAAAGGTAGCTGGAGAGAGAAGGAAGGGCAGATCCCAGAGAGAAAAAGCAGTAGAATCAAAAGCAGGTAGCGAACATCGAACCTGATTTGTGTAGAGGGCGGTAAGGAGACTGGTCTTGCTATGCACAGAATGTGCATGGAGGGTGAGGTGAGGAAGACGAGTTCCAGTGGAAGCACGGGCTAAACACAGAGGCCCTGAAAGTCTCCCCTCAGCATGGAGAACCGCAGGTCCTTGAGCAACGACAGGGAGAGAGAGAACAAGCACTTCTGAGAGAAACGTCTCAGGTTATTGACAATTTAGATGAAGACTTTCCAATCTGGACTTCCCTCTTGTTTTATGGCCCATGAGCTAAGAACAATTTCTGCATTTTAAATGATTGGGAGGGGAGGGAATAGTATTTAGCATACATGAAAAGGACGTTAACTTCAAATATCCGTATCCATTTGTAAAGTTTGACTGCGTTGGTTCTCAACCTCAGAAGTTCCCTGGGGTATATCTGAAATGGGTCCTCATCCCTGGAAGGCAGGGAGACAGAAGAAAGAGGCAGACAGCTTCAGATGGGTAGGTGGCAGGTTTCAAAAGCAAAGGAACTTATATAAGAGACTTTTCGGCAGCCGCAAGATGAGAGGTCTGCACACCTGTCCACCAGTATCTCAGAAGTTTTATTTGTTTTGTTTTTTTAAAGATTTTATTTATTTACTTGACAGAGATCACACGTAGGCAGAGAAGCAGGCAGAGAGAGAGAGGAGGAAGCAGGCTCCCCGCTGAGCTGAGAGTCCGATGCGGGGCTCCATCCCAGGACCCTGGGATCATGACCTGAGCCGAAGGCAGAGGCTTTAACCCACTGAGCCACCCAGGTGCCCCCAGTATCTCAGAAGTTTATATAGAGAACTTAACTAGGTCTAGTGACACACACTGTCCAGTTGCTCTTAGCAACACATTACTCTATCCAGGCTGCATCCTTGAAAAATGGCTCCCACTATGGGAATAGTGGGCAGAATACACATTTCACGGACAGTGGAAGTGGTGGGGAGCCTCCGACTCCCTGGGTCCAGCTCTTAGGTCACCTGGAGGCCTTGTCTTCCTCATAACCTCCTCCAACCTGCTACAGCACAGCTACCCTCATTGTTTGTTTATTACCGATGGCTACTTTTCTGCTCCAATAGCAGAGATGGCCTGAAAAGCCTAAAATATTTCCTATCTGACCTTTTATAGAAACTGCTTACAAACCCTGGGTTTAGACTGATGTTGGGGAACAGGGAGAAGAGAAAGCATAGGAACAGGGACTAGGGTGAGGTGAATGAGGCACACACCTTGGACACAATATTTAAGAGAAAGGATGCCAAAAAGCCTAAGTCATCAAATAACATTTAATGCAGTATTTCTAAATATCAAAACTAATGCCCAAATTCCGTGATGAAATGAAGATAGGATCAATCACAATGCTGTGCTGTGCTGTGCCATTTCAGTGACTGAGCCAAACAGAAAATCAGTACTATGGAGATTTTTGGCACCCCCCACCCCCCCGCCTTAACTTCTGCATGGGAGGCAAGTGCCTCACCCCCTAGTGGTGTTCCTAGTATTGCAGGGATAATCTAGAGTCTGGGAGGATGGATGATGAGGAGGAATAAACAGGGTGGCAGAAGATATGGAGAGTTAGGAGTGGATTTCAGATCTTAGATCTGATCTTGGATCTTCACTTTTTTTAATTAAAAAAATTGCAGGGGGGTGCCTGGGTGGCTCAGCTGTTAAGTGTCTGCCTTTGGCTCAGGTCATGATCCCAGGGTCCTGGGATCCAGCCCCACATCAGGCTCTCTGCTCCGCGGGCAGCCTGCTTCTCCCTCTCCCACTCCCCCTGCTTGTGTTTTCTGTGTGTGTATGTGTGTGTGTGTGTGTCTCTGTCAAATAAATAAATAAAATCTTTAAAAAAATTTTTTTAAGGAATCTCTACAACCAACATGGGGCTCTAAGTCACAACCCCAAGATCAAGAGTTGCATGCTCTTTGAAATAAGCCAGCCAGGCACCCCTTGAACCCCCACTTTCGTTTTTTAAAGATTTTACCTATCTATCTATATATCTATCAGAGAGGGGGGGGGGGCTTACACACAAGCAGGTGGAGTGGCAGGCAGAGCAGGTAGAGGGAGAATCAGACTCCCTGATCAACAGGAAGTCCGGGGCTCCACCCCAGAATAGGGTGGTCAGGACCTGGGCCAAAAGCAGATGCTTAACCAACTGAACCACTCAGGCATCCCAGATCTCCACTTCTAAGAGGAAAATTTCAGCCCTTTCACCCAAAGTAAAAGCCAAAGTACATGGCAGTTGTGCAGTCCAGCCACCAGCCCTTCAGTTCTCTGACCATTCCTAAATATTCTCCTGCTTGTTTGCTTCCCACTGACCAGCTGGATTCCTTCAGGTCCCTTCACTAAGTGGGGAGTACTTCATCTCCTGCACTCGCACCCTCAGTCTCTCCTCCTGGAGTTCTCATCCCTGACATGCCTGGGGCTCAGGTCTCACCTCCCAGAGGCCTCTCCTGACCTCGAATTTAGGATTTCACCTATTGCTATCTCTCGGCCAACAAAAAGAATGAAATCTTGCCATTTGCAGCCACATGGGTGGAACTAGAGGGTATTATGCTAAGTGAAGTCAGTCAGTCAGAGAAAGACAAATACCATATAATTTCATTCATATGAGGAATTTAAGAAACAAAACACGTACATAGGAGAAGGGAAGGAAAAATAAGATGAAAATTGAAGGGGAGGCAAACCATAAGAGATGCTGAACTCTAGGAAACAAAGAAGGGTCTCTGGAGGGCAGGGGGGTGGGGGGATGGGGTAACTGGGTGATGGGCATCAAGGAGGACACGTGACATATTGAGCCCTGGGTGTTGTATATGCACCTGATGAATCCCTGAACTCTACCTCTGAAATGAAAAAGAAAAAAAGAAAGCTAAAAAATTAAAAGGTTAGACCTATTGCTTTACCTCCATCCCTCCCTGCTTTATTTTTCCATTGTATATGTCAAGCTCTAAAAATTAGAGAAGGTGATTTACTCTACTTAGGATTTCTCTTTTCTTGCTGACTGCATGTTCTATGAAGGCAGGATTTCTGTGTACTTTGCCACCACAGAATGCCCAGTGCTTAGACAAGAAGCATCATCCCAGGGGCACCTGGATGGCTCAGTGGGTTAAGCTTCTGCCTTCAGCTCAGGTCATGATCTCCGGGTCAGGCATCCGGCTCTCTGCTCAGCAGGGAGCCTAGTATCCCCTCACCCCCTACCCTGTCCCGCCACCTGCCTCTCTGTCTACTTGTGATCTCTGTCTGTCAAATAAATAACTAAAATCTTTAAAAAGAGAGAGAGAGAGAGAGAGAGGACCATCATCCCATGCATATTTGAGGACTAACTGAACAGATCCAGTAGAATACAAAGGGGAAAGGAGAGATTATCCTCTTTTAGGGTTTAGAACATTCCTTCTCACAGAACAAATAGGCTTCTTAACCAAAAATGACGGAGTTCAAAATGTGAAAATTCTCACATTGCCCCCTCTGACCTGTAGACTGTTCTTCCTGTGCACTCATTTTTCCTGCCTCTTGGAATTCCTAATGCCCTGTAAATTCCTAAGCTAATTTCTTCCTTTTTCCAAGGGCAGCTTTGATCACAGCAGCCAATTCTAGGAACGCTTCTACAGGAAAGGGAAATCAGTCATTTCTCTGTGTTTAACTATAAAAAATGTATTTTTTCCATTGGCCTTTTCCTTGGCTCCATTATCATGCCTGCTTTTCTGTTCAGGGCTGAGGTAATGCATCTACAATCCAGGATCCTCTCACCGATTCTGCCAAGAATTAGTCACAAGTCAGTCAGCTTGCTCACTTAACATTTCTCCACCACTTCCTCTCACATCTAATTTGTGCTTTAATTTTAGCAGATATGCAAAGTAGTCGCTGGTTGTCTGGCCATCCCTAGACGGCTAAAAGGCACTGTGGGGAGACATGAAGAAGGAAGGAGTAAGCTCAACCTGACAGTGAAAGAAACAAAGGTCCTTTATCATCCTCCCTACAACCTGTCCAGAGAACATAACTTCCTGTCACCACAGATAATATACTTATGCTGATAATTATTGAAATCTGAATATCAAAACAGTTTTTATACAGAAGGAATAATATATGTACTTTTTAAAAAAGATTTTATTTATTTATTTCAGAGAGAGAGAGAGAGATAGCGAGAATGAGCACAGGTGGGGAGAAGAGGAAAAAGCAGGGAGCCTGATGCAGGGCTTGATGCCAGGACTCTGGGATCATGACCTGAGCTGAAGGCAGATGCTTAACAACTGGACCACCCGAGTACACCAATAAATGTACGTTTCTAATAGAAAGCAGCTTTAAATACCACCCCCCAATTCTTGGCTATTGATTTTTTTCTCCCTTCATATCCTTAAATAAATATATTTTTAAATAGTTACCCCTGGCGGATCACCCTGCCGTAGGCTTGGGATGGGTTGTGTGGGTGCGTGTCTTTATGATAATCACCTGGGACCAACAAAGAATATCCAGCCCTTAAAAAGGAAGTAAGCCAGGGCACCTAGGTGGCTCAGTGGGTTAAAGCCTCTGCCTTTAGGTCATGGTCCCAGGGTCCTGGGGTCAAGCCCCACATCTAGCTTTCTACTCAGCAGGGAGCCTGCTTCCCTTCCTCTCTCTCTCTCTCTCTGCCTGCCTCTCTACCTCCTTGTGATCTGTCTGTCAAATAAATAAGTAAATAAAAGGAAGTAAGCCCTTTTTTTCTTTTTTTTTTAAGATTTTATTTATTTACTTGACACACAGAGATCACAAGTAGGCAGAGAGACAGAGAGAGGGAAGCTGACTCCCTGCTGAGCAGAGAGCCCGATGTGGTGCTTAATCCCAGGATCCTGGGACCATGAAGGCAGAGGCTTGAGCCGACTGAGCCACCCGGGCGCCCTGAGAAGTTAAAAAGATTTAAGCGCCCTGGTTAGCTTTCTATAAAAGACCAACCCTAAAGGCCCTGGTTGGCAACCCTGTCAGGATTCCTCTCACTCTTGAAAGCGTTTTCTGTATCTTCACTTAAAAAACTTCTATCGCCTTACTTACTTACTAAATAAATAAACAACTAGCTAACTAACTAAATGGATAGACAGATAGATAGTTGTCCTGTCCATTTAATAGCAGTAGAAGTACATCAATTGCTTAAGTCAAGCATCGGTAAGATTTTGTTTACTGAAGGGCCAGATAGCAAATTATTTTGGGCTTTGCTATCCATACACTCTTGTTACAATTATTCAGCTCTGACATGATAGCACAAAAGTTGCACAGACAATATGCATAAATGCATATGGCTGTGGTCCAGTGAAATGTTATTTATACACTGAAACTTGAGTTTTGCATAATTTTCATATGCCACAAAATACTATTCCTTTAAAAATTTTTTTTCAAGGGCGCCTGGGTGGCTCAGTGGGTTAAGCCGCTGCCTTCGGCTCGGGTCATGATCTCAGGGTCCTGGGATCGAGTCCCGCATCGGGCTCTCTGCTCAGCAGGGAGCCTGCTTCCCTCTCTCTCTCTCTCTCTCTGCCTGCCTCTCCGTCTACTTGTGATTTCTCTCTGTCAAATAAATAAATAAATAAAATCTTTAAAAAAAAAAAATTTTTTTTTCAACCATTAAAAAAATATAACATCCATTCTGACTGAGTTCCTATACCATGCAAAAATGGAGGGGAAGGGGAAGGCCAGATTTGACTCAAGGGTCATAGTTTGCATACTGGCCCCTGGCCTTGGTTTAGAAGTCACACAGGACAGACAGTAATCTTGGGAAATCTAGTCCATATAGTAAGGGCAAATTTGTAAGTAAGGATATTTGTGTAAGGGTGTTACTTACAACATTCTTAATTGGCAGGAGAAATAAAAAAGAAAACTAAATGGAATTTCCTTTAATAGGGATTAAAGACATGGTTGGCAAATCCAGTGGCGAGTGAGTTGGATCTATACTAGCAGTCTTGAGGTATTTTCATGATTTATCTTTAAGCAAAGGAGCACATTGGAGAGAAGTGATTTTTCTTTTCTGTTTTTATAAAATGAACAATCCAGGGCACTTGAATGGCTCAGTTGGTTAAGTGTCTGCCTTGGACTCAGATCATGATCCCAGGGTCCTGGGATCGAGCCCTGCATTGGGCTCCTTGCTCAGTGGAAAGCCTGCTTCTCCCTCTCCCTCTCTGCCTGCTGTTCTGTCTGCTTGTGCTCTCTCCCTATCTCTCTGTCAAGTAAATAAATAAAATCCTAAAATAAAACAAAATAAAATAAACAATCCCATTTTGTAAAATAACGAACCTCCTGTCTACTCCTATGTATAACATTTGTCGGAGTGGGAGTTAGGGAATGCAGAAAAGGAGAGACCTAAGATTCCATTTATGTAAAATTATACATGGTATACATAAGGAAGACACAAAACTGCCATCAGAAAAATGTTAATGGTGGCTATTATAGGATGGTAGAATTGAAGATGGTATTTATTTTCTCCCTTAAATTTCATGTGTTCCTTGATTTTTTTATGGTAAGCATATATTACTTATGTACTCTAGAGAAAAGATAATGCTGTTTTTACTTCAAAGAGAAGATTTAGGGGTGCCAGGGTGGCTCAGTCGGTTGGGCCTCTGCCTTTGGCTCAGGTCAGGATCTCAGAGTCCTGGGATCGAGCCCCACGTCCGGTTCTCTGCTTCGTGGGGAGCTTGCTTCCTCCTCTCTCTCTGCCTGCCTCTCTGCCTGCTTGAGATCTCTCTCTCTCTATCTGTCAAATAAATAAATAAATAATCTTAAAAAAAATTTAAAAGAAAAGATTTAATTGTAATGTTCATCAAACTGCCATTTCTCTCTTTCTTTCTTTCTTTAAAGATTTTATTTATTTATTTGAGAAAGACCAGGAGATGGGAGGTCAGTGGGAGAAGCAGACACCCCATGGCCTGGGAGCCCCATGTGGGACTCGATCCTGGGATTCTGGGATCGTGACCTGAGCCACAGGCAGTTGCTTAACCAACTGAGCCATCCAGGTGCCCAATATTTTATTTTATTTTTTTTAAGTAACCTCTACACCCAATGTGGGGCAAGCACTTACAACCCCAAGATCAAGAGTCACATACTGGGGTGCCTGGGTGACTCACTGGGTTAAACCTCTGCCTTCAGCTCTGGTCCTGATCTCAGGGTCCTAGGATCGAGCCCTCTCCTGGGCTCTCTGCTCATTAGGAAGTCTACTCCCACCCCACCCCCACACCCTCGGCCTGCCTCTCTGCCTACATGAGATCACTCTCTGTCAAATAAAATCTTAAAAAAAAAAAAGCACATGCTATACTGACTGAAACAGCCAGGCACCCCAAACTGACACTTCAATATTAAAAGCCTGGAAATCACCTAAAAATCCAGTAATAAAGAAGACGCTGCGGAGTCTCTTGGTACAGCTATACAAAAGAATACTAACTGGCCTTTTCAAAAGATGCTGTTGGGGTACCTGGGTGGTGCAGTTGGCTAAGAGACAGACTCTTGATTTTGGCTCAGGTCACGATCAAGGGGTAGGGGGATCCAACCCAATAGTGCTCTGTGTTCAGTGGGGAGTCTGCTTAAGACTCTCCTCAGTATGCCTGGGTGGCTCAATCTGTTGGGTGGCTGCCTTCAGCTCAGGTCAGGATCCAAGGGTCCTGGGATCAAGTCCTGCATCGGGTTCCCTGTTCAGCAGAGAACCTGCTTCTCCTTCTCCCTCTGCCTAATTGTGCTCTCTCTCTCTGTCTCTGTCAAATAAAAAAGAAAAAAAAAACCTTAAAAAAAAAATAAAAGACTCTCCTTCTCCTTCTGCCCCTCCCCCTGCTCATGAACCCTCTTGCCCTCACACACACACACACTCTCTCTCAAACTAAATAAATAAATCTTAAAAAAATAAAATAAAATAAAATAAAAAGGTGTCATCGGTGGTAGAGGGGGCTGGCTTTACAAGTGGATAGACCTGGATGTAAATCCAGACTCCCAAATACCAGCCAAGGATCTTAAGAAAGTCTTTTCACACCTGGTGACATTTCCTCCCCTTAAAATTGGATTAGTAATGTCATTTATTAACTCAGCAATGAACATGTAGTACGGGCTCTTTATTCATTTTTATTAGTAGTATAGGCCCTTTAAATATCATGTAGTGTAATGGTTATTGGGTGGTTTATATGGAATCTAAGAAACTATGCAATAAATATATATTCATAAAAGAGAGAAGGACTACTTTTGATTATGGTGAGAGAGTTTACTTCAGATAGAAATGGTTTCTGACAATCAGGCAGTTTGAAATTGATGGTGAGGTACCTTTTGCAGTGCAGTGTAGGTTGGGCTTGGGAAAGAAAGTCTTGCCGGGTGTAACAGTGAGAGGTAACAATCACAGTAGGAGTAACAGGGGAGACTCACCTGCCTGTGGTGGGAGAATCACAAAGAGAAGTATTGCACAGGCCTGACTATGGAAAGAGAGAAGACAGAAGGGATGCCAGGCTGCATGGTCATCAGAGAAAAATGAGCCCATTCTCCACAAAGGCAAAAGCAGGAAACACCATAGCTTGGCCAACAACAGTTGTACAATGGACAGATGGTTGGTTGTCAAGGTCATGCATTTATGATCATATTGTTTGGACCACAGAGAATGAATTAAGAAGGAAACCCTTCACTCTGTATTTTTGGAGAGAATGCTGAATGTATGGAGAAGTTACATGGGAAAATATTCATAACCCAATTAAAGGGTATATGATGGTGTGACTGGTATGATCCATTAAGTCATTCAATAAATAAGTATTTATTGAGCACCACATCATGCCAGCAGCACCCATTATATACCAATCACAGATCAAGATGTGTTGTTTTGAATCTGGATAACTCTGCGGTCTGATCCCAGAGTGACTGATGTCCGTGTTCACAACATGTTTGGAAGATTATGAGGACAATTTGAGTAGTCTTTGTAGCTTATCCAACTGGATGAGAAGCTAATGTGTTAGGATCACTAGCTGTGCCTAGGCACTGTGATTCAGCACATAAAGGTGTTGGCTGTGGCATCAGACTACCAGTGTTCAAAATCTAGCTCCACTGACCCTATGAGATTAGGTAAATTTCTTCATCTCTCTGAACCTCCATGTTCCCAGCTGTAAAATGAGGATAATAATGATGTGGGAAACAAAGGCAGAAGGAAATGTCGATAAAATTAAATGTCATCGGGGCACCTGCATGGCTCAGTGGGTTAAGCCTCTGCCTTTGGCTCAGGTCATGATCGGGGTCCTAGGCTTGAGTGAGCCCCCACATCATCGGGCTCTCTGCTCAGCGGGGAGCCTGCTTCTCCCTTTCTCTCTGCCTGCCTCTCTGCCTACTTGTAATCTCTGTCTGTCAAATAAACAAATAAAAAATATTTTTAAAAGATTTTATTTGTTTATTTGACAGACAGAGATCACAAGTAGGCAGAGAGGCAGGCAGAGAGAGAGGAAGGGAAGCAGGCTCCCTGCTGAGCAGAGAGCCCGATGCGGGACTTGATCCCAGGACCCTGAGATCATGACCTAAGCCGAAGGCAGTGGCTTAACCGACTGAGCCACCCAGGCGCCCAACAAATAAAAAAAAAATTAAATGTCCTCATAACCTGCAGTCCACTGACAAATAAATACTCGAGGCAGGAAACTCCTAACTGTCTAACTGTGAATGACTTACTAGAGGGAAAAACCACTTTAGCCTGACAACAGCAAAACCTAAAATATTCTGTGAGTCTTCTTTAGCATATGACAATCTTTTTGGAACTCCCTTATCTTCACTTCCCCCATGCCAAAGTGTATAATCAGTTGTCCCTCACAATCCCCGAGAAGCAGCTCCTTCTGCCCAGGGGTCCTGTCCCCATGCTTTAATAAAACTGCCATTTTGCACCAAAGACAACTTAAGAATTCTTCTTTGGCCATAGGCTCTGGACTCTACCAACCTCACCAAAACATTCCAAAAACTACTTCAATAATAGGATTTACCTCAGAAAATTTTTTCTCTAATTCAGAATTAGTGGAATAATACATAGTTGACCCTTGAACAGTGCAGATGTGGGAACACTTGAAAGAGGACTTCGGCTGTTCCATTTTGACTTCAAACTTTCTAGTTGGGTTCTTCTTTCCAGCTAGTCTCTTGGCTCAGGTGGAACTCCTTGAGGGCAAAGTATCCCCTGATGGGAACCAAAACTACCCCCTCAAGTAATAGGTGATATGGAAAACAAAGGCAGAAGAGAAAGTAATACATTTCCTTACTACCTAGAGCCCATTGACAAGTCCTTAAAACAGGCAGAGTGACCTTCCTCTACAGACTCGACTGCCTCAATGTTCATACTTTTAAATTTTTTTAAAAGATTTTATTTAGTTATTTGACAGACAGAGATCACAAGTAGGCAGAGAGGCAGGCAGAGAGAGAGGGGGAATCAGGCTCCCCATCAAGCAGAGAGCCCAATGTGGGGCTCAATCCCAGGATTCTGGGATCATGACCTGAGCTGAAGGCAGAGGCTTAACCCACTGAGCCACCCAGGTGCCCCAATGTTGATATTTTTTTAAAGGCAAAAGCAATCTTAGCCCAACCCCCAGGATCTTCTAAGTCTAATTTAACATATAAAAATTCCTTTGGAAAATTCCTTTATCTCTACTCCCCTCCTCCAAGACACATGTTGGCAATCAACCCCCAAGCATATGACACATCAATGTACATCTGAAGGGTCTCATAACTCTCATGACTGAGTTTCTACTACACAGTAATAAATGATCTTTCGTAATAATAGCTAGCCCTCTCAGGATCCTGGAAACCTTGTTTCCAAAATACTTGGGAGGCTTACACGATCCCTAACCCCCCTCCCAACTTGAAAGTATATAGTGGGCCACTCTTCATGAGCCCAGTGCAGCTTTACTGCCCACGGGTCCTGTCCCCATGCTTTAATAAAATCATCTTTTGTACCAAAGACATATCAAAGATCTCTCAAGAATTCTTTCTTGGCCATGGGCTTTGAGCGGTTACACTTTTCCTACATCAATAGGGACTGCAGGGTTGTTGGGTATACAGTTATATATACCCAACAATATAGTTGGGTATATAGTTATATATTTGGGTATATACCCAACTATATAGACATAGTTAGGTAACATGTATTTGTGTATGTTTTATATACTCTAGTCTTATAATAGCATAAGCTAAAGAAAAGAAAATGATATTAAGACAATCATAAGAAGAGGAGATATATTTACAGTACTGTACTGCATTAAAAAAAAATCTACATACAGTGGACCACAGTTCAAACCTGTGTTGTTCCAGGGTCATTGGTATAGGGAATGACTAGTATGGTGGCTGGTGATAGCAAACAATACCACCCAATAGATGTGAACTATTACTATTATTATTTCACCCTTGTGTAGTTCTATAAAATAGAGCAAGTTAAAATGCAGCAAACCAGAACCAGGCCTGAGAAGAAAATCAAAGGTGCCAGGAAACAACTTGTCTGACATCTCTTGGACAAGAGAGAATTTTATTTTATTTTATTTTATTATTATTTTTTAAAGCTTTATTTATTTATTTGACAGACAGAAATCACAAGTAGGTAGAGAGTGAGAGAGAGAGTGAGAGGAGGAAGCAGGCTTCCTGCTAAGCAGAGAGCCCGATGCAGGACTCGATCCCAGGACCCCGGGACCATGACCTGAGCCGAAGGCAGAGGCTTTAACCCACTGAGCCACCCAGGTGCCCCAAGAGAGAATTTTAATAGAGAAACTCTCCTGTGAAGGTTTTTCTCAGGGGGTGTTATAGTTTTTCATGTTTAGGTTTGGCCTTATCAAGGGACATGGTTTTGGAACCACATGTCTAGTGTTAAGTAATCCTCTTAGGGATGACTTCATACAGGTAGAGAAGGAGATAACCATCAACATCCTAGAGAAACTTAATAGGGTCTCCATAGTCAAGTAGAGCTTCCTTGAGGAACACCCATTCTAACTCATTCACACAAACCTGCACTCTGTTTGAGGGGAATGGATTGCCTTGGAGATCCTGTTAGTGTACAATGAAATTCATTTTCATTTATTCAAGTTATGTTTATTGAATACTTACTCAGTGTCAGATGCTAGGAGCCTGAGGATACTGCGTTAAGAGGGAAAACCAATCCAGTCAGCCCCACCCTGACCTCATGGACTTCAGTAGAGAGGGAGACATTAGTCAAGTGATCACCAAAATAAATGCAAAAATATAATAAGTGGTATTAAGGAAAGTTAGATGTTGCTATATCAGGTAATAGAAGGACTTACCTGGTTAATGGGATCATAAACCCTTCCTGGAGGAAATGATGCCAGCTGACAATGGAAAGGACCAGTCCTCTGAAGAGTCTGAACATGTTGTACAAAGGTATTGTGGTAGAAGGAGGTATCACACCTTTGAGGAAAAACCATCAGTGTGATTGAAGGAGCTAAGATATGCTAACAAGAACTAACATTTGTTGAGTACTTATTAAGCTCTAAGCACTTTACATGAATTCTCACAATAACTCTAGGAGGAAGATACTATTGTCATTCCCCTTTTTACAGATGAAGAAACTGAAGGACCCAGAAGTTAGGTAACTTATTCAAGGTTATACAGTTAGTAGGAGGTAGATGGAAAGAAGATTAGTTTGGAGAAGTAGGGCAGGACGAAACCAGGCAGAAATTCATAAGCCAAGTTAAAATTTTTTATTTTCATAAAAAGAAAAAGTTTGCTGAAATATTAATGAGGAAAGAAAGCTCTGTGTGCCGTGAGTGCCTGTGTATAAACGTGAACATATTTGCATTTCAAAAGAGTCACTTGAGCTGAAGCTTGAGAACTAGTTGGAAGAATGGGAAGAGTGGATACTGAGAAACCCTTCAGGCAGTGACTGCGGTTCCCTGGACGGGAGCTAGAGGTGGTGGCAGTAGGACGAGGGAGTTGGCCCCGGAGAGGACAGAGAGGGAGCGTTTGGGATTTATTTCGGAGAGAAATTGGATGAGGAGTGATGAGAGGATGAGGGGGTATGTCTAGGTGCTCCTGAGGGCTCTGGCTTGTGTTAACTGAATAAATGATGGTGTCACTTTATGACACACAGAATACAGGAAGGGGAGCAAACTCAGGCATGGGAAAGGTCGTGATGCCCAGGTATTTCTTCAGACACCTCCACTTGGCAATGTCAAGAAAGAGAGTTGTCTGTGTAGGGCTGGAGCTCGGAAAGGTCTGGGTTGAAGATTAAGTTAGATTAAGTTAGGACAATGATGAGGGAGAAGGTGAGCTGGGGACAAAGCACAAGCTGACACCCCACAACCAATACCACCACTTCGCTTCCCCGCCCCAGGTAGGATCTGTGTGACAATCCTCTGGCACTGCCGGCTGCCTTAAAGCTAAGGGGAAGAAAAACAAATGCTCAATATATAGATTATAGTCGGCAGGACTGGAGTCTCCCTCAGTATACAAATGCTTTAGTGATTTATAAGAAAAAAGAAAAGCATGCTTACTGATGACCTAACTTCCAGACGGAAACTCCCACCTGCCTTAATGTTAATGCTGGCTAGGGGGAAAGACAACCTTAACTTGACAAGGGCAAGGCCTCCAGGATCCAGTAGGTCCTCTTTAGCATATGAAAGTTCTTTTGAAAATCTCCCTTTTCCTCACCTTCCCCCAACTCCCAAGTACACAATCAGTCACCCCTCCCAACCCTGGGGCAGCAGCTCTTTCTGCCCACGGGTTCATCCCGTTGCTTTAATAAAGTCACCCATTTGCTCCAAAGACATCTCAATAATTCTTTCTTGGCCATTGGCCCCAGACCTCACCACCATTGAAAAATTATTTCAGCAGTGGTAACTGCAGACCTGGAATGGATGAGAGCGGTCAGTAGAGAGGATTGCTCAATATGTCGTGAGAAAGCCCAAGTTTTTCTTGGCCTCAATTCAGACTTCACATCTTTTACTTCCTGATCCACACCCTCTCTTCTGTGAGAGCCAAACAAGTCCCACTGAAAGTCTGAAGGAGAAAAGTGTCAAGAAACTGACAGAATGGCTTGAATTAACCCTTGGTAACCTTCACTTGTTTCTTTGGGTAGAGTTTGAAGCAGTCCTTCTACAAGGAAATAATTAACCCAACAATTCTGCCTTAATCCACTTAGTGTCTCCTTAGTGTCAAAAAGCATTTTCTCTAGGAAATGGAAACTTAGAGGAAGCACAGCCAAAAGTAACTTGCCAAATAATGCTTCCAAAGCTGTGGAAGAATTGTTTCAGTTTCTACATGAGCTTGTCTTACAGGTATGGAAGAATGTGAGAGCTCAGAAAGGTTGACTCTTCATTTTAAAAATGTTTTAATTATCAGAGGTTTTTTTTTTTTTTTAGATTTTATTTATTCATTGGAGAGAGTGAGTGCACACTAGCAGGGAGAGTGGAAGGCAGAGAAGCAGCCTCCCCTTTGAGAACGAAGACCAGTGAGGGACCAATCCCAGGATTCTGGGATCATGACCAGAGCCAAAGGCAGATTCTTGACTGACGGCCACACAGGCATCCCCAGAGTTCTTATTTCATCCATAGCTTGCTAGGTATTGAGCATCCACCAAAGGAAAATACACATCTAGCTCTTATACCATCTATTCATGTTATTATTTTTTAATAGATAATTTTCAAAATATATTTTTTAAAGATTTTATTTATTTGACAGAGAGAGATCACAAGTAGGCAAAGAGGCAGACAGAGAGGGGGAAGCAGCTTCCCCACTGAGCAGAGAGCCCGATGCAGAACTCGATCCCAGGACTCTGAGATCATGACCTGAGCTGAAGGCAGAGGCTTAATGCACAGAGCCACCTAGGCATCCCTAAAATATTTTATTTTTAAGTAATAATGATGAAGTCCCAGAACCTAAGTCAGGTTCGGTGGGGTGAGGAGGTTCGGAGCCGACGACTAAAGAAAGAATTCTTAAGACGTCGTTGGTGCAAAATGGTGGTTTATTAAAGCACGGGGACAGGACCCATGGGCAGGAAGAGCTGCTGCCCCGGGTTGTGAGGGTGGGCATGTTATATACCCCACGGTTGGGGGGAGGTGGTGAAGGAATGGGAGATTTCAACAGAGTTCTCACATGCTAGGGAGGGCCTACAGGGGGGGGGGGGGGGGGGGAGTCTTTGCCCTTATGGCTTGATCAATGTCGTCCTTAGGTCAGGCATTAACATCAAGGTAATTGGGGGATTCTTGGTGGGGCATTATGATCTGGCTATCATTTACATTCCTTTCTACCCCAGTCTCCTCCAGTTTATGGGGGGAGGGGGACATTAGGGCTTCAGGAACCAAGAGTTATTTGCCTCTGGAAATTTGTGCTATTGATAAGGTAACCTCCCTGTTTAGGTCTCTAGGACATCTTGTAGAGCAAGGGAGATTCCTGTTCTGCAGGATTGCGATCCCTGCAAGTTAACTATTTATCATTTTATGGCAGTCAGGGGTGCCTGAGGAATGCTACACATATGGAGGGGAGCGGGTGAAGAGGGGGTGCAAGGCGCCAGCTTCTGCTTTGTCCTCAGCCAGCCTCCTGCTCCCTCATCAATAACTACACCCAGAGTGGGGCTTGAACTCCCAACCCTGAGATCAAAAGTTGCATGCTTTGCTGACTGAGCCAGCCACCTGCCCAGATAGCTCTGGGGAGCACCTGAATGGCTCAGTCAGTTGAATGTCCCACTCGTGATTTCTAATCAGGGCCTGATCTCATGGTGGTGAGATAGAGCCCTACGTTGGGCAGTGGGGAGTCCAGCAAGATTCTCTCCCTCTGCCCCTCCCCGGGCTCACTCTCCTCTCTCAAATAAAAATAAAATAAAATAGCTTTGGCACATGTATATCTAACATCAGGGTTTTCGTGAGATAAAAATCTGAACTTTGGGGGTGCCTCAGCAGCTTACATATCTGCCTTCCGCTCAGGTCGTAATTCAGGGGTGGGGGATCAAGTCCTGGGTGGGACTCCCCATTCAGTGGGGACCCTGCTTCTCTCTCCCTATCTCTCCCCCCACTGCTCATAGATAAATAATAGATAAATAAAATCTTAAGGGAAAAAAGCTTAAAAAAAATCTGAACTTTAAAGGAAAGCATAACATAAAGTCTTAGCTCATAAGCCACTGAAGATGAACTTTATTACCGACGTTCAATAGCAGAAGTTTCCTTCTCCTTCTGCCAGGGATTGTGAAGTATGAGCACCAGAGGTGAGCAGGGGTACCATGCCACTATTTTCTGGCCCATTTAACCGTCCGTATCAACAAAGCAAACAGTTAATACTCCAGTTTTGCGCCAGTCTGGGTTGTGCTTGTTGAGTGTATACAGAGTGTGTCAGACACCCAGCAGGAAACAGATGGCACATTCAAATGAAAATCATCCCAATAGTTTGATTAAGTGCCCTATTTTCCAAAGTGTAGGAAGGGTAGAGGAAAGCAACCAGGCCAGGGAGTTATCCCCGGGCTGATATCCCTAGACCTGATTAACAAAACCCAGAAAGTGTAATTCAAAAACCTTTCCTGGAGGCACCTGGGTGGCATCACTTTGAGAGGAGCTGTGATCTTGGAGGGAAAGGACGCAACCTGCTTTAAGTGACGGGGCAGGGAGTAAACTTTCCTCTCCTCTCTCTTTGTTGGGGCCCATCATCTAAGCACTGACTTAGTCCTGTTGGGTCCCCCATAATGGATCCATGGTCAAAGGAGAGAGACTGATACAAAGCAAAGGTCAAGCAAAACTTTATTTCGTGCCAAGCATCAAGAATCAAACTGAGCGGGGACGCCTGGGTGGCTCAGTTGGTTAAGCAGCTGCCTTCGGCTCAGGTCATGATCCCAGCGTCCTGGGATCGAGTTCCATATCGGGCTCCTTGCTCCACAGGGAGCCTGCTTCTCCGTCTGACTCTGCCTTCCACTCTGCCTGTGCTCGCTCTCGCTCGCTCTCTCTGACAAATAAATAAAATCTTAAAAAAAAAAAAAAAAAGAAGAATCAAACTGAGCGGCCAGGGACATCTCTTGCAAAGAGGTGACCACCCTCTGCCTTCCAGACTAGCTTTTAAGGGCAAAGGCCATGTGGTTGGGCCTGGCCACACACAGGTGGCCAATGAGATTGTAACACAGAGAAAGCTGCACAGTCCTGCTAGGTCACATATAAGTGACCAATTGAATTACAATTTACCCTATAGTAGATATTTGAACTAGCCTATCACCTTGGTCAGAATTGGTGCCCAAAAGGCTGGAGGGGGGTGGTCACACTCCTTGGTAGCTAGAGAGACAGTACGGGAGCTTTACTGATCGGCTGTCTCCACCTGGCCTGACTCATCCCTGCCTTGGGCTGTAATCTCTACCGGACCTGACCCACCCTTGTATTTGGGCTTTGTTACCTGGGACTGGTTTCCCAGACTTGCTTTTAAGTAAGTTCCCCTGGCGGGGCAGGGTCCATTTAAGTTTTACTGCATAAACAACAAAAGGGCTGTTCAACCGAGGTGGGGCCCGCTCTCACTAAATAGGCCCGTATAGTCCTTTACTGCCAGCTTCCTGAGTCGGAGAGCAGAGGGGAGAGGGTGGGAAGAACTGGAGGGAGAAACAGAAGAGAGTGATCACAAAGAGGAAGACGGGCAAAAAACTAAAATCAGCAGGTAGAAGGTGTTGGAGTGGGGATGGGTCAGTGGCAATGGTTTCATATCAGGAAACTGGAGAGGGTGGCTCAAAAAGTTTTACATTTTTTTCTTTAAATATTTTATTCATTTATTTGAGAGAGAGAGAGTGCCAGCAAGAGGAGGGGAGGAGTAGAGGGAGAAGCAGGCTCCCTGCTCAGCAGGGAGCCCAACCTGGGGCTCAATCCCATCATCCCACGACCCTGAGTTCATGACCTGAGCCACCTAGCTGTCCCTTTGCATTAGTTTATGTCCCCATAAGGAATATGGCAATAGCATTTCTAAAACCAGGGGGGAGGTGATTGTACTAAAGTTGAATTACTGTCTCATGGAAATTTTACAGAAATAAGGCAGAACTGGGGCACCTGGGTGGCTCTCGTAAGCCTCTGCCTTCAGCTCAGATCATGGTCACAGGGTTCTGGGGATGAGCCCCGCATAGGGCTCAATGCTCAGCGGGGAGCCTGCTTCTCTCTCTCTCTCTCCCTACTTGTGATCTCTGTCTGTCAAATAAATAAATAAAATCTTAAAAAAAAGAAATTAAGCAGAACTGAGTTACTTCCAAGGCCCCTTTCAGACTTGTATACTACAATCCTACATTTGTTGAACAGAAAGTCAAGTAAAGTTAATGTCTTAGCCAAGCTGCTGAGTTTAAAAATGTGTGTTTTCTTTTTATTTAGGAAGATGGATCACTGAGAAGCCATTACCAAACTGAAAAATCTGTATACTCAAAAATGTTCATCACAGCAAAGAACAAATGCTGGAACAAACTTTATTTCTAACAGTTGGGGAACAGGTCAGGACATTATATAATGTTTGTTCAATGCAATGTTATATGGAAGCAAATAATTATAAATACAAAGAATTATGAAACAACATGGAAAATGCATATGATGTGATGTCAGGTAAAAAAGTGGGATTTGAAATTTTATATTGTAAGGACCTATTTAGAAACTGTTCCTGCTCCCCTTCCTCCAGGGCATTTACTTGGAGACAAGTCCCGGAAACCAGCTTCAAGTAACAAAGGCCAGATATAAGGGTGGGTCAGGCCAGGTGGAGACATCCAATCAGTAGGGGGTTGCATACTGTCTCCCTTACTACCAAGGAGTAGGAGGCCCCCACCCTTTGGAACCCTTTTGGTGCCAATCCTAATCTAGGTGTAATAGGCTGGATCAAATGTCTACTAGGATAAATTGTAACTCAATTGGTCACCTAACATCACTATGGAGTTTCCTGTGTGTGTTACAATCTCATTGGTCACCTGTGCGTGGCCAGGCCCTAGCGCTTGGTTTTTGTCCTTAAAAGCTAGTCTGTGAAACAGAGAAGGGTCACCCTCCCTTGTAAGGTGAGGCCACAAAAGTTTGGTTAGATTCTTGATGTTTGGCGCGAAGCATCTTGATGCTTTGCTTGACTGTTTTGTATCAGTCTTGCTCCTTTAATCAGGGACCCATTATTGGGGCATAACAATATGTACTCTGCTAATAATTTTTTTAAAAAGATTTTATTTATTTATTTGACAGATCACAAGTAGGCAGGGGGCGGGGAAGCAGTTTCCCCGCTGAGCAGAGAGTCCGATGTGGGGCTCTGTCCTTGGACCCCGAGATCACAACCGAGCCAAAGGCAGAGGCTTAATCCACTGAGCCACCCAGGCACCCCTACTCGTAATTTTTTAAAAAAAGATTTTATTTATTTATTTGACAGAGAGAGATCACAAGTAGGCAAAGAGGCAGGCAGAGAGAGGGGAAGCAGGTTAACTGCTGAGCAGAGAGCCCGATGTAGGGCTCAGCTCGATCCCAGGACCCTGAGATCATGAGATGCAGGGCTCGATCCAGGACCCTGAGATCACGACCTGAGCCAAAGGCAGAGGCTTAACCCACTGAGCTACCCAGGCGCCCTAATTCTTTAAAAAAGATTTTATTTATTCATTTGACAAAGAGCAGGAGCAGGGGGAGCTGCAGAGAAGGAGGTTCAGACTCCCCGCTGAATGAGAGCCCAATGGAAGCTCTATTCCAGGACCCTGGGGTCATGACCTGAGCCAAAAGTAGATGCTTAAGTGACTGACCCACCCACGTACCCCATAATTTTTATTATTTGAGAGAGGGTGCGCATGTGCCCAAATAAGGGGCGGGTCAGAGGGAGAGGGAGCCCCAACATGGGGCTCCATCCCAGGATCCTGAGATCCTGACACAACGGACTGAGCCACCCAGGGGCACCCTACTCCCAGTTTTCTGATACCCTTGTATTTAACTGTTGTGGCTCGCTGAATTGAAGCAGCTGAATTTGATATAAGGTCAGTGTTGTGAAAAAAGACTCAAATCTGTTAAAACACAAAATTACACTGAGGTAATTTGAAGATCTACTGGATTTACTAAATGATTCATGAATCAGGCAGCATCTATCTCATCTAGCAAGTAGAGGGGAGCGCCTTAGAGCCAAACAAGAGAAGTGTTTTTAGAGGCAGAGAGAAGGCACACACAACAAAAGAAGAAAGGAATTTATTAGCAAGGAATGCATTGTTTAGGAAAGGCTGCCCTCCTAAGGGGAGCAGAAGGGATGTATCAGTCCATTTCCTAGTGTTGATGAGGAAATTCTATGCTCATCGGTTAAATAAAGGTTACATTCCTGTGGGACTGAGACTACAGGGAGGCTAGTTAGTTATTACTCCTTTGCTTACTGATTTGGGGGCTGAACCTAAGTGATGCCATTTGGAGCCTGTGGTTTTCTTTTTAACAAATGAAATATTCAGAAATCAAAGTAGTTTCATTTAGGTGGCAAAACAGTGGATGAGTATTTTCTTCTCTCTCTCTCTCTCTTTTTAAGATTTAATTTTTTTAAAAGATTTTATTTATTTATTCGACAGACAGAGATCACAAGTAGGCAGAGAGGCAGGCAGAGAGAGAGAGAGAGAGAGAGAGAGGAGGAGGAAGCAGGCTCCCTGCTAAGCAGAGAGCCCGATGTGGGGCTCGATCCCAGGACCCTGGGATCATGACCTGAGCTGAAGGCAGAGGCTTTAACCCACTGAGCCACCCAGGCGCCCCTAAGATTTAATTTTTAAGTAATCTCTACACCCAATGTGGGGCCAGAACTCAGAACCTGGAGATCAAGAGTTGCCTCTTCTTCTCTTCCCACCTACCAAGTAGAAGGGAGCTTTAAGGGGATACAGAAAAGGAAGGATTGTAAAGGTAGAGAGGGAGTGGAAAAAAGATTATTAGCCACCCCACCCCCCAAAAATCCATTGTTTTACACAAGGTCGCCCTCTAAAGGGAAAGGAGGGCAGTTTGTTGGTAAATTTCCTAGTGCTGACCCAGGACATTCCCCTGTGGAAGGGTTGAAAGTTACCTATCTGTAGGGTTAAAACTGCAGTTAGGATAGGTATTAAGTTTTGGTTTACTGACTTGGGACTTTACCCTAACTCATGCCATTGGGCACTATGGTTTTCTTTTTAATACATGTCAAATATTTAAATATTTCATTTATTTGAATTATAATTTAAATGTCCCATTTTAGGGGCACCTGGGTGTCTCTGTGTTAGGCCTCTGCCTTTGGCTCAGGTCATGATCTTAGGGTCCTGGGATGGAGCCCCATAACAGGCTCTCTGCTCAGCGGGGAGCCTGTTTCCCCCTCTCTCTGCCTGCCTCTCTGCCTACTTGTGATCTCTACCTGTCAAATAAACAAATAAAAAATCTTTAAAAAGGTAAATAAATGTACCATTTTAAAATACAATCAAAGTTGTACCTTAAGGAGGGCTGAAATTTTTCTATCTCTTGATCTGAACAGAGGTTATCTGGGTGTATGTATAACACAAAATCATTGCATTATGTATTTATGATTAATGTAATATATGCTTATTTATACATGTGTGTGTATAACTTCACTAAAAGAGTTTTAAAATTGTAAACCATAACACATTATCTAAAGTACCCTGGAGAAATGAGATTGACTCTAACTTTACATTTACCTCTTAAATTTTATCAGTACAACACAGTGTGATATTCCTGATTTTTTAAAAAAGGTTTTATTTATTTATTTGACAGATAGAGATCACAAGTAGGCAGAGCGGCAGGCAGAGAGAGAGAGAGAGAGAGAGGAGGAAGCAGGCTCCCTGCTGAGCAGAGAGGCCGATGTGGGGCTCAATCCCAGAACCCTGAGATCATGACTTGAGCCGAAGGCTGAGGCTTAACCCACTGAGCCACCCAGGCGCCCCAAGACAAAAGGTTTTTTAGCATTCCTCTTTTATCAAAGCTTCTTTACCAGAAAACCCTCTTCTCTGGATATAGTACCCTGCTATCTTGATGGACAACTTGGAAGGCAGTGACAACAGGACAGTAACTAAGTCTTTGACGCATATGATTCTTAATAATTGCAGTAGATATAAAGAGAGTAAACACAGATGGAGACCAAAAGAAAACTGCTATCTGAAAACACAAGACACAGGGGCTCTAATCATAGCAGCACTTGTCATTTTCACAGTACTTTCTATTTGCAAATTCTTCACAATCAGAATGTTTGGTACCAAGATGACCGTCATTTGATTCACAAAAAGTAGAAATGCTTGGGGCACCTGGGTGGCTCAGTGGATTAAAGCCTCTGCCTTCAGCTCAGGTCATGATCCCAGAGTCCTGGGATGGAGCCCCACATGGAGCCCTGCATCGGGCTCCCCGCTCAGCAGGGAGCCTGCTTCCCGCCACCCCCGCTGCCTCTCTCTGGGCCTACTTGCGATCTCTGTCTGTCAAATAAATAAAAATCTTAAAAAAAAAAAAAAAGTAGAGATGCAATGAGGTAAAATACTTGTCAGAAATTAACAGTTGAGGGGCGCCTGGGTGGCTCAGTGGGTTAAAGCCTCTGCCTTCGGCTCAGGTCATGATCTCATGGTCCTGGGATTGAGCCCCACATCAGGCTCTCTGCTCAGCAGGGGGCCTGCCTCCTCCTCTCTCTGCCTGCCTCTATGCCTGCTTGTGATCTCTCTCTGTCAAATAAATAAATAAAATCTTAAAAAAAAAAAAAAATTAACAATTGAAGCCAAAGCTAGAACACATGAGTTTTTTGAAGCATAATCCTGAGATTCAGATGTACTAGCTCTTCTGAGTGTCTTTAAAAGGCTGGGTCTCAAGAATGTCAGAGTTCTTTAAAAAAGCCTTTTTATTTAAGGTTCCAGGCTTTGGATGTCCATTATAATTTTTTAATCATTACTAGAGAAAGTATATCTGATATCTCAGTTTATGGGTAGCAATCTCTTCCAAAGGCCACTTATCTGGAGATATTTCCAGGTGAATAGTTATATTCTAATGCAAACAAAATGTAAATTTCAGGAACTGTTTTCCTGTACAGCATAATTTATTTTCTTTGACCTGGAACAGCGCCCATTTGGAGATGCAATGTGTCGCCATAAAATGAGAAGTAGCAAATCTTTCCCACTGTACCTGTGGCCTGGTTTCCGGTGTAGACATTAAGACTTCTTTCACTGTGAGCTTTTTTTTTTTTTTAATTTTTTTTTAAGATTTTTATTTTTATTTATTTGACAGAGAGAGATCACAAGTAGGCAGAGAGGCAGGCAGAGAGAGAGGAAGGAAGCCAGCTCCCTGCTGAGCAGAGAGCCCGACGCGGGACTCGATCCCAGGACCCTGAGATCATGACCCGAGCCGAAGGCAGCGGCTCAACCCACTGAGCCACCCAGGCGCCCCTCACTGTGAGCTTTTAAAGCAAGTCATTTACTTCCCCATATTTCTCATTCGTCATGATTATCACACAAATGTTTGAAAATATTAATTAGTAATATTGTTTGACGACTCTAAATATGTCAAGACCAATTTTCCTCTCTGATTACTTTCTGGCTTTATTGAGATATTATTGATACATAACCCAAGCAAATTTAAGGTACACAATGTGATGATTTTTTTTTTTAGAATAACAAAAAACACATATGTATTTTTTTAAGATTTTTAAAAAGATTTTATTTATTTATTTGACAGAGAGAGACCACAAGTAGGCAGAGAGGCAGGCAGAGAGAGAGAGAGGAGGGGAAGCAGGATCCCTGCTGAGCAGAGAGCTAGATGTGGGGCTCCATCCCAGGACCCTGAGATCATGACCTGAGCTGAAGGCAGAAGATTAACCTACTGAGCCACCCAGGCACCCTGTTTTTAAAGATTCTATCCATTTATCTGACAGACAGAGATCATAAGAAGACACAGAGGCATGCAGGGGTGGGGGGAAGCAGGTTCCCTGCTGAGCAGAGAGCCTGATGTGGCACTGGATCCCAGGACCCTCAGATCATGATCTGAGCCTTAGGCAGAGGCTTAACCTGCTGAGCCACCCAGGTGCTCCAATAAAAAACATTTTACTAAAACATAAGACTTAAACAGAGGTTGGGGTGCCTCGGTGTCTTAGCTGTTGAGCCTCTGCCTTTGGCTCTGGTCATGATCCCAGGGTCTGGGGATGGAGCCCTGCATCAGATTCCCTGCTTGTTGGGAAGCCTGCTTCTCCTTCCCCACTTCCACTGCTTGTGTTCCCTCTCTTGCTGTGTCTCTCTCTGTCAAATAAATAAATAAAATCTTTAAAAAAAAAAAAATTTTTTTTAAAGATTTTATTTATTTATTTGACAGATAGAGATCACAAGTAGGCTGAGAGGCAGAGAGAGAGGAGGAAGCAGGCTCCCCGCTGAGCAGAGAGCCTCACTCGTGGCTCGATCCCAGGACTTTGGGATCATGACCGGAGCCGGAGGCAGAGGTTTCAACCTACTGAGCCACCCCGGTGCCCCAATAAATAAAATCTTTAAAAAAAAAAAAAAAAAAAAGACTTACTGAAGTTTCCAGACAAGCCATATGACATCATCACAATCTTTTTCTTGAAGGAAGGATTCTACACTTCACTCTCTCTCTGTGTCAAATAAATTAAACAAAACAAAACAAAAACCTTTAAAAGGTGGGGAGATGGAGCCCATAAAATTAGAATAAAACTATCTCTCCCACTCAAAAAAAATAATAAAGAAAAACACCCACACCCCTGTAGCTAACCCTGACAACTCCCTTGACTTACAGTGCTTTTTTGCTTTTTCTTTCTATCTTTTTTTTTTTAAAAGATTTTATTTATTTATTTGACAGACAGAGACCACAAGTAGGCAGAGAGGCAGGCAGAGAGAGGAGGAAGCAGTCTCCCTGCTGAACAGAGAGCCCGTTGTGGGCCTTGATCCCAGGACCCCAGGATCATGACCTGAGCCAAAGGCAGAAGCCTTAACCCACTGAGCCACCCAGGCACCCATCACAGTGCTTTATACTTAAACCAGGATGGGGGAAAGGAACACAGGCAGAGCGGGGCCAATGCTTTTAAACATTTCACGACAATCCGGGTGATACTTCTAGCCTCAGCTCTTGCTTTGTGACAATGAATCAGGACAAGACACATATTTGCTAATGTGCATTTAATCACCAAAGGACTGAAGATGTCTGGTCTTTTATTCTGTAATGTTTCTAAAACTGTGTCCATAAAAAAGGAAGAAGTCTTGGCAGAACAGGAGAAGTGAGGCACACTTGATATCAGATGGATTCTGAATATTATTCACAGCATATAGCCTGGTCTATGCTCTGGCTGTTTCTACGGCTTGAGCTTCCTCGGTCTTCCCTGCTGTGCTCAATCATTTGCTAATGAATCATCTGGATTGGGAGCATTTTTAACAAAGCCTGAATGGACAGCAGAACAGTGCAGATCTGCAGTGCTGGGGACCACTTACCTTTCAAAATATCTAAACCTATTCTTCCCAACTTGTCTACATTAGGGTGATAAGTTTCGGTCACGAAATGTACATTAGGAGCTTCTTTGGGTATTCTTCTGGAAGGAATGGCTCAAGTTTAAAAGTCCCTTCCTCAAAAGTGGAATCCCGAGGGCCGCTATGAAAATGACGGGTGTTGCTTTTTTCTGGTTCTACTTTAATGCCAGGAACTGGTTCTGCCACCAGATGCTGAGTTTCCTTGATAATTCTGAGGGACAGCCTGGCCATCTGGTCAGATCCTGAGTTCAGCCTCTGGTCTCAACAAAGTGATGAATATATAGATAGATAGACAGATACGTATTTATCTATCTATCTATATCTTATATTTATAAATACAAATTTATGGGGCGCCTGGGTGGCTCAGTGGGTTAAAGCCTCTGCCTTTGGCTCAGGTCATGATCCCAGGGTCCTGGGATCAAGCCCCGCATCGGGCTCTCTGCTCAGCGGGGAGCCTGCATCTCCCCCCTCTACCTGCCTCTGCCTACTTGTGATCTCTCACTCTGTCAAATAAATAAATAAAATTTTAATAAATAAATAAATAAATAAATAATTTGTATTCATAAAGATATAAATTTATATTATGTAACCTTATTTATAAATCAATTATTTTTATAAATAAGGTTAGATAATACTTCCATACCTTCATATAATAACCTTTTGTGTGGTGTGTGGTCTTCAATTTCCTTTTAAAATAAAGGCATGGGGGCACCTGGGTGGCTCAGTCATTAAGCACCTGTCTTTGGCTCAGGTCATGATCCCAGGGTTCTGGGATTGAGCCCCGCATCGGGCTTCCTGCCTGGTGGGAAGCCTGCTTCTCCCTCTCCCAGCCCCCCTGCTTTTGTTCCTGCTCTCGCTGTCTCTTTCTCTGTGTCAAATAAATAAATAAAATTTTTAAAAAATAAAATAAGGGCGCTTGGGTGGCTCAGTAGGTTGGGCGGCTGCCTTCAGCTCAGGTCATGATCCCAGAGTCCTGGAATCGAGTTCTGCATCGGGCTCCCTGCTCCACGGGGAGTCTGCTTTTCACTCTGACCTTCTCCTTCCTCTCTCATGCTCTCTCTCACTGTCTCTCTCTCAAATAAATAAATAAAATCTTTAAATAAAATAAAATAAAGTCATCACTTAATATGTGCAGAACTATACAATTATATAATTTAAAATATCTTTTCACTGGGGTGCCTGGATGACTCAGCCAGTTAGGTGTCTGCCTTCGGCTCAGGTCACAATCTCATGGGTCCTGAGCTAGAACTTTGAACCTTGAGCCTTAGCCTTGGGCTCCCTGCTCAGAGGGGCTGTCTGCTTCTCCCTCTCCATCTGCCCCTCCCCCTGCTCCTTTTCTCTCTTGCTCACTCCCTCTCTCTCAAATAAATAAGTAAAATCTTTAAAATATCTTTTCACCACATGAATAGTTAAAATATAATTTGATATCTGTAATTCTAATAAGGTAATATAAGGTCATATATTTTTATAGACTTAGCACTGAAAAAAATTCAGTTGCTCTCTTCCCTAATAGTCTGTCATTTGACATTTTAAAAAAAGATTTTATTTATTTATTTGACAGACAGAGATCACAAGTAGGCAGAGAAGCAGGCAGAGAGAGAGGAGGAAGCAGGCTCCCTGGTGAGCAGAGAGCCTGACAGGGAGCTCAATCCCAGGACCCTGAGATCATGACCTGAGCTTTAACCCACTGAGCCACCCAGGTGCCCCTGTCATTTGACATTTGGGAACAGTCTGCCATTTTCCCCAAAAAGATAACTTTTGTTTTCAGGGGATGGAAGTTCCCTCATTGCTATCCTGTTACCTCCAAAGTCATGAGCCTCAAACTTCACTCACAATACTATCTGGGGTTGTTTGTGAAAGGTAACAATACGCCACCCCAAAATACACCTGTAGGAGTTTGGGACATGTCACCCCAAAATATGCCACTTCGGCATCATGATTCTTTTGGGCTGGAGGCACTTGAAGACAGCAAATGCAGAGAAATACAGATAAAGACTTTTTCTCAACTCTTATCTGCCTAAAGGCAGGCTCCAAATGGGACTCAATTGCTATAAATCTCTTTTTGGGAGTTTCATCACCCAGGGAGGATGGACTGTGCTCACAGGAGAGGGAGACTAAAAGTTGACCCCATATCCATACATACTTTGCCACAAATAACCATACTTTCCCCCTTCTTCTCCTCCTCCTCCTCCTCCTTCTTCTTCTTTTTTAGATTTTATTGATTTATTTGACAGAGAGAGACACAGTGAAAGAGGGAACACAAGCGGTGAGGGGGAGGGAGGCTGAGGGAGTGGGAGAGAGAGAAGCAGGCTTCCCACCTGGCTGGATGCAGGGCTCAATCCCAGGACCCTGGGATCATGACCGGAGCCGAAGGCAGATGCTTAATGACTGAGCCACCCAGGCACCCCTGTACCATCCATCCTCTAAAGGCCTGCTCATCGTTGCTAAATAAATATAATTTTCTCTTTCCTCTAAAGTCTCCATCACCCTTCTTCTTTCCCTATTAAAATGGTAGGTAAGCCTAAATGCTAAAGCTACCTTTATGACTTACTCATTTTTCTCTGGAATCGCCCAAGTGTACGTGAGATATGCAGGTTAACAACCTTCTGTTTGTCTTTCTCTTGTTAATCCATCTCTTATACAGTGGTCTCAGCTAAGAATCTAGAAGGGTAGGGGGGAAATTCATTTTCCTCCCCTATACTTGTTACAATGCAGATTCCTGGCCCAACTCCCCAAAGGGTCTCATTTAGTAAGTGTGGGTGCGACCCAGGAATATGCATTCTTAAAACATCCTGAGAGATTCTGATGCAGGTTGTCCTTAGACTACCCTTTTCCAAACCCAACCTTTGGTTTTTATTGGAGGGCCTGCATCCTTAATTAATTAGTCACCACCTATGCATGATAAGTAAAATTAGTCAAAGACATACACAAACACACTTGTATTTGAGCAAAGTTTACACCGATAAAGCCCTAAGATTGGGGCTGAGCATAATGCAGAACACATGTAGGAGAATCCCATGCTTCCGAGCCCTTGTTCTAATCAAATGCAAAGCGATGCTTTTGGGCTACATGATCCTCTTCTTTCTCAGTGTAGCACTGAAGCAAGAGAAGGCAATACAATTCCTCATTTGCAAATGTTTCATTACACAAGGAACAATGGTTTAGTAGAATTAAAAAAAAAAGATTCATAAAAGATTCAATGATTCTTAGAATTCTTTTTTCTTTCTTTCTTTCTTTTTTTTTTTTTTTTTAAGATTTTGTTTATTTGTTTGAGGGAGAGAGGGGATCAAGCACCAGAAAGAAAGAGAGAGCACTAGGGGGAGGAGAGGCAGAGGGAGAAGGAGAAAGAGAAGCAGACTCCCTGCTGAGTAGCTCCCTCCACCCCCCCAAACATGGGGCTGGAGCCCAGGATGCTGAGATCATGACCTGAGCCAAAGGCAGATGCTTAACCTACTGAGCCACACAGGCGTCCCAGATTCTTGGAATTCTTAAAAAAAAGTTTCTAAAAACTTAATGTTGTCTGGGTGGCAGGAAACCAGTAAAGGCCAATATTTGATTTTCCGACCCCCAGTATCTACTGTTCTACTGGTATTTGGGCTTTACAGGGGTGCCTCAGGAATGGGAAGCTCAGAAAGTCCTGAAGCAGCTACATTGTACCTCTCATGGCCCTCATCTTTAGAATTCTCTATTGCAGAAGAACTTTAGTCTAAATGTATTGGCCTCATTTTTGCCCTGTTCCCACTGCAAGTATTTGAAGACAGTTTTGTTTTCCATTCCAAATCTTCATCTCCCAAGATAATTTCCAGTCTCCTTCAATTGTTCTTCATTTTTCCTATCTTCAACCCTTCACACTTACTGCCCGCTTTTTAATACTTTACCAAGTTCCATCTCTATATGCCTCATAGAATAGAAGATAAGGCAGAAAGATTGGTGAGCAGACATCTTTTTTTAATTTATTTATTTATTTTATTTTTTAAAAAGATTTTATTTATTTATTTGACAGAGAGAAATCACAAATACACTGAGAGGCAGGCAGAGAGAGAAGGAAGCAGGCTCCCTGCTGAGCAGAGAGCCCGATGCGGGACTCGATCCCAGGACCCTGAGATCATGACCTGAGCCGAAGGCAGCAGCTTAACCCACTGAGCCACCCAGGTGCCCCGGTGAGCAGACATCTTAAATGTAGTTATTGATTTGCTGCAGCCGTCTTAGAGAAAGTACGGGGAAAGAAACGAGTTTCTCCTAATTTATGCAAATCTCATCATTCCTTAATTATCCATTCATTCAATAATTGTATGTCAAGTACCTATTCTGTGCAAAGCATTGGGCGGGGTGTTGGAGATTACAAAAGAAACAAACAAACAGAAGACAAAAGGAACTCCACTTGGGAAAGCAGGTAAGAAACAATGACAACAACAACAACAACAACAAAAGAAACAATGATAACAGAATAAAGAGGGCTGGAAAAAGGGTAAGTTTAAAAACTAAGAGAGAACCTCTTAACCTGGAATGTTAGGAAGTGTGAGAGTCAGGGAAGTTTTCCAGGAAAGATGACATCGAGAATATCCTTGTCTAAATTGGCTTAGCACTCCAGTCATGCTCAGAAGTATATAAAGGCTGCTCTCATAGATGGGTTTAAATCACACCCATGCAAATGAAAGAAAGAAGTCTGAACAGGCCTGAGCACTGTTGTGAAATTATATTTATCATATTTAACATTGGCAGAGAGAGAGTTAGGGAAAGTCCAAGACTCAAAGTTGTTCACTCACAATATCAGATGGTGGAGGGCAATATAAAAGATATAACAGGACTTCCGCTGTGGGCAACACAAAACCAGTTCAATTTACTTTAAATTAGGAGGAGGATTAATTGGCTTAATACCTGCAAATTTAAGGAATAAACTTCAGGAAAGGCTTTATCCAGGCACTCAAATGATGTCCTCAGGATGTACTGTCTCATTAATCTCTAGGCTCCACTTCTTTTTTTCAGTGGCTTTGTGCTCAGGCAGCCCTGTGTTGACTTCAAATATCATTTCAGTTTTACAATCTCAAGAGAAAGAGTTTAGCATAATGCTAGGATTGACCCCCCCGTCTCAGCTGGGATTGTAGGCACACCTCTGAACAAATCATTGTGGTCAGGAGAAATTGTTACGCTTTGAAGGCTGGCCTGGATAACGTTCCCACTTCTGGAACCCGGGATTAGATTTACCCCTATCTGAACTGTATAGTGTAATACTTGGAAGAAGTAGTTTCTTCAGGGAAATAAAGAAAATGAGATGCTTTCAGCAGAACTAGGACTAGACACTGGCCATTCAAAACCAAACACACAAAAATCCGGTCGTCCAAATCATAGGGATGAAGAGAAAATACATTCACATTTTTGGTTTATAGTCCATCGAGCTGTTCAATTCAGGATTTATTGACTTCTGAGCACGAGGTGCTATAAAATATGCTAAAACAAGCCAGACACAGCCCCTACCCTTTGGGAGAAATTGCCTAGAACTTTGCTCTCAAACTTGAGTATGCATAAGATCTCTTGAGGAACTTGTTTAAAATGCAAGATCTGGGCCCCCTTCCAGACTTATTAAATGAATTTCCGGTATTGGGGTCTAAGAATCAACACTGTTTTAAAGCAGGTGATTCTAATAGAAGCCATCCCTGCATAACACTTTAAGAAACAGGTGTCTATGGGGCTTCTGGGTGGCTCAGTGGGTTAAGCCTCTGCCTTTGGCTCAGGTCATGATCTCAGGGTCCTGGGATTGAGCCTCACATTGGGCTCTCTGCTCAATGGGGAGCCTGCTTCCCCCTCCCCCTCTGCCTACCTCTCTGCCTACTTGTGGTCTCTGTCAAATAAATAACTAAAATCTTAAAAAAAAAAAAGATGTCTAGATGGCATTAATAAATATACACACACAAAAATAATTATGCAAGGCAGAAGTAGTTGAGAGTTTCAACTTGCATGTTTTAAGAGTTTAGAGTAAACTTTCTTGATCAAAACTCTTCAAAGTGTAGGGATAGAGGGTACATACCTCCATATCTTCAAAGCCATCTATGAAAAACCCACAGTGAATATCATTCTCAATGGAGAAAAACTGAGACCCTTCCCACTAAGTTCAGGAACATGGCAGGGATGTCCATTATCACCACCGCTATTTAACATAGTACTGGAAGTCCTGGCCTCAGCAATCAGACAACAAAAAGAAATTAAAGACATTCAAATTAGCAAAGAAGTCAAACTATCACTCTTTGCAGATGATATGATAATTTATGTGGAAAACCCAAAAGACTCTGCTCCAAATCTGCTAGAACTTGTACAGGAATTCAGTTAAATGTCAGGATATAAAATCAATGCACAGAAGTCAGTTACATTTCTATACACCAACAGCAAGACGGAAGAAAGAGAAATTAAGGAGTCAATCCCATTTACAATTGCACCCCAAACCATAAGATACCTAGGAATAAACCTACCCAAAGAAGCAAAGAATCTGTACTCTGAAAACTATAAAGTACTCATGAAAGAAATTGAGGAAGACACAAAGAAATGAAAGAATGTTCCATACTCATGGATTGGAAGAACAAATATTGTGAAAATGTCTATGCTACCTAAAGCAATCTACACATTTAATGCAATACCTATCAAAATACCACCCATTTTTTTCAAAGAAATTGAACAAATAATCTTAAAATTTATATGGAACCAGAAAAGACCTCAAATAGCCAGAGGAATGTTGGAAAAGAAAGCCAAATTTGGTGGCATCACAATTCCAGACTTCAAACTCTATTAGAAAGCTGTCATTATCAAAACAGTATGGTCTGGCACAAAAACAGACACATAGATCAATGGAACAGAATAGAGAGCCTGTGGGGTTATGGACATTGGGGAGGGTATGTGCTATGGTGAGTGCTGTGAAGTGTGTAAACCTGGTGATTCACAGACCTGTACCCTGGGGATAAAAATATATTATATGTTTATAAAAAATTAAAAAAATTAAAAATTAAAAATTAAATTAAAAAAAAAAAAGAATAGAGAGCCCAGAAATAGACACTCAACTCTATGGCCAACTAATCTTCGACAAAGCAGGAAAGAAAGTTCAATGGAAAAAAGACAGTCTCTTCAACAAACGGTGTTGAGAAAATTGGACAGCCACATGCAGAGAAATGAAACTGGACTATTTCCTTATACCACACATAGAAATAGACTCAAAATGGATGAAGGACCTCAATGTGAGAAAGGAATCCATCAGAGCCCAGATATGGACCCTCAACTCTATGGTCAAATGATCTTTGACAAAACAGGAAAAAATATACAGTGGAAAAAAAGACAGTCTTTTCAATAAATTGTGCTGAGAAAACTGGACAACTATATGTAGAAGAATGAAACTCGACCATTCTCTTACACCGTACACAAAGATAAACTCAAAATGGATAAAAGACCTCAACGTGAGACAGGAATCCATCAGAATCCTAGAGGAGAACATAGGCAGTTACCTCTTCGATATCAGCCACAGCAACTTCTTTCAAGAAACGTCTCCAAACGCAAAGGAAACAAAAGCAAAAATGAACTTTTGGGACTTCATCAAAATCAAAAGCTTCTGCACAGCAAAGGAAAAAGTCAACAAAACAAAGAGGCATCCCATGGAATGGGAGAAGATATTTGCAAATGACAGTACAGACAAGAGGTTGATATCTAGGATCTATAAAGAACTCCTCAAACTCAACACACACAAAACAGACAATCATATAAAAAAATGGGCAGAAGATATGGACAGACACTTCTCCATTGAAGCCATACAAATGGCCATCAGACACATGAAAAGATGTTCATCATCACTAGCCATCAGGGAGATTCAAACTAAAACCACATTGAGATACCACCTTACACCAGTTAGAATGGCCAAAATTAGCAAGACAGGAAACAACATGTGTTGGAGAGGATGTGGAGAAAGGGGAACCCTCTTACACTGTTGGTGGGAATGCACGTTGGTGCAGCCACTTTGGAAAACAGTGTGGAGATTCCTCAAGAAATTAAAAATAGAGCTTCCCTATGACCCTGCAATTGCACTACTGGGTATTTACCCCAAAGATACAGATGTAGTGAAAAGAAGGGCCATCTGTACCCCAATGTTTATAGCAGCAATGGCCATGGTTGCCAAACTGTGGAAAGAACCAAGATGCCCTTCAACAGATGAATGGATAAAGAAGATGTGGTCCATATACACTATGTAGTATTATGCCTCCATCAGAAAGGATGAATACCCAACTTTTGTAGCAACATGGACAGGACTGGAAGAGATTATGCTGAATGAAATAAGTCAAGCAGAGAGAGTCAATTATCATCTGGTTTCACTTATTTGTGGAGCATAACAAATAGCATGGAGGACAAGGGGAGATGGAGAGGAGAAGGGAGTTGAGGGAAATTGGAAGGGGAGGTGAACCATGAGAGACTATGGACTCTAAAAACAATCTGAGGGTTTTGAAGGGGTGGGGTTGGGAGGTTGGGGGAACCAGGTGGTGGGTATTAGAGGGGGCACGGGTTGCATGGAGCACTGGGTGTGGTGCAAAAAACAATGAATACTGTTACACTGAAAAGAAATAAAAAATTAAAAAAAAAAAAGAAAGAAAGAAAGGAATCCATCAAAATCCTTGAGAAGAACACAGGCAGCAACCTCTTCCACCTCAGCTGCAGCAACTTCTTCCTAGAAACATCGCCAAAGGCAAGGGATGCAAGGGCAAAAATGAACTATTGGGATTTCATCAAGATCAAAAGCTTTTGCACAGCGAAGGAAACAGTCAACAAAGCCAAAAAGACAACTGACAGAATGGGAAAAGATATTTGCAAATGACATATCAGGTAAATGGCTAGTATCCAAAATCTATGAAGAACTTAACAAACTCAACACCCAAAGAACAAATAATCCAATCAAGAAATGGGCAGAGGACATGAACAGACGTTTCTACAAAGAAGACATCCAGATGGCCAAAAGATGCATGAAAACGTGCTCCACATCACTCAGTATCAGGGAAATACAAATCAAAACCACAATGAGATACCACCTCACACCAGTCAGAATGGCTAAAATTAACAAGTCAGGAAATGACAGATGCTGGTGAGGATGCAGAGAAAGCAGACCCCTCCTACACTATTGGTGGGAATGCAGGCCGGTGAAACTACTGTGGAAAACAGCATGAAGGTCCCTCAAAAAGTTGAAAATAGAGCTACTTTATGACCCAGCAATTGCACTACTGGGTATTTACCTGAATTACCAAATGTAGTGATCTGAAGGGGCACGTGCACCCGAATGTTTATAGCAGCAATGTCCACAATAGCCAAACTATGGAAAGAACCTAGATGTCCATAAACAGAGGAATGGATAAAGAAGATATGATGTGTGTGTGTGTGTGTGTGTGTGTATACTATGCAGCCATCAAAAGAAATGAAATCTTGCCTTTTGCAACAACATGGATGGAACTAGAGGATATTATGCTGAGTGAAATAAGTCAATCAGAGAAAGATTATAATCATATGATCTCCCTGATATGAAGAATTTGAGAGGCAACTTGGGGGGTTTGGGGGTAGAGAAGGAAAAAATGAAGCAAGATGGGATTGGGAGGGAGACAAACCATAAGAGACTCTTAATCTCACAAAACAAATTGAGGGTTGCTGGGGCTAGGGGGGTGGGGTAGGGAGAGGGTGGTTGGGTTATGGACATTGAGGAGGGTATGTACTTAATTTCTATAAAAAATAAAATAAAATAAAAAACCACTGTAAAAGACAAGTGCTATGGGGGCTCCTGGCTGGGGGGAAAAAAAAAGGTTTAGAGCAAGCAGGGCTTAGTTTCTGCTGCAAGAGATTAATGAAGACTTGGTGGACATGGAGATATATATTCAGGGTTTCAATAGCAGATGAAAGAGCAGAATATTTGAAGTAAAAGAAATAGTGTGAGCCAAAGCACAGACTCTTAAGATGCCCAGGAATAATAAGAATTGCATTCTTGGTCAGGTGCCTGGTTGGTTAAATTGGAAGAGCATGTGACTCTTGATCTCGAGGTTGAAGTTCAAATCCCATGCTGAATATAGAGATTATTAAAAATAAATAAACTTAGAAAAAAAAAGAATTGCATTCTTGGTAATAAGGCTTTAACAATAACTTAATGCCACTGGACTGTACATTGAAAAATGACTAAATGGGGGCTCCTGGGTTGCTCAATTGGTTATGCATCTGCCTTTGGCTTTGGTCATGACCTCAGGGTCCTTGGATGGAGCCCTGAAGCAGGCTCCTTGCTCAGTGGGGAGTCTGCTTCTCCCTCTGCCTCTGCTGCTCCCCTGCTTATACTCTCTCATGCTCTGGCTCTCTGTGTCAAATAAATAAATAAAATCTTTTTTAAAATGATTAAGTGGCAAATTTTGTTATGTATGTTTTACCAGGTTTTGTTTTTGTTTTTGTTTTTTAAAGTTAAGATGAACTGGTGGAGGAATTCTGCCTGTATTGCAGAAAGCTGGCCTGAGTCTGGAAATTCCTGATAGTCGGAAACCTCTCAACACTTAAAATATGGCAAAGGGGGCACCTGGGTGGCTCAGTGGGTTAAGCCTCTGTGTTCAGCTTGGGTCCTGGAATCAAGCCCCACGCTGGGCACTCTGCTCAGCAGGAAGCCTGCTTCTCCTGCCCACCCCCTCCTGCCTCTCTGCCTATTTGTGATCTCTGTCCGTCAAATAAATAAATAAAATCTTAAAAAAAATATATGGCAAAGGATCTGGGTCATGGTCTTTTTAAAAAATATTTTACTTATTTATTTGACAGACAGAGATCACAAGCGAGCAGAGAGGCAGGCAGAGAGAGAGGAGGAAGCAGGCTCCCTACCGAGGGGAGAGCCTGACGTGTGGCTTGATCCCAGAACCCTGAGATGATGACCTGAGCTGAAGGCAGAGGCTTTAACCCATTGAGCCACCCAGGCGCCCCAGGGTCATGGTCTTTATCAGCAGGAACCATGCACAAATATTTGCTCACTTTGGCACAGTCATCAGAAATGACATGGAGCCCTGGCCGATTGGGCAGGATTCTCCTGTAGTGCCAGGGACCTGAACAACTTCCCGCAGGGCTCTCAGGGCAGAAGCTGGGCAGCCAGGGAGGTGAAAAGGTACGTGAGGGCTCAGGGGAGCAGAGACCTTACCCCCTGAATTGGAAGTATTTTTATCCCTTCAGCACTGATATGACTGTATGGGTATAAAATAGCTGAACACCCGTAACAGTTGTGGGGGTTGTGGGCACTGTGTTAGTAGAGCACTGACTCAGCCGAGGGAAAGGTATAAAGAAGGCTAGATTTGTTTTTTCCTATCACCTCTCACAGAATTTATCTCCTCCATTAAACACGCACCTTTCCTCCTCTCCAAACTTCCTGCCTTCCAGCTATCTCATATACACACCTGGAGGATCCAGTTCCAACGAGTATACTCTGATTTCCTTCAACAGCATAAGCGGAATGTGTTCCGAGTTTTTCCCAAGCTGGTCCTCCAGTATTTCCTTTACATACCCACCCAAGCTTGTTCCCTTATATCAGCTTACATGACAACCCGCCGAAGAAATTGACCTGATAAATTAATAAGAAGATGATCCGCACTTTTAGTAAAGACATACGGAGGCACCTGTGGTCCAGAGTGGTGAGCAAATCCCTGTAGCTCTAATTTTCACGAGAAGGTTGCTGGAGGAGGAGCCTTTTTTTGAGCCTTTTTTTGAGACTCATGTCTGACATCTCTCAGATGATGCCTTGAGGACCTCTACTCACGGATGACATTTGGTACAGCTACCCCTCAAACACTTGTGCCTGAAGGAGGCAGGATGACTAAGTAAAATAACATCCACCAAGAATCTCAAAACCCCCAATAATTAACAGCCTCACTTTGCTAACATGATCTCAAACGTGTCCGGGTGTGCTCTTCTCAAAACCCTTTTCCTTCCCACAAACTTTCCCGGAGAGCCTGAAACAATGGGATTAAAAAGATGAAGTGATTAGATGAAGTGAGGTATTCTGAATTGGATCCTGGAGCAGAAAAAGGATATTAAGGGGTGCCTGGGTGGCTCAGTTGTTAGGCGTCTGCCTTCGCCTTGGTCGTGATCCCGGGATCCTGGGATCGAGCCTGGCATTGGGCTTCCTGCTTCATGGGAAGCCTGCTTCTCCCTCTCCCACTCCCCATTCTTGTGCTCCCTTTCTGGCTGTGTCTCTGTCAAATAAGTAAATAAAATCTGTTTTTTTTTTTTCTTTTTAAAGAAAAATGATGGGGTGCTCAGTGAATTGGGCCGGTGCCTTCGGCTTGGGTCATGATCTCAGGGTCCTGGGATTGAGCCCTGCATGGGGCTCTCTGCTCAGCAGGGAGTCTGCTTCCCCCCCGCCCCGCCTCTGCCTGACTCTCTGCCTACTTGTGATTTCTGTCTCTGTCAAATAAATAAATAAAATCTTAAAAAAAAAAAAGAAAAAAGAAATTAATGGGAAAACTAACAAAACCCAAATGGAGTCTGTAGTTAATAGTGTTGTTCCAGTGTTAATTTCTTAGCTTGGGCAAACATAACACCACGGTTATACAAGATACTAACATTGGGGAAAGCTGGGCCAAGTGTATACAGGAACCATCTGGGCTATCTTTGTATCTTTCTGTAGATGTAAAATGACCCCATAATAAAAAATTTATTTTTAAGAAAGGTGAAGAAAGATGAGAATCTAAACCATAATTAGCCTCTATTCCAGGAATGTCTATATTCCGTTTTATGCCACTCTTGGTATAAAATCTTCCTCCAGCTCATTCACACCAAATATTCCAGTGTTTTAGCAACATTGCGTCATATATAATCATTAAAAACAGGGTAGAAAAAGTAATCCAAAAAACAGACAAGTAATCATTAACAACACTTTAGGGAAAACATGCTTATGTTGATCTAGACTACAGGTATGAGGGAAAAAAATATCCCCAAGAATTGCTTTTGTAAAAACTTGAGGATTTAATCAAACTGTCACTGGAGGTACCTTGGAGAATAAGTCTGGGAAAAGGCAGGGAGACTTATGTTTTTGATTCTATGTATTTTTTGTATTGTATGACTTTTTTTTTTAAACAGTGAGAATGAATTATTTTTACCATTTAAAAAACAAATGTATATAGTTTTAAAGATTTTATTCTTAATTAATCTCTACACCCAACATGGGGCTTAAACCTCCAACCCTGAGATTAAGAGTCACATGCTCTCCCCACTGAGCCAGCAAGCCACCCCAACAAATATGTGTGTGTGTGTGTGTGTGTGTGTATGTAATAAATCCTCTCAACACTTAAAATATGGCAAAGGGAGCACCTGGGTGGCTCAGTGGGTTAAGCCTCTGCCTTCATCTTGGGTCATGATCTCAGGGTCCTGGGATCAAGCAAATCAGTTACTTTTAAAGCCTTATTACCAAGAATGCAATTCTTTTTTTTTTCTAAGTTTATTTATTTTTAATAATCTCTATATTCAGCATGGGAGTTGAACTTCGACCTCGAGATCAAGAGTCACATGCTCTTCCAATTTAACCAACCAGGCACCTGACCAAGAATGCAATTCTTATTATTCCTGGGCATCTTAAGGGTCTGTGCTTTGGCTCACACTATTTCTTTTACTTCAAATACTCTGCTCTTTCATCTGCTATTGAAACCCTGAAGATATATCTCCATGTCCACCAAGTCTTCATTAATCTCTTGTAGCAGAAGCTAAGCCCTGCTTGCTTATAAACACACACACACACACAAACACGCACACACACACACACACACACACACATATATATATATATTTTTTTTTTTTTTTAAGATTTTATTTATTCATTTGACAGACAGAGATCACAAATAGTCAGAGAGGCAGGCAGAGAGAGAGAGAAGAGGAAGCAGTCTTCCCGTTGAGCAGAGAACCGATGTGGGGCTCAATCCCAGGACCCTGGGACCATGACCTGAGCTGAAGGCAGAGGCTTTAACCCACTGAGCCACCCAGGTGCCCCACAAATATATATATTTTAAGAGCAGTTTATATACCATGAGGAAAAAATAGCTATGTTTGAAATGGAACACCAGGATCATTATAATTATAAAATAAAAGAAAGAAAAAGAGGGAAGTAAGATGGGAGGAAATATGTGTAAATGTTCATAATGCTTATATATGATGGTAAGATGAATTTTTTTATCTTCTGCATTTTATATTCTCTGTATTCAACATGCAGTTTTTCTTTATTAGGAAAAATAAAAGTAAAAATTACAACCTCTACATACATGTTGTTATCAAAATTTTTTGCACAAATATTATGACATATATCCCTATGTGGTTCTTTAAACTTGAAGAAATTATGAATTTTAGAACCTGTATCATAAACTATTTTCAGAAAAAACTACATTAAGAGAAATAGGCTTTGAGAACTTGGCCACTGATACACAGGTTTAGTTTCCTTTTCAAAGTATTTAGAAAAAAAATCTAGCTGTGTACAAGGGCTGCCTTCTCAAAATACTAGGAGTCATGACCAGGCAGATAGTATTTGAACATTCTTGTTAATTGTCTGAAACCAAACACTTAATAACCATTTTCTTTCTTTCTCTTTCTTTTTTTAGTAAGTGCTTTCCAAAGAAAATCTTCAAACCTCTAACTTCCATTGCTGTGGTTTCTTTTCTCATCTTCACTTAAATATCCCTGAGGCACCACAAACAAAACAAACTTGAAATCAAATCCAACTTCTTTTTTTTTAAAGAATTTATTTACTTATTTGACAGAGAGAGATACCACAAGAGAGGGAACACAAGCAGGGAGAGTGGGAGAGGGAAAAGCAGACCTCCTGCTGAGCAGGGAGCCCAATGCGGGGCTTGATTCCAGGACTCTGGGGTCATGACCTGCGCGGAAGGCAGATACTCAAGGACTGAGCCACTCAGGCGCCCCCAAATCCAATGTCTTAATGGTCTTAATACCATTGAGTTCCCAGACTTCTCTCATCACCTTCCCTGGAATTGAAAGCAGGGTTTGAGTATCTCCAGCAAAAATCAATCAGATCTGGAGGAGATTTTACTTAGCCTATGAGGGTGCTAGACTGGTAGGATCACATTCTCTTTCAGAGCTAAGTGGAATATACACACACAGCCAGGCTGGAGAAGGAGGAAGTTCTCAAGAAAAGCAGTGTGACTGCTCCCTTAGAGCAGAGATTAGCGGGCAAAGTGTCGATACTGCAAAGAGAGAGAGATGTTTAAAGGGATTTGTAAGAAAGTTTGCTCCATAATATCCCTCATCCCCTAGCCCACCTCCAGTAGCACTCCATCCTTATTCCCAAAGCTTCTCAAAAAGCTGACTGCCCAGGAGCCCCTGGGTGGCTTGGGCTCCATCTGCCTTGGGCTCAAGTCATGATCTCGGTGTCCTAGGATCCAGCCCTGTGTCAGGCTCCCTTTTCAGCGGGCAGTCTGCTTGTCCCTCTCCCTTTGCCGATCCCCTGCTGATGCTCTCTCTCTCTTAAATAAATAACTAAAATCTTAATTAAAAACAAACAAACAAACAAACAAACAAACCAGTTGCCTGGGTTTGAAACCTGACTCAGCTTACTGGCTGTTGGCAAGTTAACCTACCTCTCTATTCATTGATTTCCTCATCTGTAAGTGGCATATGGTCACTATGTAGGTTATGAGAATTAACTGAATTAATCCTGTTCCATAACTGAAATAATGTTTAGATGGCTACAATAGTTACCAACTTGTTCTTCCTTTCCTCGGGATCTTCTAGCCTTGATGTCTTTCACAATGGCTCCAGAGTGAAACTTGGGTGGCTCAGTCAGTTAAGTGTCTGCCTTCAGCTTGCGTGTCCTGATCTCAGGGTCCTGGGATGAACCCTACCCCCAGGCTCCCTGTTCAGCTGGGAGTCTTCATCTCCCTCTCCCTCTGCTCCTGCTCTCTGTCACTCTCAAATACATAAATAAGATCTTTTTTAAAAAATGGTGGAGAGATTCTTTAAAATATGGCTCCTGGGTGGCTCAGTGGGTTAAAGCCTCTGCCTTCGGCTCAGGTCATGATCTCAGGGTCCTGGGATGGAGCCCCACATTGGGCTCTCTGTTCAGTGGGGAGCCTGCTTCCTCTTCTCTCTCTGCCTGCCTCTCTGCCTACTTGTGATCTCTATCTGCCAAATAAATAATTATTTTTTAAAAATCTTAAATAAAAATACAGAACTGTATGCATTAAGCCCTAGCTAAAACCCCTTTGAGTATGGTCAAGTCACCCTTTGTTTCCAACGCAACTTTTTTTTTTTTTTAGGCTTTAGTATTTTATCCAAATTTTACTTTATGTTAATTATAGCATTGGAAAGGAAGGATCTAATTCCACACGAAATGTCAGACTCTAAAATGTACCCATTAAACTACTAAAAAATAAACCAAATGGTAAGAATATAAATAGAAATCCAATTTAGATTCGAATGATGTCACAAAGTGATTACAGTCACAGAGACTGTTCCTGCTTGCAGCTAGAACTCTTAGAAGCTCTTTCATCTGGCGCAAGTGCAAAAAAAAAAAAAAACAAAACACCAAAAAACCACCACAAACCAAAAAAACAAAAAACACAACATGAAAGGGAATTAAGGGAATTAAGTTGAATTACTGGTTTCATCACATCCATCTTCTCAATGACACATAAAAAAACAGCTACTGTGCACTGCAGATTATGTGGTGTCAAAGAGGTGTGGAATGGGGTGGAAACAGGTCATGAAAATCTGTCTAAAGTCTCTTTAAGGGATGCCTGGGTGTCTCAGTGGGTTAAGCATCTGCCTTCAGCTCAGGTCATGATCCTAGGAACATGGGTCCTGGGATCTAGCCCTGCATCGGACTCCTTGCTCAGCCAGGAGTCTGCTTCTCCCTCTCCCTCTGCTGGTCCCTCCCTTGCCCCCCACTTGTGTGTGCTCTCTATCTCAGATAAATAAAGGAGATCTGTTTTTTTTTTTAAAGGTTTTATTTATTTATTTGACAGACAGAGATCACAAGTAGGCAGAGAAACAGGCAGAGAGAGAGAGGAAGGGAAGCAGACTCCCTGCTCGATCCCAGCACCCTGAGATCATGACCTGAGCCGAAGGCAGAGGCTTAACCCACTGAGACACCCAGGCGCCCCAAGCAGAATCATCTTTAGTGTGGAGGTCCAAGATGATATTTAGCAATGCAGCATCCCAGACAAAGGTACCTAAATTCTGAAGGTAGCTATGCTGCAAAATAGTTTAAAATTAAACAATTGTACAGTATTCAATTATGCTTGTGGCCACCAGTGTTGACATTCTTGCCATCCAGCAGAGCTCACAGTGTCAGTCTAACACCCCTGGCTTTAGGATCTGAGTGTATCCTAAACCCATCAGAACGGAGTTGTTCACATTAGTCGGGAAAAAGGGCATCAGGTCCAACAAGTGTTACTTGCTGTCTAGACCAGAATGACATTGGTCTCCGACTTCTTTTTTTTTTTTTTTTTAAGATTTTATTTATTTATTTGACAGAGAGAAATCACAAGTAGATGGAGAGGCAGGCAGAGAGAGAGGGAAGCAGGCTCCCTGCTGAGCAGAGAGTCCGATGTGGGACTCGATCCCAGGACCCTGAGATCATGACCCGAGCTGAAGGGAGCGGCTTAACCCACTGAGCCACCCAGGCGCCCCTGGTCTCCAACTTCTTGTTCACCTTCTGATAAATGAAGCCACTACACTCTATCCTGCCATTTACGTTAGTGCGAAGCTGCAATTCATCAGTCTTGCAGCCAACCGCAAAGTTGCTCTGGGTATCCCCCAGACTTTGTGGTCTCAGGATTCATCTGGGAGCTAGCCAGCCAGCCAGTCTTCTTGACCCAGCACCTGAACATGCCAGACTGAAGGCCCAGCCATGTAGAAATCCACATCCAGACTGATGTACTCTCGCTTATGTCCTGTCCTGATTTTATCATCCCACCCCTTCGCTGCCACTCTCTCCCTGGCAACCTGCCCCTGTCCCCCATGAGAGGATGAATCAAAGGTCAGCTTCAGTCCACATGCAAGCTGACCTTCCACAAAGATCTCCACACCTCGTATGTTCACAGTGTTTCATTTCTCCATAGACATCAGACCATGTTTGGTGCATCTACTTGGTTTCCAGGCTAACCCTCACTTTGGTGGTTGATTTCAGTGTTGGATGAACTTAAGTTTGTACATTCCAGTTTATTCTCAGATTTTGTTTTCCTTTCTTCCTTCCTTCTTACCCTCCCCTTCCTTCCTTCCTTCTTTCTTTCCTTCCCTCCTTTCTTCTTTTAAGATTTTATTACAGAAAGAGAAAGAGAGCATGAACAGATGGTGAGGGTCAGAGGGAGAGGGAGAAGGAGACTCCCTGTGAGCAAGGAGCCTGACGCCAGTTTCCATCCCAGAATCCTGAGATCATGACCTGAGCTGATAACCCTAGGATTTTGTTCCCAAATCACATTTTATGAAGTCATATCCATAGCTCTTGGGGAAGACATCCCTGGCAGATTTGCCAGGATGAGCATTTAAGGGAGGCACAGCCATCCCTGGCTCAGTGGCAGTGGTGTCAGCTGGGCGGTAGCTACAGCATGAGTGATGGGGCCCCAACTCAACATCTGATCCTTAAGTCCTGCTACTTCCCACCACCCACATATATCATCATCGCCCACACACCTGGCATGGGCATGACTCTGGGCCTCTCATTATGTTCTCTCCTTTCTTTGGATTATACTCTCTATTACTTTTAACTAATGAGTTGCTATTAAGCCTTCAAGACTACTGTTAAAAGATTTTCCCTTCTGTGAAGTCTTTCTCAGCAATCACATGCAAAAGTGAGTCACTTCCACTTCTTTGTTTCCATTTCACTTGGTATGTAACCCTGCTTTTGTACCTAACAGGTTGTGCTGGAATTACGTGTTTATGGATCCTTCTTAGTAAACTGTGATCTACTCAATGAGAGGGACTGTTCTTAATTCTTTGTCTAAAACCACAGCTGTATACCAGGCACATCAAAGATGTTTAATAACAGTGTGGTGAGTGGATGAGTGAATAAATCAATGGATTAGTAAAACACCTCAGGTGACATCTCCTTGGATAGGACAATAAAGACAGTAAAGTGGTGACAAGTAGGATACAAGCTCCACTGCTGTGGTCCTTGGTTTGATCTAAATTTGTGGGCAAATTTCTGACTTTTTGTGCCTTGGCTTCCTCATCTATAAAATGGTGACAATAATACATTTCTAGTTGTTTGAATTAAATAACAAATGTACAGTGCTGACAGCAAGACCTGGCACATAGTAATGATTCTATATGTATTAATGATTATTGTTGTTATTGATCATGGAGAATCACTGACAACTCCATGGGAAGTAGGGGCTATGTTCTGACTTTTACCATTTAATTCCTGACAGCCACAGTGCTTCATATACAATAGGCACTCAATAATGATTTTTTGAATAAATATCAAAGTAATAAAAAAAGAAAACAAAAGAGAAAGAGAGAAACAAAACCAAACCCCACACAGGGTAAAAAGGGGTGCATTTAGAACAAAGAGGTGTTCTTTGTGTCAAGAACAAAGATATCGTCAAATCACCTCAGGTCCTCACCACTGGCCTAGATGACAAGGTGGCCCTGGAGTTTCTGAATCTTTCATTTACCCTCACAGGAACTTTGCCCACCTCATTCACAGTGCTCTCTCTAAAGACACTGAAAGGGAAAGGGATGCTGTATATACAGGGAGTGGCATTAAGAGCCAGGGAAGCCTGTTTTTTCTTCGGTAGCCCATGGACCCATGACCTGCTGAAACAACTTAAAAAAAAAAAAAGAAGATTTTATTTACTTAGATAGAGTGAGTGCAAGTGGGGGGAGGAGCAGAGGGAGAGGGAGCAAGAGAATCTCAAGCAGACTCCATGCTGAGTGCAGAGCCTGACATGGAGTTTGATCTCATGACCTTGAGAGCATGACCTGAGCCGAAATCAAGAGTCAGATGCTTAACCAACTAAGCCACCCAGGTACCCCTGAAGACACATTTTCTGGTCCTTGGTTTGATCTATAAAAATCAAACCTTAAATATTTGCAAACCTGGGGCACCTGGGTGGCTCAGTGGGTTAAAGCCTCTGCCTTCAGCTTAGGTCATGATCCCAGGGTCCTGGGATCAAGCCCCACATCAGGCTCTCTGCTCAGCAGGGAGCCTGCTTCCCTTCCTCTCTCTTTGCCTGCCTCTCTGCCTATTTGTGATATCTGTCAAATAAATAAATAAATAAATAAAAATTTGCAAACCTATTTGCAACCAGACTAGATGATGCTGGCTTTAGTAACTGATACTGTATTACAGAAATAGAGTCAAAATGAGATTTGTAAGGGGTATGTCTTAGTTCAGGCTGCTATAACAAATTACCATAAACTGGGTGATGTGTCAATAATAGAAATTTATTTGTTGGGGTCGGGTGCCTGGGTGGCTCAGTCATTATGTGTCTGCCTTTGGCTCAGGTCATGATCCCAGAGTCCTTGGGTCAAGCCCCATATCAGGCTTTCTGCTCAGTGGGGAGCCTGCTTCTCTCGCTCCCACTCCCACTCCCCCTGCTTGTGTTCCCTCTCTTGCTGTCTCTTTCTCTGTCAAATAAATAAATAAAGTCTTAAGCAAAAAAAAGAAATTTATTTCTCATATTTCTGGAGGCTGGCAGAGTTGGGTTCTGGCAAGGGTCATCTAATCTAGATTGCTGACTTTTTGTATCTATCCTTACATGGCAGAGGATGAGAGCCAGCTCTCTGGCCAAAGGTTCCACTCTCATGACTTAATTACCTCCCAAAGGCCGGAATTCCAGATACCAACACATTGTGATTAGTTGCAGCATATGAATTGCCAGAGTGAAGAAAAAAACATTCATCAGGTGACCTGCTTCTTTACATAGAGGAGGCAAAACTTTACTCATCTTAGGTTTTCAGCTGGGCTCTTTAACAAAGAGACAGATTAATGAGAGAAAAACTATTTAATACAGTGCAGTTCATCACATGGGAGAAACTTGAAGAGTAATTCAAAGTAGTGGCTTAGAACTCTGGCTTATGTAGCATCTTCATCAAAAAACAATACATTTATAGAGAAATCACAGGACAAAGGAAAGTAGTTTTAGGCTTCCAAGGGTGGCAAACTGAGGGAAGGTAAATAGATGGGCGGAAGGTAAATAGATGGGATGGAGTAGTTTGTTTGTAAATTCCTTGTTTATTGTCCTTGAGCTGAAGTCTGCCTCCAGAAAAAGGAGAATTTATATCCTGCTTGTAAGCAGAAAGAGGGCAATCAGAGAGAAGAGTTTGCTCCTTCTTAATTGCCTTAAGTTTGAAATAATTTATATGTTAAAGAGGAATATTTGGGGGTGACATATTCTGGTCTCCACTATTTACTATTCAAAAAAGCCTAAGGAAAGAGAAAAAGGTTTTAAATTTACTTATTTTTATTTAAATTCAGTTAACATATAATGTATTATTGGTTTCAGAAGTAGAGGTCAGTGATACATCAGTCTTAGATAATACCCAGTGCTCATTACATCACACACCCTCCTTAATGTCCATCAGTCAGTTACCCCATCCCCCACACCCTCCCCTCCAGCAACCCTCAATTTGTTTCCTATGCTTAAGAGTCTCTTATGGTTTGTCTCTCTCTCTGGTTTTGTCTTGTTTTATTTTTTTCCTCTCTTCCCCTATGATCCTCTGTTTTGTTTCTTAAATTCCACATATCAATGAGATCATATGATAATTGTCACTCTCTGATCAACATATTTTGCTTAGCATAACACCCTCTAGTTCCATCCATGTCATTGCAAGTGGCAAGATTTCATTTTTTGATGGCTGAGTAGTATTCCATTGTTACATATACCATATTTTCTTTATTCATCTGTCGATGGACATCTGGGCTCTTTCCATAGCTTGGCTATTGTGGACACTGTTGCTATAAACATGGGTTCATATGTCCCTTCAGATCACTACATTTGTATCTTTGGGATACACACCCAGTAGTGCAATTGCTGGGTTGCAGGGTAGCTCTGTTTTCAACCTTTTGAGGAACCTCCATACTGTTTTTGAGAGTGGGTGAACCAGCTTTCATACCCACCGACAGTCTTAGAGGGTTTCCCTTTCTCTGTATCCTCTCCAATATCTGTCATGTCCTGACTTGTTAATTTTGGCCATCTGACTGGTGTGAGGTGGTATCTCCTTGAGGTTGTGATTTGCATTTCCCTGATGCCAAGTGATGTTGACTTCATGTGTCTGTTGGCCATTCGGATGTCTTCTTTGCAGAAATGTCTGTTCATATCTTCTGCCCTTTTCTTGATTGATTATTTGTTCTTTGGGTGTTGAGTTTGATAAGTTCTTTATAGATTTTGGATACTAGCTCTTTATCTGATATGTCATTTGCAAATATCTTCTCACATTCTGTTGATTGCCTCTTGGTTTTGTCAGCTGTTTCCTTTGCTGTGCAAAAGTTTTTATCTTGATGAAGTCCCAATAGCTCACTTTTGCCTTTGTTTGCCTTGTCTTTGGAGATGTGTCTAGCAAGAAGTTGCTGCAGCTAAAGTCCGAGAGGTTGCTTCCTGTAGTCTCCTCTAGGATTTTGATGGATTCCTCTCTCACATTGAGGTCTTTCATCCATTTTGAATCTATCCTCATGTACAGTGTAAGGAAATGGTCCAGTTTCATTCTTCAGCATGTGGCTGTCCAATTTTCCCAGCACCATTTGTGGAAGAGACTGTCTTTTTTCCATTGGATATTCTTTTCTGCTTTGCTAGAGATTAGTTGACTGTAGAGTTGAGGGTCTATTTCTGGGTTCTCTATTCTGTTCCATTGATCTATATGTCTGTTTTTGTGCCAGTACCATACTGTCTTGATGATTATAGCTTTGTAATAGAGCTTGAAATCCAGGATTATGATGCCCCCAGCTCTGGTTTTCTTTAAGGAAAGAGAAAATTGAATAGGAAATATTACATCATGGTAGTCCACCAGTTTGAACCCCAAAATGGAAAAAGAAAGCAAAGGGCGGGGATGCTGGCCAGCTCAGTCAGAAGAAAATGTGACTTGGGACTTGTTGTCTCTCAAGGTCTCTATTGCTCGGCAGTGGTGTCAGGAATTCCCCACAGAAGTGCTGGCTGTTCAGGCTGCTTGGAGTACAGCCTGAGCAAGATATACTTAGAGGAAAAGAAGACGCAGAAAGCCGATGATCTCTGGTTGGAGATGAGGTACTCTGAGGTCTGCAACTCTGAAGCTATAACCCTCAGCATTGCTGTCAATCTGAGGCTTTGCCACATTTTTTTTCTTCTATAAATTCTAACATGGACTTGCCTGCTTCCCTTTTAATATCACCATCTTGTGTGGACAAGAGTCTCTCTCCTCTATAAGCCACTGAAGGACGGAGCAAAGTCTCACAGCTTGGTCTGTCCCTGATACATGCAATCTGTGGAGGACTTTTATTTTATTATTTTATTTTTTAAAAAAAGATTTTATTTATTTATTTATTTATTTATTTATTTGAAAGACAGAGATAGAAGCAGTCTCCCCACTGAGCAGGGAACCCAATGTGAGGCTTGATCCCAGGACCCTGGATCATGACCTGAGCCAATGCTTAACCGACTGAGCTACCCAGGTGCCCTGTGGAGATTTTTAATGAGGTGCAGGTGCAGATTGGGTGTAACCATTCTGTGGATTTGTTGCAATGGCTGGAATAGCTAGATATTTTCTTGACACCAAGATGTTCTCTTCGAAGTACAAGATATTGATTTGCATTAAGCTCACCTGCATGTGATGATATGATATCACTGAAATGATAGTGATTTAACCAAGAGAGTTCATTTCTCTTGTGCTCAAAGAAGTCTGGAGGTAGGCAGTGCCTGTGTGGAGTCTCCACGGTCATCAAAGTGTCAGATCCATTTTGTCTTTTCTGCCCCATTATCCCAGCACATGAATATCAACCTCAAAATCACATGGGCATCGAAGTGGTAGGGAACACCCATTCACAGATTTTCCAGGGTCCACCTAAAGGGTGAAAGATAGTAAGTATAAAGCTTTAGGGCTAGGGCATCCTCCTGTATCTAGAAATCTTACTTTCCTTTTTCTTTAAACTCTCCAAGACAAGCCACTAAAGACCAATCTGAGCTACCAGGCAAGAGGTCAAGTGAATGTCAGATGTGAGCTGAAGAAGGAAGGAGGAAGAAAAAAACCAAAATTCTATGAAGCAGCAGAAATAACCCCAAACATCAGAGACATTGTTTTGGAGGCTATTTGGGTTTATACCAAATCCCTGTACATAAATTTGGGCTTATGCTAAAGAACTGTACATAAATTTGCCATTTGGCTGTTAAGCACTGTTATCAGTCAGAATCTCAATAGAAAACTGGGTTTCACTCAAGTTAGATCATTTGAGCAAGTGATCTTTGTGCACAATTTTGTGTACAAATTGTGTAGCATCACCACAAGAGAATGCCTTAACCTGGGGTCAGCAGCAGCAGAGTGGTTAGCACCCCATAGCCTGAAGGGATGAGGGGAGGGAGTAGTTATTGAAAGGAATGCAAGGACTTCCCTGAAAAGAATTGTGACATTTGGGAGAGAGAAATAGACTGAGGAAGGGAACAAAAAGAGTTAATGCTCCTATTCTCTTCCTTCCTAAACCTTCTAGGGTTCTTAACTGAAACCAGAGGGCAAGGGAACCCTTTGGTATAGGCCAAAGCTCACCAGCTTCTTAGGACAGGAAAGGCTAGAGTAGATTTGGAGGGACAAAAGAAGATATAAAGCAAGAGCACTGATATTAAACTGCAAATAAAGAGTAGAATAAAATCATTTTCATCTGCATTCCTTTAATCCTCATTCCATCACTGACTGTGGTAGCCAGCCTCCCAAGTAGCCCCCAGTGGTTCTTGCATCAAGAGGCAAGAAGTGTTGGAGAAGTGTTAGAGGGTGGCTTCTGAGGCTGGGTCCCATTGAGGCTTCTGCCTTATTTGATCACTTCTTCTGGATGATACTAGCTGTCAGGTCACAAGGATACTCACGTGGGTGCTTGTGGTATGGAGCTGAAACCTCCCATAGCAACCACTTACCAGCCATGAGAGGGAACTACCTTAGAAGAGGACCTCCAGCCCCAGCCAAACCATGGTATGACAGCAACTCTGACTCCTACCTTCACTGAAACCTCATGAGAGACCTAAGAAGAGACCCCAAGAAGCTCCCAAATTCCTGACTCTCAGAATTATGTGAACTAAGAAATGTTTGTTGTCCTTCAAGCAATAGAGTTTTGGAGTAATTTGTGGTGCAGCAAAAGAGAACAAATTATGATTATTAATTTAGGTGTCGATTTGATTGTATGCTGCACCAACTGAGCCAGCCAGGAACCTCTCAGACAACACTTATTCTTTTTTTAGAGACTTTATTTATTTATTTCTGAGAGTGAGAGTGAGACCACTGGGGTGGGGGGCAGAGGGGAAGGAGGAAGCAGACTCCCTGCTGAGCGGGGAGCTTGATGTGGGGCTCGATCCCAGCACTCGGATCATGACCTGAGCTGAAGGCAGATGCTTAACCAATTGAGCCAATCAGGCACGCTTTAGGCACCCCTCAGACACTTCTGACATCAAATGGGTGTCCTACAATTTAACTCAATTTTGACAGTAGCCACCTGGAGCTAGCACAGACCTCACAGGTTAAGAGTTCAGTCTCACAAGGATGCCTACTTCAGATGGCAATTACAAGTCCCAGGAAGCCCCCTGAACTTCTGACAAACCAGCCATAAATCAGGGGTTCTCATGACCTCCTCCTCAGGCTCAGTAATTTGGTAGAAAACTCACCGACTTAAGGAAATGCTCTACTTAATCTTCAGTTTATTATAAAGTATGTCTTTGTCTGTTTGGGCTATAAAAAGTACCATAGACTGAGTGGTTTATAGGCAACAGAAGTTTATTTCCCACAGTTCTGGAGGCTGGCTGTCTGAGATCAGGGTGTCAGCATGGTTAGGTTCTAGTGAAAGCCCTCTTCTGGATTACAGACTTTTTTTTTTTTTTTTTAAGATTTTTATTTATTTATTTGACAGACAGAGATCACAAGTAGGCAGAGAGACAGGAAGAGAGAGAGAAGAGGAGGCAGGCTCCCTGCTAAGCAGAGAACCCAATATAGGGCTCCATCCCAGGACCCTGGGATCATGATGTGAGCCGAAGGCAGAGACTTTAACCCACTGAGACACCCAGGTGCTCCTAGATTATAGACTATTAACTTCTTGTTGTATCTTCACATCGTGGAAAAAGGATGGAGAAAGCACTCTGTGATCCCTTTTAATAAGGGCACAAGGTCTCATCATGAGGGCTCCACTTTCATGACCTAATTACCTCCCAAAAGACCCCTCTCCTAATACTGTCACATTAAGAATTAGAATTTTTAGTGATCCGAAGGGGCACGTGCACCTGAATATTTATAGCAGCAATATCCACAATAGCCAAACTATGGAAAGAACCTAGATGTCCATCAAACAGATGAATGGATCAAGAAGATGTGGTATATATACACAATGGAATACTATACAGCCATCAAAAGAAATGAAATCTTGCCATTTGTGACAACGTGGATGGAACTAGAGTGTATCATGCTTAGTGAAATAAGTCAAGCGGAGAAAGACAACTGTCATATGATTTCCCTGATATGAGGAAGTGGTGATGCAACATGGGGGCTTAAGGGGGTAGGAGATGAATAAATGAAACAAGATGGGATTGGGAGGGAGACAAACCACAAGTGACTCTTAATCTCACAAAACAAACTGAGGGTTGCTGGG